>NW_026912778.1:600000-975000 GCF_034315485.1 Pezoporus occidentalis | reverse complement strand
TCCTGCTGCTGTTGCGCACTTCCCTGGAAGCAGAGCTACTAGCTGTGCAGGATGCTCAGTCTTGTCCTTTCTTAGTCCACTCGGGCTTGGACTCAAAATCCCCAGCCTCATATGAAGGAGCTCAGTCTTCGCTGAATTCTCATTCTCTAAACTTGCTCTCTCATTAAACACAGATGCTCCATGCCACTTCCACAGTAAGTCAACACTCACTTGGTAGCATACATCCAACTTGCTAGGAGGGATTTACCACTACAAATTAAACAAGGGACATCAAGGTTCCAGTGTTATAAAAATTATTACAGTGCTACTTCATCAATTACCACAGGTTTGCTTTCTAAAAGGGAAAACTTAAAAGTTGGTGTAGAGCTGTCTTGCATTGCTCAATTCAACCAAAAGCAGTGTCATAATTTAAGCCCAGCCAGCAAGTCAGCCACTCTGCCCCCCCCCTTCCTTCCCCAACTCCCAGAGGGATGGGGAGAAGAATCAAAAGAATGTAACTCCCACAGGTTGAGATAAGAACAACCCAGTATCTAAGTTATAACACAAAACCACTACTGCTACCACCAATAATAATAATAATAATAAGGGAAATAACAAGGGAAGAGAATACAACCACTCACCACCCGCCAACCGATACCCAGCCCGACCTGAGCAGTGATCTAGTCATTCAGGGTAGCTGCCCCCAGTTTATACATTGGGCAAGATGTGCTAGTTTGGGTCAGGTGTCTGGTCTCTGCTTCCTCCCGGCTTCCCCTCCTCCCTGGCAGAGCATGAGACTCACAAAGTCCTTGGTCAGAGTAAACATTACTGAGCAACAACTGAAAACACTATTATTATCAGCATTGTTCTCAGGCTGAGAGTCAAAACCACAGCACTGCACCAGCTACTGAGAAGGAGAAAAATGACTGCTACTGCTGAACCCATTAGCTACAACATACATCCGGGTGCCCATCAATTCAACTTCATTAGGAAGTGCTTTGATCCCATGTTGTAGAAGACAAGAGGTTATGCTGGCATTTAAACCTTATTTTATTCTTGTACAAACACTCAAATACTAAACAAATAAGCCTTCTTTATTCCATTTAGGCAACTGTCATGAACAGGTTCATAAACTGACAACTGCCTTTTCTTACTCCACTGTTTCCTGGTTTACTGAAATGAGCTTTTACAGATTTTGATATATATCAAGTAACAGAGGTCTAGCAAAGTCTCTTCTGCTTTTGTTCATTCAACCTTAAAAAAGAAAAAGCATCAAAAAAAAAAAAAAAAGAGAAAAAGTAACAGCTGGACAGGAAAAGGCAGAAGGAACTCTTAACAAGGAAAATTTTCCCAAATGGTCAAGTGTTAAGAAGGAACTTCCCACTAGATGGCTCACAGACTCCTTGCTGTATAAATGCAGGTAGGAATACCTGACCCAGCAACCATGGAAATAAAAATCCGTCATGAAAACCACTAGAAAACAGCACTCAGAATTAGCCATGACTTAGTCCTCTGCAGCCATTAAAACTGGAATTCATACAGCTCAGAGTCTTGATCCCTACCTAGTCCTTGACCTTGTCTAGACTCATAAAGTAAGAGCAATGAGCCATTACCTAAGGGATACATGCGACTTCTAAGGCTTCTGTTTATACTGCTACACAACATATTTAGTAATAGGTTGTTTTCAGAAGTGTGTCACTTTATTTCCTTCAGTATTTTGTTTTCAGAATTTGTCTTTTATTTGAAAGGTACAGCTTAAGGATGTAGAAGGGCAGTGTTAAGATACCTTCGTCTAGGATTTTGTATACACACACTCACTCACAAAGCCAAAATTCATAAAAACAAGCATGTATACTTACCCTAATTCAAATACATTGCGAAAATATAGTCATTTAAATCTGGACAGTGCTATATATGACCATATATGTTATTCCTACGCAATCACCTTCATTTCCCTAAACTGCATTCACGCAGTCATCAACAATAGCAGACTAAACCATGAGGAAAGAGAATTCTTGTGAATGCAGGATGCCCAGCATGCAAGTTGGGCTTTCACACTTCTTTCCTATCTCCTCTTTCTTTAAAAGCACCAAAACCCTAAAAGGATACCAGTGCTCCATAAAAACCACCACGACTTGCTATCAGCTATCCAAACAACAGAGCCATTGTAGATTGCTTGTATTATTTGAATACAAGAACATAAGACTATGGAAATAACCTGCACTGCTCTGAATTACTGTGGCTGTTTGCTTCTGCAAGGTGACACTCCAATGTATACATGAATTGTTAAAAGCTGTTTAAAACCTTGGTATTACAATCAACACTAACATAATAGTACAAGACCCTAATGTTCACAATGAGCACTTTTTCCTCCTATTCTCTATCATTTATTTACTAGGAAAATCAAGCAACTGATACAAAAATGTCCTAGGAGCTAACACTTTTTTTTTTTTTTCAGTATCATGTCACCACTGGGCATTTTGACTATGAAAATTATTATTACTACAAAGTACACATTCCATTTAAATGTAAAAGACTACCTTCATTAAGAAGCTCATTAGGAAATTAAATTATGCAAAGCCTTATCAAATTAATTAACTGTATTTTGTGGGTCATCAGATAACTTCTCCATTTTGTCATTTAAAGACCTATTATTCTTAAAATTGGGGTGCTGTAATTAGCATGTCTGACAGAAATAGCTCCTCAGACTACTAACTCGAATACTCCATACTCCATCATTCTATTGGATGATGATCTTGTACTGCAGGAGCAGAACTTTAGTTCTCAAATATGGTTTCTGTAACCATTTTGTTGACCTTCCATAATTAATAAAAGGTCAGGAACTGGTATTGTCACCAGTAGCTAGAAAGTGTAACAACAAATGCATTTTGCCAGTTCACACAGTAAAGCAACTATTGATACGTCCAAAAATGCAGAAAAGGACAAAACTAGTTTTTCAGCCTCTTTATTAGCTCAAAATTAAGTACTTTAAAACACTTAACCTTGTTTATACTGGGTGAACACTCAAGCTGAATGAAAGTTCAAACAGATGGAAGATCTAAATTTTGTAATATATTGATAATTTTACTAAGCACTGGTAAAAACTAGTTATATGTTCTTAAGATTTAGTTTTATGGCTTTCCAGTTTTCATTAGTTGAGCTACTTCAAATATCTTTAATATACTTGGTCTTCTAATAAAAACTGTAAAAATTCTACCACAAGAATCTATTCCTCAAAAGCCTACTTAAAATCATTTTCTCCAAGAATGTACAAGATAAGGACTTTATGTCATCATCATATTCTTCAGGTGAATTGAAGAGTTAAGTTTTCAAGACGAGATGTTAGTGTTAAAGTTTCACAACCATTTAACTCCTCTTAAGATATTTGCTGAAATAACTCCTTCTCTGAGACTTAATTTCAAGAGAATCATAATTGTTCCCCGTCATTCAGCATATCCCTAAAAATCAAAGAAGACTGTTTCAATGTCATTTCTTAAAAAACTCATAAATGTCACACAAACTAATTTCCACAATGATGACCTAAATCCATCTGTTCTTTTTGAGGTCCTAGTCACAAGGAAAATCTGCTGTCCACTCCTAGAACTAACTTTACTGTAATAAACCTATTGATAGAGGGACAGCTACATATCATGCTGCATTATCTATTACTACAGCTTTGCCACATCACTATAGTACAAATGTGGATTTGTAAGAGTGATTTTGATTTTGGCAGGGAAAACCTGGTAACATAAAGGAAACAGTATGTCATATAAACTGAACTGAAAAAATCAGCAACAGATTTTCAAACCTCTTGAGAAAAAAGATAATACGAGTAACGAAAGTACATCTGCTGTGTGGTGGGAAGAAATGCAGAGAACAAAGACACCTACACATAAAAACAAAGACCATCTACAAGTAAGACCATAATCTAAATGCATACTTTTAGCCTTGCCTTTTTTGCTGAGATCAATGCAAAAGAAAACAGGAATGAGGGTACAGGAACAGAAATGATCAAAACAAGATGGATGCAAACCAAAAAGAACTTATTGCACTCATACTGTGGAAGGAGGAATAAACTACATCTCAGAACACAAAAGCACTTTCTCAAGCAATTGCAGATCTGTAGTGAACTGCAGGTGCTACTCCTGGCATCCAGAACCATAAACATAATGACTAGACTTAACAAGAATGGAAAAGCAGTCAAAGAGACTACTGCTTGTTTGGTCTGTAGCATGCACAGCTTCAGATGTAATTTTTTAGTGAAAAAATGAAATCATTAGGAACTTTTCCTAGGAAAGGAAACTGGGGTATCAAAGCACATCAAGCCAGACAAAGGAAAATTATTTATTTGTTATATATGGGAAGAAGAAAATTCTGAGCACTAGAATCATCGAAATTAAATGAAACCTTCCAGTTCAAAAGCATGGTCCAGCACTTTGGGACCAATAAGAAAATCTGCAATAAAATTGAAGACTTTCAGTTGATAAAAACCAGGACAAACGCAAATCTATCACTATTATCAAAATGATTGACAGAAAACAGTGTGATACGATTGGGTGAAAGTTATTTCCAGAGAAGACAGAGAAATATTAATGCCTTTTTACAAAGCATTGCAGAGATCTCAGATGGCATACAATGTACATCTCTGTTCAACCACATCCAGGGACAATTAATTCAAACTATGACACACACAGAAGAGCTATGAGATGACTGAGGACCAAAATGTCTTGCTTGGAAATCACAAATAAACAGTTTTGTTGACAGAGATGAAAGCTCAGAAAAACAACCCCATACTAGATTTGTATTAATGCATCTGGAAAATAAATGCTGAGATGAAAAAAGAAGTACATAATAAATACAAATGTACTGTAACAATTGAGGATAAACTAGTTACAAATACATTTTGACTGGAAAACGAAAGCATGTTTCTAACCATAACAAGTGTTGTATTATGGAGTAATCTGCCCCCAGGAGTAGTCCAAATGGAACTTATATGCATTCATACTTACTTTAGTGTGTTATCAATTTATAAAATAAATTACATAGCACTGGAGAATCTTCAAACTGTACTGCTGCAAATTAATTTCAGCCTGGCCAAAATTACCTACTGCAGAGCATACTTTCATTAGAACATCTAAGAAAACTTGATGAAAGCTTGAAAGAGAATATCAGGGGTATGTTTCTTCTATCAGACACAATTTTCTCCATACAAACAAGGAAAGAAAATTCTATTAGAAAGGAATACATTTTATTTTTAATAAATATTATGCAAATACTAATTCTAAATGAATCTTTCTGAGTAATGTATCTAACAAGGTTTCTGAGGCACCACAGTGTTTTGGTCACTGGGCTCACTGAGCTGCTTGCGAAAGACATTAGGATCTTGGGTAACAGGGAGAGAGCAGAAAATGAAACCTGGAAAATAACAAAAAGGAATGCTTTGAGGGAAAAAGTAAGTATTGATTGCTGCATTCTTTCTTTTAAGAGTACTTTCACAATAGCCTAAATCAATTCTTTTGTGTCTTGTCCTGATACAAGGATCACAAAAAAAAACACCAATAAAACACTGAAAATTAATCACTTGAACCCTCTAGACTACAAAAGAGTATAGCTGTACTTTCACCAATATGTTACTGGATGCAAAGGGCAGTCTTTCCATTATTTCAGCTCTCAGATCTGCCTCTCCTCAGTATTTCAGCTACATACCTTTCTTTTTTTCCTGTCAAATTGAAAAAGCCAAACCCATACTCTCTAATCCTATCTCTTCTGCAGATTCATGAAATTCCAGCCCTATAGCCACTGCTTCTTAAGGTACCATGTAGAGCCTGTGGCAAAAGTCACCAAACATTTCATAAGTGAGTTTTTTGTATCCTTTGCCTCTCAAAGGCTTCTGTGGAGCTAGTCAAAATTTAACCTCTGGAAACATGGGTTCTACAATTCTTCTACATCTCAAACTTCAAAAATTAAAGCTGAAGTCTGAATCAAAATGTTTTACCTCAATTACATTTAAAAAAAGTCAGAGTGTTTCCTTTCTGCTCACTGGTTTTAGAGATTTCCTGTGAGGTTGTTTTAGGAGCTCAAATATCTTGATGAGCATAAAACAGGTTGAGGTTCACAGACTGCTGTGTGATTTCTCTCTTGTAATTTCTTGTAATAAAATAAATAACTTTATAAGTTAAATTTCAAAGTAGTTATACATCTAGAGGCACTGGACCACTTTGAAAATCCTCAGAAAAAGACAGTAATACTATCTTCAGGCCAAACCTTCTTTGCCTCTCAACAAACACTTTTACAGGAGAAAAAACTCAAAAGGTCTTGTCAGCTTTTACGTTTAATGCTGGCTAGTCACTATAGAAGAGGAATTCTTTACAAGACAGCAAGGATTACCTTTCCAACATTTTTCTCACGCCCAACTCCTCATTCTGTAACTCTTGCCTATTAAGCAAGAATAAGCAACTCTTCCAAAGTCTTTTCAGTGAAAGCTAAAGAATACTTCTTTGTTATGAAGCAGTTCTGCTTGCTTTTACTTTGGCAGAGGATCTACTATTAAAGGCCATCAAAACAGAATGAAACAGATTGATATGTCCATGTCATGCTGTTGGTTCAAAAACAGGTCTAGAGATTTTAAATGAAAAACAATGTAGACAGAATGTAAGTTAGTCTAATTACTGCTCTACATGTCATTTTTCCTTTCTGAGATGCTTTCTTATCTTACACATGGGACCAGCTGCAATCCATTTTTTAAAGTGGAAAAAAGGAAGCATGACTGATTTCATTTGTCAATCAGGTCGGGTTTGTACATATTTTTGATGAACAGAGCCAGGCATACAGCAAACACGATAGAACTGTAGAAGTAATCAGCTTCTGCTTTCTTTGTATCACGTTGATAGTAACTTTAAGTGTGTCTTCAAGCAAAGAAATGTTCCAGTGAATGTTAAGCTTACTTACACTGTTGTACTTTGGTTTTTTCTTCCAGTGCTGTAGCCCATGAAAGTAAGCATGGCAACTTCAGGAGTTAACACATACAGACAATGGTTTAAAATTAATCTCTGCAGTGTAGGTGAGCAGTAGTCCATCTTCTTGGGCTAGCGACATTTTTTTTTCCTTTCAAAGTTCAAGTATGTGTCTTGGATAATGCATACATCAACAGCATTTCCAACAGCAGCTGAGAAATCATTGAAGGTTAAAAATACTGTGTGACTGTGGATAGTGTTAATAGTACATACTGGAGTGATGAAATTCCATCATCCTACCATTTACTGCTCCATCAAGTAGTATCTGTGATGTGAGAATTATACAGATGATATGCCTATAGAAGACCAACTGAAATGACGCCTGGATCTTCCAGTCCTATTGACATCCTGACCATTAAAATCCATTAGTGATTTCAGAAAAGTGATACACTTCCAGAAAACCACAGCCACACACATTTTCTTCAATGTTATGCCTGTTATTTCAGGTTGGAAACCCAAGAAAAAGAAAATGCAACAGGAATGCACTATATATATATGTGTGCATATATATATGCTTACGCTTTCAGTTGGACTAAGAACACTAAAAGCACCAAACCCACTAAGAACATTAAGACAGAGGCACTACTAAGTATCAGAAGTGCTAAGTATACCACTCAGTGGAACAGAATTCTGAAGACTTGGATCGTACTCACAGTTCTACTATTAGCAACTTTGAGATCTCCTGAGGAAAAGTACCACATAGTCTGGTATTTACAAATATATAATCAAGACACCAGATGGTTCTGCCATTAAAGAAGAAATGTATACCTATAACATTATTACTAAGATGTAATAGTTTCCTGCTAATGATTACTATTCAGTAAAGCTCTAATTATCTTTCTCTTTTTTTTTTCCTTTTTACAATTACTGTTAAATCCATTATTTCCACAGTGGTATTTTCTGTGCAGGCATGTAGGACGTACCAAGCTTCTGCTTTTCACCTTAAAGTAGTACTAGGAACACTAGAGTACAATGCCTTTTTAGCCCTTTTTTCTCAGTTACGTTTCTTGATTCAGCGCCAACTGATGCTCTGCTCACTGTTGGCAGGAGTGCCTCCTACTAGCTTGTACTACCTTTAAAGCTAAGGAGTCTGTACTCAAAAATAGAGTAAAGTGCAAAGGCAATACATACTTTGTCATGCGTGCCAAGGCTGTTATCTCCAAGTCAAGCAACATGGACTAGCTTGCATGCCTACTGTCATACTGTCTGTAGGGTGTGTGGTGAGCCACTATCTTTCCTCCACATGGGTTTTTCTAACCTCTGTCTGGATTCCTCTACTCACCATGGTAGCTACTGGAGTTAGCTACAGCCATTACAGACATGAACTGGTATGTACCTATGGTAGGTGGCTGAAAGCCTAGAATCCGATAACAAAACGCAGAACACACTAATAGGATGTCCCTGACACACCCAAACTAATGTGACATCTCAACAAGTTCTTGTCATTTAAGCAGTCATAGAAACTGAACAAAGACTTGAACCCCTTCTTTCAATCAACATTCCATACATATATATTCAGCTATTTAGGGTAGGATTTTCCAGCTAACTTTCACCATCTAGCTTATTGTTGAGAATTCCTTCTTGGAAAACGATCTTTTTCACTTACGTAAAATACAATCAGAAAACATGTTTTAGTAGCAAAGAAAATTCAGTCTACTGGTTTCATCCCCAGAATTGTTTTAAACCCCAGTATACAAAGATGCCTAAATTTTGTGCCATCCCAGGAGTTAGGGGTCTACTGGTAAAGATTTACATCCAGTATACATTCCATCAATAGAAAAAAATCTTGCAAATAATGCCACTTCTTGAAGAAAACAGACTAACTGAAGTAAAAAAAACAATCAAGACAAAACCCCAAATGTTTCTTTTAATTCATGATGGTGATAAAGCCAGTCTATTTCAGCTTGCTGCTAGAAAAATACTCAGTTTTTTTTCAGGTTATATAAAAACCACACATCCACTCCCATCCAGTCACCATACAGAAATGCTCTAGGTGAAATTTTAGTCTCCTTAGTGCTAGAAAATGCTTTCACATTGCCTTGAGCAGAGAGTTTCACCCTTGAAACTTAAGTTTCAGGTCTCCTAGAAAGAAACTCTGACAGCTGTTACTTTTTGAAAAAAAAAAAAAATTAAAAAAATTGGACAAGCCTAAATGATTTTTAGCAAATAGTAGGTAGAGCCATCAGGGAAAGAAACTGCATTATATACAATACACCAGTTTGTTTGTGATAGTAATTGCTGAGAAGAGATTTCCAGAGATGATTATAGCCTTGTTCGTGCAGAGCAAAAGCTAACTGAATAAAAAGTAAAGAATACGCTCTCACAAAGCTTCACCTGATTTTTACACAAATTATTAATCCTTAGGCAATCATCAGAAACACTAGTTTGGCAAAAGTGTAATTGGAAAGATGTATGTATGTGCTAGGACCACAAAACCTACATACTGATAGATACATGCAATTACAAGCATTTTTTGTTTTAAAAGAAAACTTAAAAATCTCTATAGCAAAATATTCAAAAGAACTGACCTACTGGTCTTTCACACTCAGTCCCCAGTATAGTCACGATCTAAAAGTTCTATGCTCACAAAACCAGAAACATGCATTTTTATTAACTCATACACCTGACGCTAGTTTTGGTTTAACCAATAGGAAAGTCATCAGCAGCTGGATCAATCATCAGAATCAGAAGATAATGGTTTTCTACAGTTGAAATACGTATGGCTCCTATTTAGTATGTTACCAGTTAAGTATGCATTACAAGATCCCGTGAAATAATGGTCTATTATAAACATAATCTAGCAGTTACTACTCTAACTATACAGTACCTAACAACTATTTGTAAAAGAACTTATTTCATTTTCATGGCAGGCTATGTTTGAAATGTAAAGTATTTTAAAATACTTTTGTTTTTTTAAACCCAGCACTATCATTATCCATTGAAAAACATAAAACCAACAGGTATTTCGTATTTGTAGTACTTCAGATCAATTTCCATCTTATAGGTAACACATGGATCACACAGACTAGGCCAAACCAACATGGTATTCCACCCAGCAGCCTTAGTGTCTTGCTCATTTGCTGGATGGGTTTCACCATGTTAGCTGGCTGGTGTCTTAAGGGCAGCCTGAGAGTCACACACTGGAAGAGATGAGACTGGAAGTCTCATGCATTTTTAAACCTGAAATACACAGAGGTAGAATGTGAGGACTGCTAGGCTTCCAAGGCATTACTGTAATGCAAATATAGTAGTGTTTCCAAAGGCAGGCATGGTTTCACTAAAGCAGCCAACAGGGTTGTTTCCCATTCCCATCTGCAAGCTTGAAAAATCATGTGAAATACGTATTAAAACATGACTGTGCACTTTCTTATGTCCCTGTTCACTGTGTGACTACCTAAAATATAGCACAGCTATTAAATAGAAAAATGACATCAACTCCCTTCTCTGAACAAACCTTGTTTTTTACTTCACAGTGGACTAGTTTTTAGGTAATTCCTTTCACTCACTTTTGCTTTGAATATTTCTAATATGGCCCTTTATTTACATATAGATAATAAAATGTAACAATAATGAAAAAACAGGAACACTTATACTTGTGAGTTAGGCTGCACATACCACATTTCTATAGCAACCTAAGGAAAACACATTTACATGAATAATTACCTATTTAAAACAAAACAGAAATCTAAAAAGTAGAAATTCTTACCCTAAAAAACTCTTTAGTGGAGCCAGAATCTAATGTTCCATAAGCAATTTCTGTTTGCTTGGAAAGATCCTCTGCACTTTCAATAGGAGACACCATCCTCTCAACCGTCAGGAAGGCAGCTAAGTTAGCCGTGTAGGATGAGATTATGATGAGGGTAAAGAACCACCACACACCTCCAACAATGCGCCCAGACAGGGATCTAATAACAAGTATGAAATGGATTTGTAAAGTGAAATGAAAGTCCTTAAAAGGAACACGTTATCAGTTTTATGCAAATGATGCATTATACTAAAAGGAAGCATTTCAGACTATCTTGTAGCACAGTTCTGCACACTAATGAGATGGGAAATCAAGACATACTCGACTACATTTCCTGAACCTTGCTGAAATCAGGACTCCAGAGCTTAGGGAGAATTTAGTGATACAGTTCTTCAAAGTTCTGAACACCCTGTAAGGAAACTGCTCCCATGATAATGTGCTGTATTGAACACATAAGCTTGTTGTTCTCTCTGAAGTGAATTTGTGTGACATTATGAAGAGAATCAAACAAAATGAGTGGAACAGTGCTTTCAGGTAAACCAGTATGCACTTAATTTTTAAATGCCTTTAGCTTGCTTAAGGTATTAGTGCTTTTCCTAAGACATTCAGACAAAGACTGATTTCTACAAAACAACAGCTGCTGTGGACAATCTACACTGAGAAACAAATAGCATTATTTGCAATAAAAACTGTCTCCAGGAAGATCCATAAACTGAAAAGTGCACAAAACTTTTGAAGGATACAAGCATTTAACAAACCGAGGACTAGACATGAAACAATCAGTGATAATACAGAAAAATGGTGAGAAAGTATATTTTTAACTACTAATAATCTGAGGTTTTTAACAGCAGCAGGTGGGCGTGTATGGATCTTTGCTTTGCATCTCCTGCTCAAGAAGAGAGAAGAAAAGAGAACTCAAGAAAATTTATAATATAAAACAGTATAGAAATTTAACCAGAGAAATTCAACAATTTTCAATACTAGAAAATAGAAAAAGAAATACTCATATTGCATTATTGTCACACTTGACATTCTTCTAAATGATCCTTTAAACTTTGAAATTACTTACTACTTTGTTTCCAAACAAGACATTATAGAAGGAGTACATAATCTTTGGAGATGTGCTTAATTATTTGGCAGAAATGTGCATGTAGTTGAAAGTCTAGTACTAAGGCGTTGCAGTAGCTTAGGTATGTCTTGATGTGTCTCCTCTATCTATTAAGTAAACAATTACAGATCACTCACCCAGCCTACTGTATTGTGAATTTAACTTCAAACTAATTCTGACATAAAATATATAGATAGATATAACTACATATATATATATATATATACACATTTAAACACGATAGTTATGTGAAGCTGAGTTATTAAACTGGGAAGAGAAATAAATAGAACTGATTCTGGACAAATTATTTTTACTAACAGCTATTGTATAAAACCTCTGTCATAATTCAGACATTAGAAGAGTTATTCCACGTCACATCAGACTCACAAATTCACTCTACCACATGAAAATCACGTCAGATAAGGTCCAGAATAGGTTATTAAAATGGACCATAGAAAAGAAACTATTTCAACTCCTTCTAAACTGAGATGTATTCTGAAAATGTGCTTTGTTACCTTTAAGAAAATATACATTTTGACATGGAGGTTAATTTGAGCATAAAGTATTTCTGCAATTAAAAGATTGAATTCTATGATAAATCCATATTTTCAAGGTAAAATCTCTGAAAATGTGTATTTCATAACTGCCAATCATATGGCACTTTCTGTTGTACTGATGACACCTGCTATAACTGATATTGATCTTTTAAAGCCCATTATCTGTCAGGAACAAAGCTGCCACCGACTTTGTAAGAAAAGAAGAAGCTCAATGCCAGTACAGGTATTAGGCTCCCACATGACATTTTGTAAGTGAAATTTTGGCATTTGTATACCAAATTTTCCCAAAAGGTCTATTCTAGTTAACTCAATAATTTCTTTCTTTAATGTACATTTCTAAGTTTCTAAAGATTTATAATTATATGCTAGTATGAACCCACACTTTACAAGCACCTCATTCATCAGATCATTAAATACTAAGTAACAATTTCTGTGCACAATTACCTAAATTTGTGCTCTGCATCTTTTACTTCAAAAGGTTTTATATGGCAGTACTGAGAGTACATGCACATCTCAAAAAGATGAGGAAAACTTTGCTGTAAGTTATTATCAATAATAATAATTTTAATTATTTTATTCTACGTTATTGTTTCTCTGCGACCCATGATGGCAACATGGGGATTGCAGACCAGTTTCCAGGTGATCTAGTCTTACCCAGAACCACCTTTTATTTCAGAGTCAGGAAGTCCGAGCTCTAGCCCTGTCTACTCTAAAATTCTTACAGTGGTTGTAATTTTTTATTAGAGAAATAGTGGAAATAGTGCAAAATTTAACTTTACAAAATATATTTTTCTGATGTCTGAAAATGCCTGAAAATACTCCGATTCATTTGCCAGGAGTTCAAATTCCATAGTGACAGTTTTGCTGCAGGAACAAAACTAACTGAGAAGTTTTCAGTCCTTTTCTATTTTTATAATAAACAGATAACACACATAACTAACCAATTTCCTCAAAAATATGTTTGTAATGAAGTGCTGTTAAACACTTCACTGAAACTAAATGCTGAATCTCCAAAATGATTCGAGTTTCATGCACTTTTTATGATGAACATTTACAATCATTATTCTTAGATCACCCTTCAAAAGTTATCAAACCGTGCACAACAACTGCTACGCTTTAACAGCCAGTAAAATAACAATAATAAAAAAAAAATCATTATTCTACTATGGCCTTGATGCAATCAAAATAATTTTGTAGCTAACAGGGGATTTTGCAGACAACTAAACTTGTGAAGTGTGTAATCGACACAAAAACCCCACAGGACTAAAATTAACACAGTTTCTCATGACCTCGAACAATTTGCTCTCTTCACTGTCTCATTTCTTGTATACAATTCTTACTGCATTATCTCCCAAATCCATCACATGCTGCATCATAAAGGCTGGCATACCTCACTGTGATATGCCAGACTTTACACAGAATTGCTGAAGTTCTCACACAATAAATGCTCTGTTATTTCTGCAGTAGAATAACTTGAAAACCTCCGGTTGCCTTTTGGGATGCATGACTTACAGCTAAGAAATTCTCCCTTGGTGTGATTTTTTTTTGTTCACTGACCACCAGACTTACTAGAAATTGTGCTCTTTCCTGTCTTACTTTAGGATGTTTAGAAGGAAGTTATATTGCTTAATATAATTAAGTAGGTCTTCTGCTTTGATATCCTTAAACACGGTTGCCCTATTTCACTTGTTGCTATAATTCCGTCAAGCAGCAAGTAGTTATCTACCTAGCTACTTACCACCTTGCTGAATTAAGGCTAGAACCACTTGCACACAAGGGAAATAGAATATTTAATGAGCTGCAAAGGAATTAACTTAAGTGCCTTGCAGTTGTCCCTAATAAAGTAGGTGAAAATCCATGAGGAATTAAGCATTTATAAACTGGACCTTCAAATTCATTACAGTGATTTCCTCTGTGACTTTTCTAGAACTAGGTCATGGAAAAGCAGCAGTGTTTTGCAACTATTCATATGAAATTAGAACCATCACATGACTTATTTCAGTTCAAGGCTTGCCTGAAGAAAAACTGTTGTTATGTAGTTAGTTTTAGAGGGAAAGTTGCTGACTGTGTAGTTTGTGACTACTATGTTACCCTTTTTCCCATTACAGTTGTTGTGAACCATATGCACTGTCAACTGTAAAATGGGAATATGCAGCAAAAACACGGTACCCCTCCAAGAAGGCATGGAATGACTTGAACCTCATGCATTTTACAGTCTCTGCATGGTGCATATAGCTTCCCTTGGCAAATGTACGATCGACATTAAGACAGTATCGATCAAATACATCACATCCTCTGTCACAGACCACTGCTTTTATTTCTTCTGTGATTTTAGGGAGAGAAAAAACAGCAATTAATTTCTTTCCAAGAGTGAAAATACATGCACCATGAACCTCCTCTGGCTGAGACGGCCGAGATGAAAAATGCACAAAGTTGAAATGGGTAATTAACCAACCTTGGCGAAATATCGCATCCTTGCTGCATAAAGGCACCCAAGGAAAACCAGAGACTATTAAATATTCCAAACTCATTAGTTGATTCATTAGTTTGCGTTTCTCTTCCATCTTCAAATTCCTCAGTGTGCCACTCGTAAGGGCTAAATCTGCTGACCAGGAATAAAACTACACTGACCCCAATGTAGGCAAAAACAATGCACATCCAGATTTCATATGCTAATGGATCAAGAAATGAAAACACTCCTGGCTTGGACTTCTGAGGTTTCTTGATCATTATTGATATCCCCAGGCTCATAAAGGGCTTTGAGAAGTCAATCACCTCTTCTCTCACCAATGTTATAGTTAATGGAGCGATTGCAATATCGGCTTTCTGTAAAGGAAGAAAAAAGGCAAATAATAGCTAATACAATGAACAGAGCAAATAGTTGTTTAGTTTCTACTGCATTTCACAAATGGGAAATAGGACAGCAGAGACACTGGCAACACTCGTTTCCACCAAGCACGTCCTATGGAGAATTTCAGAAAATTTTAGTTGAAACTCTTCTTATTGAAATACATATAACCATATGGTAGGCATATTGCAAGCTTCCCTTTTTACACATGCCCTTTTAAAAGTATATGACGTTTAAAAGTTTTAGCACAATACACTGCCTTTCACCTGGCCAGAAGGATGAAACATGCACTCGCTTCCCCCCAGCTTCATTTGCAAGATTTACAATCTAATTCTATGGTTTACTTTCAAACTTCTTCATGTCAATACAAAATACTAATTCTCTATCAAAGTAATTAGTCAATTTTCCTCTATTCTACAGAGAAAACTAAACCAAACCCCACTCCTTCCATCATTAATCTTTAATAGCTTTATTATAAAAGGTATTCTTACCCCATAAACAAGTTCTCCAACCATCCCATTCCAGATTTTCGTGTCTGCATCCCTTGCCCCATACTTGCCATCCCCAACAATCGTGAGCTTGTATTTGAATCCACAGTGTTTAGCAATTTCTGTAGCTAAGTCCACACAATAGCCCTCATATCGATCATTTCCTTCAAGCATTTCGTGATTTTTCTTCATCATGACGTATGGGGATTCCTGCACAGAAAGAACTTGCCTTAGCTACTTGGTAGAGACAAGATACATCAGTTGTGCACTTCATAGATTAGTAAGTTTTCTTTTACATGTGAAAAAAAGAGAAGATAACATCTGAATCATACATGCTATGTATATGTTAGCTGTTAATTATTAATGTGAAATGTCCTTAACACATTTAAATACTGCATTTTCTAGAGTCATACACAAAAACAATACTTACAGGTATAGTGATTCCCAGCAGTATGTTAATAATGACCATGAATGTTAACAGGAGTTATGCATTCAGAGAAGAAAGAGTAAATTCCAAAATCAGTTTCTCTCATACAGTTTGGATGGAAGAAGGCAATGGTACTTAGTTGCTTTTGTTGTGGTCTTAAATAGAAGAAAATTGCTTCCTATTTCACAACCGCATCCCTCCCTGGAAAACACTTTAGGCTCTCCAGGCTATATCTTTATTGAATTACTATACAAACAGTAGGTAAGATACCAATAACTATGTAATAAAGTTCTATCATCAGCAAAAGTGGTGATGAGTCATAAGTCATATTAATGTATCTCCTCTTGGCTCTGTTGTTACTGAACAATTCTTGCATCCACCAAAACTCCTACACTAGCCTGTGACTCGTCCAAACTGATAAAGAAGCTGTGTAACTTACAAAAAAATACTGTTCTGTGACAGTACAGAATGTTATTTTCTAGAACCAGAATACAACTTTTAATGTTTTGTTTTACAATACACCAATCTTAGCAGCTACAATTCTGAAGCATAAGAACCGGTCTCTTTGTTGGATGGCAAAATCTGTTCTCTAAAACTAGCACTATGGTTCTGCTTCTCAAAGTTCCTTTCCTTTGAGAGCAGGTATTTAGTTTCCACTTTCAGATCTAAAAATTGTAACTTTCTAGGTTGTTCAAACAATGACTGTTGTCTTCTACAGAAGAAAACCACATACATTTCCTTAGTTTCCAGATTTTATTTATGCATCATGAGTAACAGGTCACAACCTCCAATAATAATAAGACAGTGTATTTAAACTAACATAATGACAGGAAACAAATGACTGTAGGACAGACTGTCTTCTGACAAAATATGAGGTTAATTACCAAAATAGTGGTGACAATAATAGTCTTATTCTCTAGTCCTGAAGATTCATTTCCAAGAGGGCCATCAAGAGGATTCACAACCATTTTGTCCACTTCACTCCAATATCCAATCTAAAGAGAGTTTATAGGATGCACAGACACCAGTGAATATGAACTTTTACAGAAAAGGTAAAAGCATGTTATTACTATGCCTTTGATTTACACCCACAGAGAACTATTTTAACTATGTTTACCAGTGTAAATATATCTGATTATGTAAAGACAATAACAAATAGTTAAAAGAATGAACTAATGATATTTGTTCAGATCAATTTGTCTAATACATGCCCACCATATTCATTCATGTGTCAACAGGTTTCAGTATCAACATCACACACTGTAGGACTGAAAGGGTTACAAAATAGTCCAGACTAGGAAGAAATGAGAAACTGGCTTTTCCTGAAACATTTGGAATTAAAGCAGAAAGACAATCACATTTAAAGAAACACCTCTGAAAAGCTGTATTTGGCATCTGACATTCAGAAGCATATTTCCCCAAATACTGGCTCACACATAGCAATTCAGATCAGAAAACAAAAGGTTTAATCCACAAAACTGAAAGGAAAATATCTACAGTACTTACCAGAAATAACTCATATTTGTTAGAAAGAAAGAATACTTATTTTAACTTTGTTATGAAAGACCATTGTAGAGTACAGCTGTAACAAAATATTATCACAACTTATGCTTTAATTAATCTAGTTTTTCATTACCTACCTTAACCTGCTGCTTAGCACCATAAAACCTTTAAAGACACTGTAAGACAATTCAAATTACCTTCCGAGGACCAGTACTTTTGAGTTCCATGACATTTATTGTAAAATTGATTCTCTTTCCGTTCTGATCAAACTTTATATTCCCTGTTAGACCTTCCACCTGAACCTATGCAGACAAAGATGAAAGTGGTAGAAAAATTACGTTTGCCTCTTTTTAGAAAATGCATTCTGTGGTTCCATAAATAATTCAAAAAAACTATTTCAAAAACATTCAGTACAGACTGTTTCCCATAGGCAATATATTATCTTAGTATGAGACATTCTTGAGGAGTTCACTTCCGCATAATTCCAGCAAGAGCCAGGCAGGTTAGGAGACTGGAAGGTTCTTTTCAAGCACTTATAGAGAATTTCACACATGCACTCATCCCAGCATTCACTGCAAGGAAGCTACCTGTTTCAATGCCCTTTCTATTTCTACACCATGACCCCAGGGTACAGCTGGATTTGCAAGACAATCTCCAGCATTTCCTCTTCTGGAGATCTCAATCCTCTGTTTACGTAAATTACGGAAAGCTTCTGTCATCACTTGAACAGCATCATAGGTCAGAGCAGATGTATACTGAAAAGAAGTGAAAATATTTAATTAAAAAACAGTTTCAGCTTCACTACATCTTGCAATCCACGCATTAATCCATTAAGCACAAAAACAGATTAAAAAGGACAATAAGATATACTTGAAATCAGAACAGTTTTTCTTTAGTTTGGAGATGCCTGGTCTGGACAGGAGGACACTACCTTCTGAGGGGTATCTAGGCAAATTAATGAAGTGTTCTCCCTCAGACTGACTACTGGAAGTGCTAATAAATCTAAGACAAGAAGATTTATAGCTGTTTCCAGCGTGAATTACATTTCTTTCTCATTACAACTGTGTAACAACGCCGTGGGCAGATACGGCTGGAAGTCCATAGAGGTGAAAGGGGGAAGAAAGAAAGAATTTCCACTCTTTAACTTGAGCTGGCCTCTAAAAATAAGAAATTGTTCCTCTGACTACACTCATCATGTAGATGAATTTATATACGGATTTTAGACTACATCTCCTCCTCCAACATATACACACACAAAACCAAACAACATATACAAATATAACTGTTCAATTTAACTTAACAAAACTCATGGGTAACTATTTTCAAGTACATAATACTTGAAAATATCATGCAAAAACAGTGTCACACCCCATGTGACAAACAGTGTCAACACCATGGAAAAACAGGGTTTGAGCTGAGACGTCTGGAAGAAGTGGTGCCCCCTCAAAGAGCAGTATAGGCGAGGAAGCGCCCCACATTCCTAATCTGACACAATGTAAGCAGCTTTACAACTTTTGAGACACCAGGGAAGATTCTGGTGGAATCGCATGCATTAGAAACTGGGGCTAAACAGTCAAAGACAGTTACCTTTAGCGACTGGAAAATTTTACACCTTAACTAACTGACTGAAGAGAAACCACATGTGCACGTACACTGATGACTGCATTAGATGGGCTTTAGGAATCCAGAACATTGCAATTATGCCAAATACAAGGAACATTTTTGGAAATATGGGCCAGAATATAACTACTTACAGCCTTATGAATTAATGCAATGATCCCTATGAAGGCTATTAGATGCTGAAAATATATACACTGTAAAGCAGAGATAAATGATATATTGGCTCTTTGCTTCAATGGCTCAGATTTTAATGAGAATTTTAATTAGCTAGCTCAAGTCATGCAGAAGTTTCTTGTAACCAAGGCAGGCTCCTGAACTGAGGTCACTTTTGCATGCAACTGTTAGACCTTGGAAGGAAGAAAAGGAAGGCTGAACTCTTTTTTTCAGATATGTAGTCTTACTGATTAATGTGAATCTTCTAAGAAAGTTCTCTCAAGGGCTTTACGGAAATCTTTAAAGGGACCAGAACAGCGGAAGAATGTAAGAAAAGACTGGTTGAAACAGATATTGCTCTCTACTACTGGAGTAGCAGTGATTAAGTGGTAGACATGGATTTGAAATGAGGAGAAGGTAACACGACGCTGACTCATTTTTTTGCAACTGACTGGCAATACTCCTTTAAGCATACCTCCTTGCAGTACAGAAACATACTGTACCACACCAGCATTTTAAGAAACTTGGGATACAGCACTGTCATTAACCCCTGAAACATACTCTGGATAGCAGAGAAAGTACAAGCTTGAAATTGAGAACCTATAGTGCTACCCAGTTTGGTTAGTCTATGCTTCATTTTATAGCTGGGACACGTTTAATGTATTGTTTCAATAATATTATCCCTATAGTATATAATTACTGGCCTGAAAATTCACACCTCAGTCATATATTCAGTTTGTGCAGGGCTTTACCTATGAATGTATGTATCTGTATGTATATACATGCCATCTCATGTTTAAAATCCACATGCTTTAATTTAGTTTAAGTCATCTTTAACCTAAGGATCTCAAAATATTTTACAAGCATCTTACACCTTCATGTTGTTGGAGCTGCCATGAAAGCAAACAGCATATTTATCATTTCTTATTGCTTTATTCTGCATACACTTTTAGCTCCTAATATCTTTCATGGGCCTCATTAAAACTACCTATAGCTTAATGAATAGATGTAAAGTTGACCAACCAAACCAAACTGAACTTACTACCATAAACAAGAAATGACTGACAGATAACCTGCTAATGCATAGGGGCGTCTGTGAAATTGTCATAGTTGAAGGATGCATTAGCTCTGTCCTGATTCACTTTGTTTTACACTGGAGATTCATCCATGTTCTGATCTGCGCTATTAAAATAAGTGGGAGCACTGTCTGGAATATTACTCTGCGGAAGTGGGTTGGGCTCTTAAAGCCTGCTACTTTTACACCAGTGTCCATCTCCAAACTTTATTTCAGTTCCTTTCAACTTTACATGATAAAATCAGCAACTTCAATAGAAAATAGTATAGGTACTATCCTCTTGTTCCTACAGAATCACCCGTACTAATAAAAGCATGGAAAAAAAAATGCAAAAAAATCTTGCCTCTCATAATTCCAGAACTATGATCATTTATATGGAAGGTATTTGGAAATATCAACTGATTATTTGTAATTTTTTATAACAATCCTGGTCCTGAACAAAAGGGTGAGAAAAATTAATAAAACATAAAATTAACAGATCTTATTTTTTTAATTAATCTTGGTAAAGACGAGGTTAGAGATCAAGCCCTATTTATCTTAAAAAAAAACATAGTATCTTTATCAAATTTGTTTCCAGAGGTTATAGAGTCAGATCAATTTACCTTTTGATGCTAGCCTTTATTTAAATCCAATTCCAGCATTCTTGGTGCACAGAACAGCTTAACAAATAATAGGTATTTTTGCACTGAAATGCCATAATGTTTTGGGCAGAACATCATATGCATAGAGTGCCTTAAGCAACCTTACAAAAACTGAAGTGTTCAGGTCCAAAACTGCTATCCAGAAAAACTGCTGATTTTTTGATGTGCCTATGTTCTTCACGTATCTCAGTTTCCTGTAGAAAGGCTGCTTTCTGGGCACACCCAGAACAGCTTTGGTTTCTAGCCCAGTAACTAGGCACCTGCTTAAGCTTACATCCCTGGAAGTTGAACACTTATTTGAATGACAAGCTCATAGCACATCCAGCAGACACTGCCAAGACTTGGTCATCTGAATTATCCCAACACTCCCACTGTAGGATATTTATAGGGCAAAGTGACCTTCTTTCATTGCTTTTAAAGCTGAATATAGTACAGATCAGAGTATTTATGAACCCCAAGGTGCTTGGCCTTTCTACTTATTTCACCTACTACTCTAGTAAGAAGGAGATTCCCAGACTTCAATTCCTCCCTCATGATTACTTTGAATCCAGAAGAACGCTCTTCTCACTCGAGTCGTTGGTTATTAGAAGTGCTAATTCAGCAGGAAAAAAAGGAGTGCAGGTACCTGCTTTTTTTTTTTTTTTTTCCTATTTTACACTGAGGACAGAGGTTTTAAAGTACTTTGGTCTTCCCTTAGATTTAATGCAATGGCCAAAGAGAAGACCTAATGCTGCTATAAAACAGAGGTTTCTTCAAACTGTCCGAAAGATGTCACAGAAGAAAAACATTATGGATCTGGGCAAAAGTCTTAACAAGAAAGGGAATCTTCTGTATTCCAGGAGGAAACAGAACAATGTAAGATCTTATTAATGGCACTAGTATTTGGATCTACTGAAGTTCCTGACCCTCTTCCATTCAAAAGAACATGATGCATGTCTTATGCTTGTTTAGGAGTGTTGAAAGAATAAAACAGTTTGGGTTGGAAGAGACTTTCAAAGGTCATCTAGTCCAATCCCCCTTCCTTAGAAGTCTTTTAATTCTTGCCCTATTCTTTTCCACTTTTTCTAGAAGCTTTATAAACCCTCCTAATTCTCAAACCTAAAGTTTACTCCTGCCAAACTTTATATCACCAAAAAACACACAAGAGCTTGTCAAAAAAAAAAAAAAAGGCAAAAACCAATTACTTGGATTTGAATCCATAGAACTTGACAGAAAAAATAAAATCAAATATTTGTATTTGAACCCACAGCATTTTACTTCTAATAAAAAGATGTTGTTGACTTCTAATTCATGCCACTGCCTGTAGAAAATGTGTATACAGGCAAAATAAATTCCATTTTACAATTACTTGTGTAATCTTACTTCTACCTTCAAACAGAATGCACTTGCAAAACAGAAATGCCACTGATGATAAAATCACCTTTAAATTACTGTAAAGAACAGAAAACATATCCCTTTGTAATAATCACCATATGAATACATAAAACCTTTTTCTTCAAAGCTAAGCTACAGAAAAGAATGTCACTTTTCAAAGTGTTACATATCAGCAGGATCCAGTAGCAAAACACGAAGCCTATGGTTTTAATAGTGAAAAATAAAACCCAACTGGAGAAAAGTATATCAGAGGATGAGAAGAAAATGCACAAATAGGAAGGCAAAAGACTTCTCTGAGAAATCATGTTGTATGGAAGGGATTTGAAAAAAGCTAGTATGAACATTTAAATGTTAAAGGGTAAGAGGTGTAGGTGTTTTTTTTGAGGGGATGGTGTTCTAATACTTTTATGTCTCTTTAAATTCCCATATCCCGTCACAGAAGTCACTTCCTCTTTATAAGTTAAGGTTAGCTCTAAATCAGAAAGCATATGTGACTTACAGCAGATATAAATTTTAAAATACAAAATCCCCTTCTGAAATATTGTCTTCAACCAGTGCTCTTTTGGGGAGAAAAACGGACATACAAGCATTAACAAGTATGGTAAATATCCCTGACTTGAGCTTTTTTTCTCTTTTAACCAAGAGGAAGTTCTTGAGATGATCATAAAAATGCATTCTAGTCAAATAATTAATGGTTGGTACAGTTAATGAAAATGGCAAAAGAGAGATTACAGATTAGACTATTCTGTTTTATAAAACGACTGATAGTATATGAATGATAAGAACCTGAAAATTCCATTAGGCTGTTCAGCTATACTATTTTCAATCACAGTCAACAAAGTCCTATATATTAATGGAAATAAATTACTTACACTGGAAGCTGTACAACACTGCAACAGAAATGATTCTAAATTGGAATTTCACATGAGGATTCTTTGGATTGGAATTTTTGACTAGGCTATTAAATAAAGCCACACTAAATGAACTTTAAATTTGGTTTTAATAGATTATGAATCATCAGCATTCTCTGTAAGATCTATAAGAGGAGTACCTGGACCTCATATTACAATACACCTTCTACAAATTCACTTACTGTGGGCAGGAGGTGAAGATTGAAAACCAATAGGATCTGAGAGTTCTCATCATATACATTGCAGGTGTTCTAAAAATTTCCAAAACTTGCCATTTAAAACCAGTGGTAATATTTCAAGTCTTCAATTCAAAGAAAAAAAAACAACCAAAAAAAAAAAAACAAACCAGAAAAACCCCAAACCAAAACAACAACAAAAACACCACAGAGACACCCCCCCCAAAAACAACAACAAAACCACCAAAAAACCAATACCGCTAAACCACACCACCTCCCTTCTCATTACCAATTCTCATCTACCCCAACCAGCACAAGTATTTGCCTATTGTCTCAAGATGAAATGCTTTCTCCTGTTTTCTCCAGTCTAATTCCAAGTAAAATACTAACAGAATTAAATACATCAATCTTACCAGGTTACTGATTCTACCAAGAATAGTTGCTGTCAGAGAATAATAAACACTTCATGTTTGCTTTTCTGCCCCAGCATACTGGCTAATAAAGGCAGCTACTACATTAACTGGTCCTTAATACTGGCCTTGCCCAAGTTATGAGCCTGCATGTCTCCTCTCCTCACCCATATATAACCAATCATCAGTGCTTACCCCTCCTTACTCCCCCAACCCAAGAAACATTCAGCCATCAATTCCTCTCCAGCTCCGAGCTGCCACCATTCTTCTGTGCCTTTCACTTACATTCCAACAGGTTCTTTCCACTTTGCTAACCCCTTTTTTTCAAATGACACATTCCTCTTCCTACTATAGTTTTGTGTACCAGTCCCCCATTTGCCCATGCAGCACTCCTGTCCTAACTGACACCGATTTGGTAAAGCTAAGAGGTATGCCTGATCTTGCTGAACAGCTAAAGCATGAAGGAATAGTAAGTATCTTCTGCTGATATCAACTATATTCAGGTAAACTGCTGGTTGAAAAAAGCAATTAGAAGTTCCTGTGAAAACAGGCAGGCGGAATCCATTGCACTATATTGGCTGAAGATCCTTAAACACTTGTAATTACTAAGAAAAAAAAAATTAGATTCAAATTCAAAGAAACGGAGCTACACAGGGACATCAGGACTTGGCTCTGTAGTCTTCTCAAGCCTTGCAAATACTTTTGCTTTAGCACAATTCATCCACTTTCACTTGCAGGATTGAGAAATCTGGGTCAATAGGTCCTTTGTATGTCCAAGAAAAGTCTACAAAGATTGCCTCAAACAACTCACTGCTTTCACAGAGTAAATGTTCCATTCTTTAATTGAGTTTTCTTTAAACAAACAAACAAAAAAACAAAAACCCCAAACGAACTATGGCAGAATAAGTGATCACTTATGCAAAAAAAGCCTTCAGCTATTAAAAAGAAGCATTAACACCGACATTTCTTATGTCCACATTTTTTCATACACATTTTTGCAAGGAGAGAAGATTGAATACCGAGATTCAAAAGCTCAGTGAAATCAGACAGCTAGAATGCCAACTGCTAAAGATCTTTTTTATGGCCAGGAAACCAAAACACAAGGACTGGAAAACACAGGCAGAAATACCTCACAAATGTACAGTTTCACAAGGGCTTTTGAAAAAAAAAAATAAATTTACTTCAGTTCAGTTCCTGATTAAATCACATAATAAACAGTGAAATTAACAATTTTGGAAAAAAATTATTTATGTATCATTATAGACTACTTGAATTCAGGCATAATCAATTGTATTTTCCCATTTAAAACTGTAGCAACTGCAACAGAATATTACTTACAACTCTTATTAAAACG
Source organism: Pezoporus occidentalis (assembly GCF_034315485.1). NCBI lineage: Eukaryota > Metazoa > Chordata > Aves > Psittaciformes > Psittacidae > Pezoporus > Pezoporus occidentalis. The sequence goes on along the minus strand of NW_026912778.1, from coordinate 949,618 downwards.
CCTGGCATTATAAAACTGTTTTCCAACACACTGCAATCATAAGAGGCATGACCCAAAATGAAGCTATTATCTAATTCATTAATTGTACATTTTTGCTTAGTTGTCTATATCTAGACCAAATGCTTTCTGAATTTCCAATCTGAGTAAGATTTTTCACTGTTCTCATCCTTCCTTGTTCCTTATTACCAGTGAGTCATACAGATTTGATTTATTTCTGCAAGGTAAGTATGTACTTTCCTATTTTTCTACATATTCTCTGTATTCCATCCATGAAGTAAATCAGCACCAGAAGAGTTAAACCAGCTACTTTCAATTACAATCTGTATTCTTCCCAAATTACAGTTTAAGATTGGCAGTTTTCAACTTCTGCAATTTTACCATAAAAAGCACATTGTTTCGTATGATATAAACACTTCCAATTCTAGAATCACATTACCTTTAGGGAGAAAAACAAAAGCACAAAACACACAAAAAAATAAACCCTCAAATAAAAAACTCCACAAATATCAGATTTTGTCATAATTTTCTAAAAGACTAGTCAGGCTGGACATGAGGGAAAAAAGTCTTTACAATCAGGGTGGTAAAATACTGGCACAGGTTGCTCAGAGAGGTGGTGGATGTACCATCCCCAGAGACATTCAAGGCCAGAATGGTTGTGGTTCTGGTCAACCTGATCTAGTTGAAGATGACCCTGTTCATTGCAGGGATGACCTCCTCTGAAGGTCCCTTCCAGCCCAAAGTATTCTATGATTCTATGACTTGGCCATAAGAAAAAAAAGAGACCTGAAAATGTGAAACTACTGAAGGCAGAATCAGAAGACAAAACCAATCTGCCATTTTGTTATCTTAGCTATGCATTAAGTGTACGTGTGAGGGGAAAGATTATGGAGTTTGAAATACAATTGTATGAATTCTGAACATCTGAAAGATAAAGATACTGAAGCAGTTCAGGCCATCAAAAACAGCTGCACTGAGTACTGGGGTTATTACCATCTTCCAACCCAATGGTGCTCTCTGAGAGCCTGAGCTGCTTCAGGTCTTCAACCAGACAGCCCCAAATTCCTTGCTGCATACTGCACGTAGTTTCTGTATAAATCATACACAAGTTGGCTTAGATACTTTTTGCATGCACCAAGCCTAACGTTGCTCTTAGAAAAGCTCATCACAAAGTAGGATGGCTTATAGAATAGACTATTTCAGTTGGAAGGGAAGACCTCCATGGGCTGCAGCAGGACAGCCTGCTCACCATGGGCTGCAGGGGAATTTTTCTCTGATCCAGTGCCTGAAGCACCTCCTTTTTCACTGACCTTGGTGTCAGCAAGCTGCTTCTCTCACATATTCTCATTCCTCTCCCTGGCTGCAATTGCTCCTGGCAGGAACCTTTCCCCTTTCTTAACTACATTATCCCAGAGGCACTACTACCATCACTGATGGGCCTGGCCTTTGCCAGGGTGGGTTCATCTTAGAGCCGTCTGGCACTGGTTCTATTGGACAAGGAGGAAGCTGGGAAAGCCTCTAGCAGCTTCTCACAGAGGTCACTCTAGTACCCCCTCCATCCCCCCCCCCAAAATTCTGCCACACAAATCCAAAACAACTTAGCATGTTTCACTAGCCTCCCAGAGGTAAGAATTGAGCTTCTTCCTGGAATTAGACCAAAGGCTGCCCACAAACAGAATGAGTTTAACCAGGTCAGGAAGTTGGAGCCATTGGATGTGAATGTGTGAATGGATATGTTGTCCTTCAGTGTCCTTCCATACCAGCAAGAGCTTTGCCTTACAACATAATAACACTAGGGCTCAGAAAGCCTGGCATATTTGTAAATACACAGTAATGGATCAAAAGGACATTTCAACTTGTTATTATTAGGCCTTTATAAAATTCAATGTGTTTTTCGTTTTGCTGCTTGACAAAGAAATTCGCCAGGAGGCTCAGTGGTACATTTCAAGATCTACACATTATTAGCTGTTCTAGAACTGCATGCAGAGACTGATAACCCCCTTAATTACATTTTAAATTTACTCTGAGGTAAACAGTATACCATCTTTAGTTTTGAAAAATAACAAAACCTTCTGTAAAATGACAGCAAAGCACTAGTTTCAAGTGTCCTGCTTAATCTTCAAATCTTACGGATTTTACCAGTACAGGTACAGTGCAGCAACAAACACAATCAGTGTCTCTTCTCGTCTATGTCCTAAGGCTGCAAATTCTCACAATTAACACTTTACAAATTTAAAGATACATTTTTAAAGCAATTTGAGCCACTTCCTTTTCTGCACATCTGTGGAACAGGTTTTCAACAATGTTTGTCTTTCTCGAAGAGCACAATCCTTTGAAATGCACTTTTTTCCTAGAAAGAAGATCTGGGATATTATCTCTGCAATCCCTGGGTTATGGAATTCCTGGGATAATGTTACATGTCAGAGGCATCTAATCTCCTCTCATTTTTGTATTGACAATACTTCTATTAGCCTTCCTATCTCTTTCATGCAGAATGACAGTTCCTTAGATTCCACAGGAACTAGTGGCAAGAGCCCATTTAGAGGCACTGACAATTTAGACAACTGCCTTAAAGCCAAAAGGGAAAAAAGGTTATTTGTAAGATCACATAAAATCAGAAGGGACAAATGTGAGACCAGGGAGTTAACCTGCTCTGTAACTTAGGTATTCATACACTACTCCAAGTAGTACAGGATAACAAACACAGCTAGAAAATTAATATAAGAAGGAATGGTATGCTCAAGGACAGGCACAGAATACATTTCAACAAGAATAGATGAAAAATCCTGTACTTTAAGGGAACAATCAAGTGCACAGATATTGTTAAGTGTGTACCTCATGATAAATGTATTTCAACAGTGTCATGATGGTGAAGAGAAAAAACCTCAAACTTAACATAAAAGGAAGTCCTGAAAGTAGCACTACCTCTGAGATACATGAAGCCATTACTTCAATTTCTACAGCATTACAATCAGATGCAGTGCAGTACCCAGCCTGGCATTTCAAAGACGGGTACCAATTAGAAAGGTTCCAGAGCAAAATGACTAACAGGATCTGGAATTAGTAAATTCAAAGGAAAAGGAATTATTTAGCTTAACAGGGAGGAAAGCAGGGACAAATATGGCTGCCATCTTCAAATGTAGGAGGACAGCTAAAAAGGAGAACTTCATATCCATTAGAAACAGATAAAGGAGTAATGGAATTAGGTGATATAAAGGCTGATTTATGTAGGACAAAAGACTATTTAAGCTCTGAAACAGAACGCTTGGGGAAGTTCTGAAATCACTATCCACAGGAACTGCATAGGTATATCTGATTCTGGCTTTAGATAGGGAGGATGGGCCAAGTGACCAACTGCTCAAAGACTTTCTTGTCCTGATTTTATGATTTCTATGAGTCTGCTCTGCCTCCAGCCCCCTCAAGGATGGGAATGAAATTTGACATATCTCTGTCCTTACATGCAATGGCAGGAAAAAAGAACAAGTAATGTAAGAGCAAAATGTAGAAAGGTACACAAAGAAGTTCAGTAACTGATACAATCAATCCCTCCAAACATTGCAACATAAATCCACATTTCTCCCTCCCCCCATCAATACCTTTAACATTTTAAGATTCTCTGGTAATTTAACATACAACCCAATCTCTTGACTATCAGCGTGATCCTATACATTCCTTGGGCAGACAATATATAAAGACAGATTCGCCTTTTTAATTGAATTTAAAATGTGGTTTAAGTGAATGAAATTCATGAAACTAAGTACTACTTTGTTTTTCCTATCCATAATAAAATAAACCTCAAAATATAAGATATTCCAAATAATCTCCTTCATCTCTTTCAATTTCTAGTAGACTTCAAAGGATCTACAATGGAAGAAATAAAAGGAATAGCTGTGACAAAGTTACAGATTTTAATGCATAATAAAATATTGCAACCACTCCATCTTATCTAACACACCTGCACTCTTCCCCCTCCTGGAAGGACTGCTGGAGGACTGGAATCCCTAACACTGTCCCACCGATTTATTTTTCCACTGATGAGAAAAACTGCATTTTGGTTTCAGTTACTCTTTTTTACTTCAGTCATGCATTTCACTGAGATTATTTCCAGACTATGATTTGGTGGTATTATTATATAGGTAGGTAGATTTCAGTACTCAAAAATCAGAGACACAAAACAGTTTATTAATCAGTCACATCCTTTCCCTTTTTCCTAAATGACAGCACTACGTATTACATATATTTCACTTATGTAATATGAATGCATCTAAAGACACAGACTATTTTATCAAACATCAAATGAGAAATTACTCTGTCATAAACATTTTAAAATACAAAAATAACCACAGAAAAACTACAGCTTTAACTAAGTCATCCCCAAATTTGGACTCAGAAAAAAAAGGACCCTACAAGCTTTATGCTTTAATTTATATCAAGGTTTGTGGGCTTTAAAGGATTTTTGTTCCAGAATTTAAAGAGTGGTTCTTCCATTTCTTGCTGAAACTCCTTATCCATCTCATTATAAATCAAGAGCATGCTTAATAGCACAGAAGAAAGTTATGTCTAGAACATTTGCCATTTATCTTTTTGTCTTAATACATTTTAAGTATACTTACTCTTAATAAAATTTATGATTGCATTACTTAAAAGAAAAACTATTCAGCATTAAAATTGTATTATTCTTTTTTAACATCTTGCAAACTTTAACTCATCCTCATAATGGTCCAGAAGGTAAGAAGGTATTATTATCACTGTCTTATCCAGAGGGAAAACTGAGCTAAGGAGGTTTAACCACTTGCCCAATGTCACATCTTTTGTCACTCAGGCCTGAAATCAGACCACGATTCTGTACCTCAGGCATACCATTTAATTTTAGAAGTCTTTGCAGGATTTAGGCATCTGTCTCAAAGCAACTGTCCTAGCATTTCTCTGGGAGACCATGTTATATCAGAAACTGCTAGGTCTGTGCTCTCTGGAAGCCTACATATGACTACATGTTAGCCTTTAAAACACTTCAAAGCAGAGAGAAAGAGGGGAAAAAAAACAACAAACCAACAAAAAAAAAGTCAGTAGATACTTACTACATCATCACATCCCAAACAATTACCTAACAAGCTGCTAGGTGCAGATTTACAGTGACACAAGTAAAATTAAAGTTGTCTTGAATATTTTTGACAGTGCAGCTTCTTTGCTCAACAGTCCTATGATAGAGAATGTTAGAAATACCCCAGAGACATAGAAAATTGTGTTGGCACAGCTGATTGTCTCTTGTCTTTCTATTCTAATTCCCTCACTTCCTGTACATCTGTCATGGTTAAAACAAATATAGGACATACCTTAATTGTACTAGTGTGTGCACCAGGATATTCTTTTTCCTCCAGGGTTGACCAACGTTGTATAAATTTTGACACCAGAGGATCATCATAGTCAACTATCTGAAATCCTGAGACATTAGCTCCTCCAAACTGAATTTTTGACAAATCTCCATCAGTAAATCCCTAGGTACAGAAAACATTACGTCTGTTATTCAAACAGTTTTGGCAGATTTCTCAATAGCATATACAAAAAAAGTTACCAGATGACTTCTACTGCAGAAATGTAAGCCAACATTTTCCTCAAACATGATCCAGGTTTAAATCCTGGGCTGCCAGGATTAAGTGGTCAGCTGCACCAGTCAGCAACACCTTTTGTTGCTCACTAGACATACACCTCTATAGAGCAAGGGCTGAGTGGATCTGTCCTTGCCATGTTTACTTTCCTAAACAAACCTGTTTATTTCAATGGGACTGCTTAAATGAGAAAGAAAACACTTACATGAGTAACAGGCAAGCAAGTTTTAGCCAGAAATAGTTACAGCCACAGTTGGATCCTCTTTTTGTTAGGAATGCTAAAGCACATGGAAGGACTTACCATCTCTCCTGCCTCCACCCGCTGGTATAAAGAACTCCTCATTCATACAAACAGTAGGTATGTTTTTTTTCCATGTTCTGTGTTCAAACTTGCCATACAAATGATTTTACATGAAAGACTGATTTCAGACCTTATGGTTTAAATGAATGGTCTGAGTGAACATAAAAAGAAGTAGCAGCTTCAGACCACATTAGTATAAATTGCTAGAATTGCTCTACGAGGTGTTCTCATTACTGCATATTAAAGACAGTCATCAACAATGTGTTGCTGCATGTTAGTACAGGCATTTCTACAGGGATCATGAAACCTCCTTCATTATTACTGTGAGCCTGACATTTGAACAGGAACTTTCATAGTGTACTTTCACTTCATTTTATTCTTAAAACAGATCAATTTTGTGACTTATCAGACTATAGAACATTATACAACCAAGAAAAGAAGAAAGAAGCTAGATTCAGTGAAGAAGATGGGATATGATTAAGTACCAGATAAGCTTTGTAACAGAGAAAAATATAATTTTAAAATCATTACTATATATATTTTATACAAAAGATCTACAAACTTTCTGTATTGAATTTGCTTTAAAGTGTAAAAATCTGTAGAAATCAAACATATTATCCAGCTTTAAAATACAGGATTTACTAAGTTTTAGATCTTACTGTTACAAAATTATAGCAATGGCTAAAATAACAACCAGTTAATATAACAAAATACAATTGGCATTCTTTCTAAAATCTCTATTTCCCTCAAGATTCAAAATACTATTTATACAACATTTGCAATGCAAAATAACAATGTCTAACAGAGAATTTTCAAATTTGATAAGACTTTTATGCTTGCATTAGAAATATCAATACCTTAACTTCTTTATCCTAAAAAATTAGTTAATAAATATAAAAATGAAACCCCACTGTTCTGCTTTTAAAAAGGCCCTTAAAGAATAAGGCATCTTTGCACCTGTCTAGCAACATACTTGATTCTTCAGAAAAGGGCCCTCCTGGAGGGGGGAAGTGTTTTGATCAAAGGTTGGGAGTAGACAGGAGTTATGTCTGAAGTGTGATAGACACACTGTGGTGCTTCTGTTTCCTAGGCCCCTCAAAGGACTAAGGAAGACAGAGTCTGAATTACAATACTCTGTGCCCTGCTGGAATTCATATCAAACACTATCATAGTCCAAGAATAAATGATGAAAAAGAAATTGATTTAGATGCACTCAAACCATGCAAAACCTAAAACTCTTTTCTGGAACAGAATCACGGATTCAAGTCTGCAGAATTTGCTTTGTCTGTTACAAAGAAACACTGGATTAAATTCCACAGCTTCAGCAGATGAGTGTTGTTGAGTTTAATGCCAGTAAAATGGCCCTTCACCTTCAGACGCAAATTTAAAAAAAATTACCTTGACAGAACTTAGTGAGTTTCCTGAACTTTCCCCCTTGGGAACACTATTAGCTATACTGTCTGATCACCTGTGTTCAAGAAAAGACTCATTCAAACTGTTTACCAAGCTAATCTAAGGAATGAAGACATGTAAAGCTGAGATTCACTACCCTAGCAGAAAGCAAACTGAAAACCATAATTCTTAAGTACTTCAGAGGTGAGAGAAGAAAAAGCAGTTTGCTGAATTAATGTATTGGCCCATAATGCAGAAGGTTATTCTCCTGATTTCCATATTCTACTCTACTAAAATACATATAACAAGGGATGAAGTTTGATGAAGGGAAAAGGGATGAAGTTCGACACTGTCCCACAAGACATCCTTGTCTCTAAATTGGAGAGGCATTAATTTGATGGATGGATGACTGGGTGGATGAAGAACTGGCTGGATGGCCGCACACAAAGAGTTGTGGTCAATGGCTCAATGTCCAGCTGGAGACCAGTAACAAGTGGCGTCCCACAGGGATCGGTGTTGGAACCGATCTTGTTTAACATCTTCATCACTGACATGGGCAGTGGGATTGAGTGCGCCCTCAGCAAGTTTGCCGATGACACCAAGCTGTGTGGTTTGGTTGATATGCTGGAGGGAAGGAATGCCATCCAGAGGGACCTTGACATGCTTGTGAGGTGGGCTGATGCCAACCTCATGAAGTTTAACCATGACAAGTGCAAGGTCCTACACCTGGGTCGGAGCAATCCCAGGCACAGCTGCAGGCTGGGCAGAGAAGAGATTCAGAGCAGCCCTGCAGAGAAGGACTTGGGGGTGTTGGTTGATGAGAAAATGAACATGAGCCGGCAGAGTGCGCTTGCAACCCAGAAAGCCAACCATATCCTGGGCTGCATCAAAAGGAGTGTGACCAGCAGGTCGGAGGAGGTGATCCTGCCCCTCTACTCTGCTCGTGTGACCTCACCTGGAGTATTGTGTGCAGTTCTGGCGTCCTCAACATAAAAAGGACATGGAACTGTTGGAACAAGTCCAGAGAAGGGCCACGAGGATGATCAGGGGACTGGAGCACCTCCCGAATGAAGACGGGCTGAGGAAGTTGGGGCTGTTCAGCCTGGAAAAGAGAAGGCTGCATGGAGACCTCATAGCAGCCTTCCAGTATCTGAAGGGGACCTATAGGGATGCTGGGGAGGGACTCTTCATTAGGGACTGTGGTGACAGGAGAAGCGGTAATGGGTTCAAACTTAAACAGGGGAAGTTTAGATTGGATATAAGGAGGAAATTCTTTCCTGTTAGGGTGGTGAGGCACTGGAATAGGTTGCCCAGGGAGGTTGTGAATGCTCCATCCCTGGCAGTGTTCAAGGCCAGGTTGTACAGAGCCTTGGGTGATATGGTTTAGTGTGAGGTGTCCCTGCCCATGGCAGGGGGGTTGGAACTAGATGATCTTAAGGTCCTTTCTAACCCTAACTATTCTATGATTCTAAGTTCTGCTGAAGGTGCTGAGCAACCTTCACTCCCACCAACGGGAATATCACAGGAGGCATTTAAGCCCTGAAAAGGATCAGCCGATAAAACAAATACCACCTCAACATGCTCATTCATTTGGCAAGGATAAAGACATTTAGTTTTTTTCTATTTTCTAAAATTCATTTAAAACAAAACACCAGTTCATGTGTTCATAAACAGTAAAATGAGTAATACAGGTATTTTAAATATTAAAAATGCTTACCAGATTTGCAATGATATAATGGTATCCTTTAACATGTTTACCAATTGTGATAACCTGTAAAAAAGAAGAAATACCCTTGTAATGGAGAATGTTCAGCTGCTATGTGGACTGCAACTTAAAAACTACAAAATGTATTACAATGCAAAATCTTGTTATGTGCTCCATGGTACACAATACTGAGTTTGTTCCGTGCTTTACTTTTTATTTTACCTAATACATCACTGAACATACACTCTGCTTGTGGAAATTAGTCATGTTGAAGTCCAAGTCCCAAGAGGGACAGTCGCTCCAGACAGAATAGCTGAATGCTAATTACTATGCTGTGTGTTAAAGGCACAACCTGGACAGAAAAGAGCAGGCATCAAACATATATATGAATATATATATATATGATATATGAATATATACATATATATGAATATATACATGATATATGAACTTAATTATTCTAAACCAGTTACTTGGTTCAGACTGCTTAAAACTCATTACTTATTAAAGGTTTAAGAACTAAGTTGAGACATATTTCTTATGTAGCTGCTGCTTCCAAAGAAACTTCAGTTAGACCAAACAGATAGCTCTCCTGAACACTTCTTCGTCACTAGAATCTGAGAAAACAACCAGTAGCTGTAAGTCTTTGGATCAATGGCTAGTAAGTCTGCTCTAACTGCCACTGGGTACTCTTTCATTAACCTGGTTTTCTCAAACATTGCCCTGTGCCACTCACCCGTGTGAACTATAAGGATGCTGGCAGTTAAAACTCTTGAGAATATTCTCCAAAAACCATGATGAAGGAGCTGTGGACATAAAAGGTGTTCACCAGTGTCCCTAGTTTAGACTAGCATCTCAAGCAGGGACAGACAAGAAGTGGCAGTAATTGCAAAGCTGGGCAAAGGATGTTATCTGTGGGAAATGAGATTCAGCAAAAGAAGCTTGCTCAGAAGAGAGAGATAGAGGCTATGTAATGAAGAGCATGGTAACACCGACCTGCCAAAGCAGAGAAGAGGAATATAAACTAGTCTGAGAAGAGCTGGGGAACTGAAAAATGTTTCAACTTACACAGATCTTTGAAATCTGGAAAAGAAACTAGAACATGAGACAAAAAACAAGAATGATGAAACCACTTCACAAACACATCGTGTGACTATACAAAAGATCCAAGGACAACAGAACGTAACTGGGTGAACCTTAGGCTACCATCATAGCTTAAAATGTTAGTGGGATAAATCAAAGAACTACAATAAGTTTCTTCAGGAGTAAAAAGCAAGGAAGAAAGTAGAGAAATTGCTGCTCTATGTATCAAGAATGCAAATAAAACTTCAGCACTAAGAAAAGTCTGGTCAACAGAAAGCCTGTTGCACATGTCTCAGTAAAAATACACAGAAAAAGAAAAGGGATCCTGACGATACAAGGAGTCATAAAAAGAAGGAAATTGCTGATATTTTTTTTTTTTTGTGGCAGTCTTTTTTTGAAGGGGGGGAGACAGGAACCAAAAATCTGGTAGCTAAGCAAGGCTTGAAGTACATATTCTGCTTTTCGAAAAGAAAATCAGAAGAATACACTGAAAGGATACTTACAGGCTAGGAAATCCATTGTTCAGCACAAACGCTCATTTTAAGAGACAAATAATAGAGAAAACAGTTATTTTAAGTTTTTTTTTTAGCTACTTGAGAAATTGAAAGGGGGTTTACCTTTTTATGTAAGAAAAGGAAGTCACAGAAACAGAATGTAAGCATAATGGACTTAAGAAACAGAAGCTTTATCCATCTGTATGCTTAAGGAGTAGCACAACTATGTGAGGATAAGTTGAAAAAAACTAAGACTCAAAGCAAGGCAGAATCAATCAAAGTACAATTAGGACAAGAAAAATATCCCAGAGCTGCAATCAAACTATGAAGAGCCAAGGAAAAAAATAGTTCTGTTACTAAACCAAGACAGTAAAAATGAGTGTCACCTAAAGGGTAAAGAGGGCTCTTGTCTTTAAAAAGTATTAAAAGGAGAAACTGAAAAAAACTTGCAGTGAGCCAAACTTCTCTATCAGTAATATCACACACTTAAATTTTAAAAGAATCTATAGGATAAGATGAGGATAAACAGTCAACGTAGGTCTTGTCAGGATCAAAATATGTCAAAGAAACTTTCTCTGGCATGACAGCTAACCTAATAGATAATGAAGAAGTAGCAGATGTGATGTATCTTGAGTCTAGTAAGGCTTTTGTCCTGTACGACATCATACAAGCCCTTAAAGGAACATGGACAAGCAATAAGGTAAGCGAACAACTGTTTGAAAAGACACAATAACCAGCTGAAGAGTACCTGTAAGTACTGTTTCTCTCAAGCACTGCTCTACTCAGTACATTTCTCAACCTGGGCAACAAGTCAGAAAATATGATTTAAAAAAACTGCAGATGAATGACAGGGAGGCTGCAAATGCTTTGTAGAACAGGATCAAATTCAAATCGATCTTGAAAATTAGAGGAACAGTTTATGGATATAAATTCCAAATAAAATAGACAAATACAGTGCATTCCACTTAGGATACTGCTCATGCCCTGAGCCCCTCCAAAATATAACAACCTTCGTAACAAAGACCAAAATAACAAGCCCTTCAAATAAACTTCAAACCAATACACATACACTCTGATGCAGTATTCTTACAGATGCTGCACAGTCTCACATGGTCAAGCTCAAGCCAGCAGGGAGCTACCCTTACAATTTTCCATTGTGCTCTGCATGCACGAAAGAACTGGTAAGATACAGACAGTAAGACCTTCCTAGACACTAGGATTGAAGAGGTGGATTCGAAGGTAATGCAATAATTTGAATCAAAGTACTATGATGCTGTTGTAAAAAAGAGAAAAAGAAAAAAAAAAAGTATTTTGGCAAATAATATACATGTGGGTGGAGAGAAGACATAATTTTCTGTTTTGTCTAAAGCTCAGGTGGCCTTAGCTATGGAAAACAGCAGCCAATTTTGGCTAACACACTTTAAGAGGGAGACAAAAACTACAGTATGAATGACCAAGAGAGCTTAGAAACACGAACTCTAAAGGGAGTTAAATGAAAAACAGAAGCTGTTGATACAGCTTTCACAAGATGGTAAAAAGTATTAGAAGTACAAAACACTTTCTAGGTGTAAGGAGAACTAATCACTAGGCATTATCTAACTATTTATAATGCGCAATATATAATAGTGTATCAACTACATATAGTGTAGTCTATTACATAGGTTCTGAGATAGATTTACTTAATGAGATTTACTTTTTTATAAATAATAATTATGTAAAACCATATGGGAGCATCCAGATGGAATTATCTTGCTTTTGAGCAAAATGAGGGATTATAGGATTTGTATATTCACTTTCTGCCTGATATAGATGTGGTCCTCAATATAAATCTGTCACTTCCAAATGACACATAATAATCACAAAAACATGATCAAGAGAAATGAATTAATTATATTTACTTATATAGCTAACTGCTGTCACTGAGGAACAGAGAATAACAAACCTGATCAACTATGTCGTTGACTTTATCGCGTTCACAGTCCAAAATCACCCGCCTTTCCTTTTTTACCTCTAGATCTTGAAACAGTGAACGGTAAGTTTCATCTTTTCTGTCATTGTTAATATTTCCAACATTGATAGCAGTCACTTGCCATTTCCTTTCAGCAGCAGAATCTAGCACAGCTTGCAATGTTGATAAGCCTAGTGAAGCACAGGAGAAAACAGAAGATATGACTGATAAAGCTTTAGGAATAACAAGCTTATAGAATGTGATTTATGAGATTACTTATTTAAGATTTCCCTGTAACTTGTTCCACCTGTCACACATTGTTAGGTTGCAGAAATGAAGGTATATGTGGGCCAAATCAGTTCCTATTGTATGAAATATCTATTTATATCGCAGCAAGGAATCAGTGTAGATCCTGGTAAATACAACCTTTTAGTTTTGCTTCAACCTTCTTCAGAACGTGATTTTGCCAGTTTCACTGATCCGCTGCTACAGCTGCACATAAAGGGAAAAAGGTCTTCTAGGAGAAAAGTGATCCAATCATGGCAAGAGGATCAGCTGCTCATTACAAAACACTACCGAACTGCTTTTGCTCTCAGTGCTTGAGTAGTATTGTATTTAAACTCAGACCTCACTGAGGTCTATGGCAAAATTCCCATGTTCTGCAGTTCTGTTAATGGAGTTATTATTTCTGTTGCCTACAGTCATATCCCCGATTATGAAAATAGATGTGCTGAGATATATTTCCATACACAGAAGTAGGCTCAATGCTAACACCTACAAGCAGTCTGCAGAATTTTACTTCTGTATTATCCTTCTGGAACATTCCTGCCAGGAAGCTGTAATAATGTCTGTACAGCTGCAACTGCCTACAATATATTGCAAAATCAGTGAAGATTTTACTTGACTCATTTTCTTCTTTAAGGATTAAATAACAGAATACAAAACCATGAAAATAACTGCTGGAAATTAATTTATGCTACACAACAAATACCATTTTAACCATTTCCAGCAGTACAGGAATTAGACTTGTTGTATTTAAATTCCTTCCAGAAAATTCTATGTAATTCTAGAGAACAATCTTAAGGACAGCAGAGGGTATTATTAAGAAAAAATAAAAAAAAAATTAGACTTACTCACAATCAAAAAAACCCACATCAAAAAAGCCCCCCAAACACTGAAATACACTGTTTCAGATCTCATTTAGTAGATTTCAGGTCCTCCAATCTGTCTATATGCTTACTCTAAGTTAAATAGCATCTTAGGCATAAACTGATATGGGCTATTAATGATAATACTATCTATTACAAAGGGTTTCTGTATTTTATTTCTCTGATCTTCCATTTTGCCTAAGGACTGATTTTTCTTGAGGTGTTCTCTGCAGAGCTACCAAATGGCTGCCTGGATTTCTTGCTTTCATACAGGTAGCAGATTTGTCACCCCCACACAGTTTAGTTTACTCTGAGAGCAACACACATTGCAAAAGAATGAAAAACCAACCAAACAAAAGCATTCACAGTGATACTTCTGTGGATGTGGAAGTATGTGGAGAGTGGTTACAGAAGTGGGACTCCACAGAGAAGAAAATACTCAAACAACTTCAGCTGCATTTTTTTAACTGCAGAATACTTGTCTGGGAACCTCATGTACCTGAGCCTCTTTTGCTTAACAAAAGACAAACAATTTGGTGAGCTCTGCAAAGGAGGAATGAACAGAGGCTATCTAAAGTAGCAATTTTGTTACATCTAGAATCCTCCAATAACATCTCTACTTTTTCCAAAACCCACTGTTTAATATTGGCAACACAGAAGACGCAAGGAGGGTAAACGACACTAACCCACATTATTCAAGAGCAACTGAGATATTAAGCTAGTAAGAGCTTGGACATGCATATACTGAATGGCTTCACTTCTTATAGATAGAAATGAGATACAAAATTGCCTGCACTTTAACCAGGCAGTCCCAGACCACAGGGGACTTGCAAAAGTAGCAATACATTCTTCTTTGGAATAAGTCATCAAACTAATTCCCATTACCTTTCACAGCTTCCATAAGGTGTAAGTCTCTTCTCCTTTTTTATCTCATTCCTGGAGGTGGAATCATTTTCAATTATGTATCATTTCTTAAATAATCTGTCACTGTCTCTACCTTGGCATTTACGCAAAAGTGTTTGGAGGAATTGTGGACCCTGCGTATTCAGGGTCTGATGTCAGTGCTGCTGAGTACATACTGCCTGACTCTGCAGGTTAACCTTGTGCAATCAGTGGGAGCACTGAGGAGCAACGATTTACTCAACACAGAGGTAGGAGCTTCATGCCTTGGAGCTTGTTATCACAGGGGTGCCTTGCAACAATTAAAACAAACAAATAAGGAAAAAAGGCATAACCAAAGGGTGACTACAAGTAACAATTTCATGCTGCTATTCCCAGGTTCAGCCAGTGCAGCTTACAAGAAGAACTAGGTGTTTTTCAGTATTTCCTAAATATAAATCACATGCAGGTCATGTAGTGCACACTGCTAGCTGATTGACAGAGTACTGGCTAAGCAAGTAGTTTTACATCTGTCCTTTCTAAAAGGACACTGAATGTTTCTTATACTAATGTAAATCTGAAAAGGATTTGCCAAAGAAATGTGCTTCAGGTTCATCATCCCATGTGACATTACTCTCGGAGGCTACACACCAGTATTTTTCTAACTTTAGTCCTGACAACAGTGATAAACTGTCTTGAGAAAGTCTTTGCAGCTTCTGAACAACATAATGCATAAAACAGCATCAGAATGCAGAGACTCCAACGCTGTCCACTATTCAACGAACCACAGTGTGGTATAACTGTCCTTTAAATCTAGTGGCATCTTACCATTTAATATGCACTTATTTAATATTCAACTCTGACTAATGAAAATGCAGTTGAGCCACAAAATAGTCTTTTAAAAGGCAACAAGAGAAGGTAAGAATAGAAAAAAAATTAGCCAGAATACTAGATGAGCAGAAGCTGAAAACAGAATGACAATAATGGAATTCCAGAAAGGCCAGTTAAAAAGACTCCATACTTCTATATAACACTGCTGCTTCTGAAAATTAATTGATATACCACAGTTTCCAAGTGATTTTTCCCAGTCCATACACTGTTATTGTTACTACAGCCAGAAAGGGACACAGGACTTGAGAAGTCTGTACTGCGGAGTAAATTGCTCACAAGCAGTGGATTTGGGTTTATGAACAACCCCCACCCCTTTTTTATGAAAAGCACTCTCCAAACAAGCAGGGACTGCATCCAAGGTTTTTGCTTGCTTGGTGCCCAGCTATCGATTTTGCACGTATGGAGTGAATCTGTGGTAGCAGATTGCCCTTCATGCTCAGATGTTTACCTTTTTCTCCTTAGAAGATTCTTTAAAAAAAAAAAGAATAAACTTTCCATAAGATCTGTTTTACAACATGTGATTAATCTCACATCACTTATCAGTACATTTGCAATTCTATCCATACATACTTGTAATAATGTCATTCTCATTTAAACAATTTTGTTTCTGTCCCAAAACCTCATTTCTAAGTTTATATTTACATTTACATTTGCTGCAAGTAAATATTCCTTTACTCATTTACTTTTCTAATACTAATTCAGTATTTCAGTGAGATACATCTAGCAAACAGTATGCAGATAAAAAGCACCCCATCTTACCCCTGTCGCTGTCATACAAATACGCAAACTTGGTCCACTGATAGTATTCGATCAAACTAAGAAGAGCTCCCTTGAGGTCAGGTCTCATCTGAATGACAAAGGGATGTGTTCCATCTGTTGGGAAGCTGGGAGTTATGAAGGAGACATGAAGAGTCCCACAGAATGATGTTATGGTATTTACAGACTTCTTGTCGTAGAATCCAAAAATAGCAAAGACTCCTCTTGAAAACTGGGAGCAGACTATGAGGGAGAAAGAAAAACAATTACGTGGGAGAACTTTTTTGAGCTTATTGAAAACTCTATCGCATATATTTATGACAAATAATGAAAATGTCTGATCACATAAATACCAGGAGAAAACAGTAATAATCTATGAAGATTATTATTTTTTAGTATTATTAAAAGTTTCCACTAGAAACAAAACAGCCAAGAAAAAATAAAACAGAGATGAGGTTCACATTCCTAGACAATTAATTCAGAAATAAAACTCACCATGTTATTCTTAAATTCAATTTATATTGTAAGGACGAGTGATGCAAACATCAATCACAGCTGTAATTTTTAAAATGAGTCATTACAACCACATACAGTACTATGGAAATAGAAAATTTTTTTGTCATGTTAAAAATAAATTGGCTCTGAGGTTGAGATTCACTGAGCTTTTTGCAAAATGCCTTAAATAACTTTCCATTTGGGGAAATATAAAGCCAAAACTAGAAGCAAATCTATTGACAGCAGAAAAGTAAGGAGTTGATTTGATTTAAACCCCTTCTGTTTAAAAGCATTATTTTTATTCCTGCTTTGTAGGACTCAGCAAAAGCTGGTCCTTCTAGATGACACTTGCAGTCATGCTGCAGAGAGAATAACCTCAAAGGTGTAAATAAAATGCTGATTATTCACTTTCTATCACTGGAGACAATTCAAGCCAGCCAATGAACACTACGGACCACTGCTGTCTGTGTAAGAGCTAGTTCTCCGCTTATGACACTGCAGGCCATGCTAGCACCTAAGTTCTAAAAGCAGTGTACCTTAAGGAAATGCTCACCTCTGAGTAATTCTCATTTATCACCTATATGCTCTTTGGTTTGCACAGTCACCTTGAACGAGACACATCCTTCTAGAAAATAAATCTAGTCAGCCTCATTGCAATCTGTGCTACACCTGACCTGCTTATAGATAGAAATCACAGTGTAATTGAAGCTAATTTTGCCCTGACATTTAGTGCATTGATCCTTCAATATAATTCACTTAAAAGCAAAAATAAATTCATTTATTTTTAACATGTCTCAGATCTGAATTAATATTAATACAATATTTTCTTTTATAGTTACCTTAAAAAAAAAATCACCACTTCATGCTTATTATTCATTGCTATTCTCTTCATGGCTTTGCCTCTCTATCTTTGCTACCAGTCATCTCCCATACCTTAATTATTTCTATACTCAAAGCATCTAAACAGTATTGGTGAAATTCTGAGTCTGCCAGTTTCAGCAGTTAACACCAGTTAACATTAAGTAGGTTGAAATTTCACCTCAGACAAATGATTAGAAAACCTGATGAGCAATAGCCTTTTGCAAAAGGTGATGCAGGTTTTCCAGAGCTAGCGTACACAATGGTCAGACCTCTTCTGTTCCAACTACAACTCAATACAGAATCATAGAATCATTTAGGTTGGAAAAGACCTTTAAGATCAGCAAGTTCAACCATTAGCCCAGCACTGCCAAGTCCACCACTAAACCAGGTCCCCAGGTGCCGCATTTACACATCTTTTAAATGCCTCCAGGGACAGTGACTCAACCACTTCCCAGGGCTGCCTGCTCCAGTGCTTGACAACACTTTGAGTAGAGAAATGTTTCCTAATATCGACTCTACACCTCCCTTGGCACAGCTTGAGGTTGTTTCCTCTTGTCCCATTACTTGGGAAAAAGAAACTGACACCCACCCCACTATAACCTCCTTCTAGATAGTTAAGAGAGAGTGGTAAGTTCTCCCCTCAGCCTATTTTCTCCAGACTAAACAACCCCAGTTCCCTCAGCCATTCCTCATCAGACTTGTGCTCCAGACCCCTCATCAGTTTCATTGCCCTTTTCTGGACACACTCCAGCACCTCAATGTGTCTCTTCTAGTGAGGGGCCCAGAACTGAACACAGGATTCGACGTGCAGCCTCACCAGTGCCCAGTACAGCCGGATGATCACTGCCCTGGTCCTGCTGGCCACACTATTGCTAATACAAGCCAGGATGCCACTGGCCTTCTTGCCTGCCTGGGCCCAATCTGGCTCATGTTCAGCTGCTATTGAACAACACTCCCAACTCCTGTTCCATCAGGCAGATTTCCAGCCACTCTTCCCCCAGCCTGTACCATTGCATGGGGTTGTTGTGACCAAGGTACAGGATGCAGCACTGACCCTTGCTGAACCTCCTACAGCTGGCCTTTACCCATCAAACCAGCCTGCCCAGATCTCCCTGTAGAACCTTCCTGCCCTCAAGCAGATCAGCACTCCTGCTCAACTTGGTTGTCATCTGCAAACTTACGGGGGATGCACTCGATCCCCTTGTCCCAGTCACTGATAAAGACATTAAACAGAACTGGCCCCAGTACTGAGCCCTGGGGAACACCACTTGTGACCAGCCGCCAGCTGGATTTAACTCCATCCACCATCACTCAGCCAGATTTTTACCCAGTGAACAGTACACCCATCCAAGCCATGAGCAGCCACTTTCTCCAGGAGAATGCTGTGGGAAACGCTGTCAAAGGCTTTACTAAAGTCTAGGTAAGAGAACACCCACAGCCTTTCCCTCACCCACTGCGCAGGTCACCTTGTCAAGGACATAAGGTTAGTCAAGCAGTTCGTGTCTTTCATAAACCCATGCTGACTGAATCTGATCACCTGCTTGTCCTGTCTATGCCTTGTGATATCTTTCAATGTTCCATGACCTTCCTCAGCACCAAGGTCAGGCTGACAGGGCTGTATTTCCTGGGTCCTCCTTCTGCCCATTCTTGTAGATGGGCATCCCATATACTGACCTCCAGCCTGGGACCTCCATGGTTAGCTAGGACTGCTGACAAATGATGGAAACTGCCTAGGTGAGTACTTCCACAGACCCCTCAGAATACCTGGGGGGATCCCAACTGGCCCCACAGCCTTGTGTGCGTGTCTAAGTTGGATATATGCAATCCCCTTTGATTATGAGGGCTTCATTCTGCTTGCTAGCCCTAAAACAACCAGTCTGATTATTAAATACTGAAGCAAAGAAGACATTAAGTACTTCAGCTTGTCCCTCATCCTTTGTCAATGTTTCCCCCTGCATCCAATAAAGCATAAAGATTCTTCTTAGCCCTCCTTTTGTTGTTAATATATTTATAGAATCATTTTTATTGTCTTTTATGGCAGTAGCCAGATTAAGTTCTAGTTGCTAATTCTCTCCCTCCATAACCTGGCGACATCCTTGCAGCCTTCCTGAGTGGCCTGCCCCTTCTTCCAAAGGTCATAAACTCTCCTTTTTTCCTGAGTTCCAGTCAAAGTTCTCTGTTCAGCCAGGCCAATCGTCTCCCCACTGGCTCATCTTCTGGCACATGGGGATGACCTGCTCCTGTGCCCCTAAGATTTCCTTCTTGAAGAATGTCCAGCTTTCCTGGACTCCTTTGCCCTTCAGGACTGCCTCCCAAGGGACTCTGTCAAACAGGCTCCTAAAAGGCCAAAACCCGCCCTCTGCAGGTTTAAGACAGCAGTTCTGTTGATGCCTGACCTTATTTCTCCAAGAAGAGAAAACTATCATTTCATGATCACCGTGCCCAAGACAGCCTCCAGCCATCAGATCACCCACAAGTCCTTCTCTGTTCACAAACAGCAGGTCCAGTGGGGCACCTTCCCTAGTCAGCTCACCCACCAGCTGTATCAGAAAATATCTTCCACATATGCCACAAACCTCCTAAACTGTTTTCTCTCTGCTGTACTGGATTCCCAGCAAACCTCTCAGAATCTGAAGTCCACAATGAAAACAAGGGTAGCAATTGTGAGATGTCTTACAGCTGCTTATAGAATATTTTGTCTGCCTCTTCATCCTGGTTGGGCAGTCTGTAACAGACTCCCACCATGGTATCAGTCTTTTTGGCCTTCCCCCAAATCTTACCCATAAACACTCAACCCTATCCTCATGATCATCAATTTTTAGATAACCTAAGTGCTTTCTAAAAGGCAGGGCTGCCCCACCACCTCTCCTACCTAGCCGGTATCTTCCAAAGCGTTTACAGCCATTCATTGCAGCACTCCAGTCGTGCAAGTCACCCCACCACGTTTCTATGATGGCAACTATATTAAAGTTTTCCTGCTGTGCAATAGCTTCCAGCTCCTCCTGTTTGTTGCCCATGCTATGTGCACCGGAGTAAACGCACTTCAGCTGGGCCACTGATCCCAGTGCTTTTTGGGGGAGGGGAAGCCCCAATTCCTACGTGACCATTTTCAGGTGCTTCCATGGTTTCTAAGACATCAACCTTTGCATCTTTGCTGCTGCATGGATCTTCAATCCCTACTTCCACTGAGGCAACAGACTCACAAACACACCACCCTCTAAACATTGGCATGTCACCCCCAAGCTTGCCTTGAGTGAGCCTCAATTTGTTCCTTTCTCCTTCAACTCTAGTTTAAAGCTCTTTCAATGAGCTCTGCTAACTCCTGTACAAAGATCGTTTCCCCCCTTTAAGACAGGTGCACCCTGTTGCCAGCAAGCCTGATGTCATGTAAATTGACCCATGATCAAAACTCAAAAAATTCTGCTGGTGATACCAGGCTCAGAGGTAGGGATTGCTCTGCTGGCTCTTCCCATTTCTTCCTGGAGCACCTCCCGTATGAAGATAAGCTGAGAAAGTTGGGGCTGTTCAGCCTGGAAAAGAGAAGGCTGCATGGAGACCTCATAGCAGCCTTCCAGTATCTGAAGGGGGCCTATAGGGATGCTGGGAGCAGACTCATCACTAGGGACTGTAGTGATAGGACAAGGGGGAACAGGTTAAAACTTAAACAGGGACAGTTTAGATTGGATATAAGGAGGAAGTTCTTTACTGTGAGGGGGGTGAGGCACTGGAATGGGTTGCCCAAGGAAGCTGTGAATGCTCCATCTCTGGCAGTGTTCAAGGCCAGGTTGGACAGAGCCTTGGGTGATATGGTTTAGTGTGAGGTGTCCCTGTCCACAGCAAGGGGGTTGGAACCAGATGATCTTGAGGTCCTTTCCAACCCTAACTATTCTATGATTCCCTGCAACTGGAAGGATAGAGAAGAACACTACTTGTGCTCCTGATCCCCTAAGCCGTGATCCCAAGGCTCTGAAGTATCTCTTGATTGCCCTTGGACTTCCTGTTGTTTCCATTGCTGCCCACCTGAAAAATCAGTAACGGGCAATAATCACTGTCATAATCAGGGTCATACTGGGCTAGGAAGCTTCCTCTTCACATGTTTAACCTGGGCCACAGAGAGGCAGCAGACTTCCCTAAGACGTGGGTCCAGCCTGTGTATTATTCAGCCTTCTGTTTCTTCCAAAAGGGAGTCTCCTACAACAATGACCTATCCTTATTTTTCTTCATGGAAGCAGTTTTGATACAGGGTACAGGCCAACTTAACCTTGGTGACACCTTCATGCTAGGTGAACCGCTGTCTTTGTTACTGTCTGGTTCCACATGTGGAGTCACATAGCTATTTTGCAAGGGCACCTGGGTAGGAGGGGCAGTCACAGAGGGGATGCGCCTGCTGCACCAGGCAGGAAGACACTGCCATTGTCCCCTATCCCTTCAGTCACTGCATTTAGCCAAGGCAGAGAAGGGACAGGGAATCCTCTGTACCATGTGTCCTATCTGCCTGTTGGGCCTGTCTCAGAGAAGGCAGGGTGCAGTTCCAGTAGTCTCTGTCTCTCTCTCACATTCCCTGTTACTCCTCACCCTACTCCCCTCCTCCTGGAGCTCTGTCACCAAGTGGAGGAGTTCCTCCACCTGGGCATGCCTCCCACAGGAGCACTCACTGCTGTCCCCTGACACTGGCACAAGAGCAGGGGTCACCCCACAGCCGGATACCAGGGCGGCAGCAGATTCCCACCAGAGCTCTGTCTGAGCAGTCGTGTCCACCATGGTGGGTGCAGAGCTCAGAGAGGCCACAGCTTTCTGCCAGGTGGACACCACTGCTCCCTGGTCAAGCTGCCAGGGTTTCAACGCACTTCCTGCACACCCTTCTGTGCAAACTACAACCCAAACTGTCACACCATGCCCTTACCGACAACACCATGCCTGGTTTGATAGTGATCCATATGGGCTTCCTTTATAGAAAGAGCTTGGCTGCCTTCACTCCTGGTCCCGCCAGGTCCTGTCTGCCACTGTGGCACAAGCTGCAGTCTCCTGACGGCTCTCTCAGCCCCCCTCCATGCACGGTGCTGTACACTCGGCTGTATAACACTGCTCAGGTTGAACAAAGGTTTCTGAAAAGGCTATGAATTTATGAAGAGCTCAGAACTCCTTGTTATGTTCCTAATGACTATGTTCTCACTGAGACAAAACCAACCCACCACCTCCCCACCGCTCATGAACAATTGTTTCCCACCTAAAGCAAAGGCTTTCTGAACTTGCTACAATAAAGGTGCTGGTGTCTCATAATTCACCTTCAAAAATGCATATTAAAATAAAGCACCAGTTTACATTTGGATCCCTGGGCAAGAATTCTGCAGAAGACTGTTACTGGCATACTACTGTGATCTTCTGCATTAAACCATTTTAATGCTGCATATAAGGTGACAGACAACAACAGTGTCATTCAAGGAGCACTGACAAATAAACAAGGTCTGTGCCAGTACTGCCAACACCTAGGATGCTATCGCATCTCCTGTCACACTTACTGCTTTTCCTCCATCACCAGTCAGTGATTATAGGCATAGATGAAATAACACTGCCTACAACAGCAAAAAACCAGGGCAAGCTGCCTGCACCAGAAAATTTGAAAACCCTAGGTGGTGCCTCCCCAGAAGCACCAATGCCACCCTTAGCAGAGAAAAACCTGGGTCTTTGGAGCACTGTACTCCAGTTTGTCCCAGTTCCTCCCCAATCCTTTCCTCCCATTCCTGATACTGTAAAGATCTGGCCCTGCCAGGCTGCAGCTCGTTATCTTTGGGGCAATGAAGCTGAATCTGCCCATGCTGTTGGGAAGTTTTAGTTAAGGCTCTGTCCTCAACTCCTGAGCTCAAGTAACTAAACAGATCTCACCTTCCATTTAAACAACAACATTACACTTGGAAAAATTTAAAAAAAAAACACAAAAAATCATCACAATTATTTATGAGGACAAATAAAAAGAGCCCAGATTCCATATACTAGGCTTCAAACACGCACTGGAATTATATTAAAGGTGTGCATATACTGGGTCTCCCTGGAATAGCATTCGCTTCCCACAAAGCAGCCCATACGGTGCCGTGTCTTGGATCTGTAGCATTGTTAATACACCAGTGTTTTAGCTATTGTCGAGAAGTACTTACAAGCATCAACGCTTTCTCTTTTTCCCTCTGCAGATTCAAGTGACTAGGCTGGAGATAAGCATGAAGTCAGGAGAGGACACAAGGTGACCAGCTGACCCAAACTAGTCAAAGGGATATTCCATGCCATGTAACATCATGATCAGCCATAAAACTGTGGTAGAGGATGAAGAGAGTAGGGGGCTCTGACCTACAAGGTGACTGTCACTTGGAGACTGGCTCGGCCTTGGTCTGCTTTTGGGAAAGGGTGAGTGATTGCCTTTGCATCACTTGTTTTTTCTCTTTCCTTCACTTATTAAACCATCTTGACCTTGACCCACAAGTTTTCTCACTTTTGCTCTTCCTGTCCTCTCACATGTCCACTGGGGGCAGGAAAGAGTGAATGATCAGCTGTGCAAGTGCTTGGCTGCTGGCTGGGGTCAACCCATGACAGGGATATGTTATTACCCCTTCCACCCACAAGATGTACCTGTTAACACCCCTGGCCTGTGCTTGAACAGGTGAAGGGGTTCTGTACTCTTTTAGTGATACAAACATGCATCCAGTCCACTCTCTGAAGAGAACTGCTGTTCTTTCAAACTGAATCTCCTCCCTGAGGCTCACCACCTCCCTTCACTAGTTACAGACTACCCAACGATCAAACACAGTTCTTTTGGATTAACACAGCAAATGCCTCACCATTTAATAATCTTTACACCTGGTAAATTATCAGTCCTTACATGCATGTGTCTTCTTCTGGGGAAGGTGAGTAAATATCCAGTTTTGACATCTCCCGCACAAAGCGAGAGACAAGTAAAAAGCACCACCTCTAGCTGGGTGAGTCAAGTCACTGTTGCTCTAGCTACTTAGAAAGGCTTCAACTAAAAAGCTGACTTCTACACACATGTGTACACAATCCCAACAAATAATATGATAAAAGCAAAAACATTTTATATTTTTAAATTATTAGGAAACCTGCCTCACAAATTCTTATTTAATTCACCCAGGGCTCTCTGGGTGCAAGATAAATGTTAGCAAGCATCAAGCTGTGTGGGTCAGCCAGGAAATCAGGTAAAACCAATTTTAATCCAGGTAAAAATAAATATTCATCAACATTAGTCAGTGTTACAGTTGCACACTGACAAACCTCAGAGCTTTTGTGTGTGAAATTCCTCTAAAGGTAAATGGGAGGGCACCTATGCTGTGTAATAAAAGCTTGCTAAAAATAAGTAATGATGTTGTCTCAAGACAAATGCTTTCAATTGTTTTGGGGCATTTAGTCTCTCAGGAAAAGAAGGGGAAAAAAGGGATGGTATTTCCAAATATATAATGATGAGCCAGTGGATAATGCAGAAAGTGTAATTGGTTTTGGCGGCATTCCCACCTTAGACTAAGTCTACAGTCATGTTGCTATTGCTGGGAGACATGAGTTTTATAATGGTGAATCACAAGCTGTTCACAGTTATGAGATTTAAAAAAATTGCGATGATTAGGATTCATAAGCCATTGAAACATGAAAGATCTATTTTATTAAAGACATTAGAAGCAACTGCCACAATTCATTTCTTTCAAGTTCTCCTGTATGAATCGGTTCTCTTTGGATTTATGTTGTCCTTTCCAGAAATAGTCAATGGCCTACTTAGCAACAAGAGGGCAAGAA
Source organism: Pezoporus occidentalis (assembly GCF_034315485.1). NCBI lineage: Eukaryota > Metazoa > Chordata > Aves > Psittaciformes > Psittacidae > Pezoporus > Pezoporus occidentalis. The sequence continues at coordinate 924,274 of NW_026912778.1, read as the reverse complement.
TATAGTAAGCTCATTCTGTGATCACTTTTCTAGAGAGACTTGCCTAGAACAACAAGTAACTGGGAATTCCAAGAAACAGGACAAATAAAGATACCTAAGACACAACAATTTCTAGGCGGCTTTGTTACAGGCAAGAACTGTATCTGACTTCTCATAATACAGTCAGGCAAAAACCTAGTTTGCCCTTGTTTTCCAGAATACTGAAATGTTCTGTCCTAGTCATGTCCTAGAAGTCATCTCCTGGAAGACATGTCCTAGTCTTTTCTTTCAAAAGCTAGGGCACAGATTTTTCAATAGTAATATTAAGTTTAAGCCTACAATGACAAATAGGTGCCTTGTCAAAGGAGGGCCAAAAACTACTTGCTCAATTATTAACTCTTCAATTGTTAAACTACATCTATTTCTTCTTAGACCTCCTTTTTAGATGCATTTCAATACAAATCATGGAATCATGGAACAATTTGGGTTGGAAGAGACCACAAAGATCACCTAGTTCCACCCAGCCTGCCAAGTCCCTGCCGCAAGGACAGGGACACCTTACACTAGACCAGGTTGCTCAAAGCCCCATCCAAGTTGGCCTTGAATACTTCCAGGGATAGGGCAGCCACAGCTTCTCTGGGCTACTGGTTCCACTGTCTCACCACCCTCACAGTAAACAACTTCTTTATATCTAATCTAAATCTGCCCTCTTGCAGTTTAAAGCCATTTCCCCTTGTTCTATCACTCCTAGCCTTTGTAAAAAGTCCCTCTCCAGGTTTCTTGCAGGACCTGTTTATGTACTGAAAACTGCTCTAAGGTCTCCCCAGAGCCTTCTCTTCTCCAGGCTGAACAAGCCCAGCTCTCTCAGCCTGTCTTTGTAAGAGAGGTGTTCCAGCCCTCTGATGATCTTCATGGTCCTTTGGACTCGCTTGAGCAGGTTCATGTCCTTCTTGTGTTGGGGGCTCCAGAACTGAACCCACTACTCCAGGTGGGGTCTCACAAAAGCAGAGTAGAAGGGGAGAATCACCTCCCTCAACCTGTTGGACACGCTTCTTCTGATGTAGCCAAAGATACGGTTGGCTTTCTGGGCTCAAGTGCACACTGATGGCTCATGTTGAGCTTCTCGTCAGCCAACACCCCCAAGTCCTTCTCCTCAGGGCTGTTCTCAATCCAGTCCCTGCCCAGCCTGTAGTTGTGCTTGGGATTGGCCCGACCCTGGTGCAGGATCTTGCACTTGGCCTTGTTGAACTTCATGAGGTTCTCATGGGCCTACACCTCAATCCTGGCAAGGTCTCCTTGAACAGCATCCGCTCCCTCCAGTGTGGCGACCACATCACACAGCCTGGTGCCCTCAGCAAACTCGCTGAGTGCACTCAGTCCCACTGTCCATGTCACAAACAAACAATGCTGGCCCCAATACTGACCCCTGCGGGGACACCACTCATCACTGGTCTATGCTTGGACATTGAGCCATTGACTGCAACTCTTTAATTGCGACCATCCAGACAACTCCTTATCCACTGAGTGGTACATCTGCCAAACCCATGCCTCTCCAATTTAGAGACAAGGATGTCATGCTGATGCTTAGAAACTATTTCCAATCAAGTCTTCCTAAGCCAAGACTTCTTTTCTAAAGTGAGAGTAATCAACCTAGTCATTGTTTACAATCAGGGACAATTAAACTGGAAAAAGAACATTACTGAGATGGTCATTAAACTTACTGAAACAAACATCCAATAGTACTTGCATATAAGTCAGCTCCCCAAAAGTGTTATGACTCTATTTTTTTCCAAGTATTTCTATTTTGCTATTTACATGAGAATTTTGGTACTTGGTTTCTGTCCAAAGATGAAAATTTAAAATGACTGAGAGAGTTCTTGCCATTCAGTGCTCCGATTTTAAATGCTGTGTAGTAATTATGTGGCTGTGTTATTTTATTATACTAACTTGGTTTACTGGAGTGCTAACAAAACTGCTTTAATATTAGCACAAGAAAATAAGTCTTCAGTGCATATAATTTAATCACACCAAATAGAATAATCATTCTCTTACTTCTAAGAGAAAGAAAATACAGCACAAGTGTAAAGAAAGAGTCAAGCACTGCCTCTGCAAAAGGGGACCAGAACACAAAGGAAATGCTCACTGGTCTGAATGGTTGACAGATGAATCGGAAGTAGCTAGGAACAACAAGCAGAAACCAATGCCCAGTTGGCAGTTTCAGCTTCTGAAAGGCAACATTAAGAACAAGCAGACAATAGAAAAGAACCACAAAATAGACAGAACAAAAGTAGTAAAAATTAAGCATGAACCACAGCTGCCACAAAATTCACGTATGATTGAAACTGGATCAGAAAATCATTATGAAAACAAAAACCAATATGGATTGCTTCCAAAGCCATTAAGAAAATTGCAGCCTAGCAGAAGCATCCTGTATCACTTTTTTTTTTTTTTTTTTTACAGGCTAAAGCATTTTTTTAAGTAATGTTATATGTATTCTGCATGGTCTGTTTTACCCATTCAGATTATACTATTAGCTCATAGATGTTAGGAATAAACTTCTGTTCAGGAACATTGAGTAAGACATAGGGAATCATGCAAGTCCATCCAAACTCACTTAGAAACATGAAGGAGTATGTCTTTAAACAGCACGACTTGCAGTATCGATACTTTTTCTAGGATGATGGTAGGCTAACTAAAATTGGGAGGAAAAAAAACCAAAACAGTTCCCCAGGGCTCAAAGAAGAACATAAGTGAAAGATAAGGCACTGGACCACAGCTTCATGCTAAGATTCAATAAAACAAGGGCAGAGAAACCAAATAAAGGCTGGCATTTTAAAATCCCAAGATATCCTTCACTAAAGCCAAGAGGCAAATTGAATGCCAATTAAAACATCAATGGCAATCAGAACTAAAAATATGCTGTACTTCTGGATAACAAAACCATGAATGACACAAGTCCTTCCTTTTTGTCTCTTTTTGCAGTTTTTAATTCCAGTGCCAAAAAAGGGTGAGTGTGTGTTTATCTTATTTTGAGCATTTAAGAAAATCTGCATGCCTGGAATTACAGCCATTCAATACTGATCTAGACTTTATTTTCCTCTTTGCTGATCGTGCATATATATGTATCTATCTCATGGTGATAAAAAACAGACCTCACTGGGAAAATTAAGCATCAAATATTGGGCTCACACACACAGAGTGAAGCAGACCTCATTAATACTTCTGTGATGAGTTCTTCACCTAGACATTCAGCATTAAAGCACAAAACACAACAGAGCAAAGCCAGGCAGTTAAACCTGTAACAAAAAGGGGGCCTCAGTTTTGCACAGCGACAACTAAAGAAATTCTCACAAGGGAAGAAAGGAAAATTTAAATCCTGAGACTGGAATGTCTTTAGAGGACAATTATGGTGGTACAAAGAATATTTTCCACCTTTTCTGGCAGAAATGCAGACTTCAGTTATTGCTACAACCTGAAATGTTTGTTCAGAGATTGCGTGACCAAATGGAACGATCCACACCACGTTATTAGCAAAAGTGGTTTTGATCATTGTGCAAAATTAGAGTCAAACCTGGGTTGCTGCAGTATGAAACAAGCTCAAATACCAGAAGAGAGGCAGATTAATCTGTTTCAACCAGTCAATCATACTTCACACTGAGGAAAGACTTTGTGCTTAAAATATCAGATATTTTAAGCAAGTACAAAAAAGTCTTCAAAAATTTAGGGGCCATCTGTTAAGGAAGTACATGATGATATGGCACAGCTTCTGTATATGCTAATGCTGCAATAATGAAGGTGGTAAATAAACATCATGTTCAGGCTGAAACAACAGGTCAGAAAAAGAAGTCTGTTTCAATGACAGTTGCATTCAATTACATATTGCTTGGCTGTTACTGTAAGCATCTGAAAATCTTCATTGCTACAATTATCATGATGCAAAAGAAATCACTGCAAACACCACCCAAAGAATCACATCAGAACAATTACGCTTTTATGAGTAAAGTGAGATTTTTGTAATTAAAATGCAATGCAATTCTGGAGGAAAAATAAATAATAATAAAAAAGCTTATATTCCACATAATTCTTATGCGGCTCTTCCCAGAACTGTTAGGATCCTAGTGTATTTGCCTAAATCCCTATTATTGCCAACTGAAGGAGATACAATGCTGTGGTGAGCAGGCAACTCTGTTAAATAACAGAAATAAAACTTCATCTTGTGCTCAAAAACCTTTTGTCTCCAAAATCTTTTTCAAGAAGCTTCTCTCCCCTACCTCCCTTTTTTCTCTCCTCCCACTACCCTAAATGAAAACTATGCTATTTCCATTTAATTGCATAAAATGTAGCTCACTTATTTCCTTCAAATCTAAAAACTCACCCTGAAAACTTTCCTGTCTGCCTGACTGTGTTTGTACTTTCCCCAACAATTACAGCCTTTCAGTAACACAAAATTATGAGTGCCCAACAAAATATTACCTCCTCGATGTAAGAAGCAGGTAATTAAATCTAAGAAGAGACTACTGGCTTTGCAAAGCCATGTGGCAAGTCAGAGAAGATTTCAGGGCAAGGTTCTTAGTATGCGCAATCAGCATCATTCCACTTAATTTAAGAGTGCAGATGCAATTTATTGCAACTAAAAACGTGGTTCTCCATTTTTATCATGACCGTTTTCACAAACTTTTCAAAGCCGAGATGTTGTATACAACAGAATGTTCATCATCTCCTCTTCCCCTTTATCAGCATTGCTGAAAGCATCCCTTTTCTACATTTTATTAAATTGATCATCTTCCAGATCCCAAGAAAATGTCATCATGTAAAAATTGTGTATTTTAAAACTTGTAACAGGATTTGGAAAGAGACAAACTTAACTTGGCAGGTACAACTACGTTGGGTTTTTTTAAATATCAGATTAGAATCCAGTTTATGAAACTTCTTTTTCTTCTTGCGAGCTGGAAGGGGCAGCAATCACTCCTGAACAGATTGTGTAACATTGCCTGAGAACACCTTACACCATCTAAAAGGAAACACACTTTCAACACTGGGTTTCTCCGTTAGGATAAGGATAGCTGTGAGAAAAGACTCTGAGGCTGACTCGTAAAAATACTAAAAAAAAATTTTGGAATAAATCTCAAGGAAACTAGTGTAAGGAATAAGGAGGATTTCCTGAGGCACAGAAGGTAGAGCAGAAAATATGTAAGTGATCTGTTACTCTCAGAAGACTTCAAACTACTTTTTAAAATGAACAAACTGTTATTTTCCAATTGGTCATTTGTGACCTGCCATACACATTATTCTGAGAAAGTCAGATGCTTAGTCCTAGACATTTATTGCTTACATATCTCTCTCTGAAATGATGCAACTGGGAGTCTACTTCATTCACCCGACAGAGTCCAGCCTACACCTTGCGCCTTCAGCACAGCTAGCACTATAGCGTGCCACTGTTGTGTGGCAACCTGCCACATGTACCCTAAGGTCTGAGTCCCTCCAGATGGCTGAACCTGATATTAAAATATGTTCTCTAACTAAAATTTTGTCATAAACATATCTCTGCAGAGAGGAATATCTCACACAAACTAATGATTCAATGTAACAATAAGCAAGACAAGAGACCTCAATTTCCTGCACTGTCTTGGGTCTAACAGCTTCTACCACTTGTAGGAAAAATGATGGGTCTCTTCCACCTGTATTAACCTCCACCCAGCATTGCCCCATCCTAAACCACTGACCCACAGAAAGGGTAGCTTATACTTACATGTGATATTTTTGATGGCTCTTTATGCTGCACTTCCAGACATAATCTGATTTCCTGTAAAGTCTTGCTGATTTATGACATTCATTGGGATATTGAGCTGTTAACCTAACTGCCAGGCTCTAGATGTGCTTATAAATAGTCCAATACTCACATCACACACCTTCCTATCTGCATGCCCTGTTTTTTCAATAACTGTAGAAATATCAGAAACATTTTTTATTTGCAAAGTATTCAAATACCATGCAATAAACATTAGTAATACAAATCAGAAAAGCAGTAAAAGCCTCTTAATTAGGACACCCTAGTGAACAGCTTATTGTCCTGATTATATGACTTCTTTTAATTAAGAGAAGTTATTCAAAAAATAAAACAGCATGGAAAGCTTTAGAATGATAAAGTAAAATGAGTACTCATCGCAAGCATAGGAAGAAAACTGGTATTCTGTCTCCTTCATTAGCTCCTTTAATCTTTAACAGCTTGATACATTTCAAAATGCATTAAAAATTTCTAATATTTTACCTCCTGTTTAGGAAAATTCAGTTTAGTACTGGTGGAATACATTTCTGTTAACTGAAACTTACAAAGATGTGACGAAGCACATCATTACCAGTTACTTCAACAAAGCAACAACTCACCCTTCAAAATGGAAAATATTAAAAGATATGCTTCACTGTGAATGAAATTACAGCTCCAGATTATTTCCTTCCAGGTGCATATCGCACAGGAGCAGGGCTAATTAGCTCAGATGACATTTTACAGTGCTTAACTCAGGTAATACAGGCAAAATTTAGAGGTCAATTTCAGCACCTACATTGTACTGCATGCTACGTATAGACATGCACACACATTACATCACATAAAACCAAAACCATTTATACAGGAAACCCGTCCAACATGTAAAACCAGTGAGAAAACATGTTCCCACTCAGCATCATCATAACGCCTGTTGGTCAGTTTCCAGGCCTTGAAGTCCTCTACAGCAAACCTCCTGTTATATTATTCATAGAGTCATAGAATCAAGTAGGTTGGAAAAGACCTTTAAAATCATCAAGAATAATCTCATGTATGCACTCTGGCTGTACAGAAGTTTTGCAGACGTTTACAGGATTAATAGATTGGGGTTTATAAAATAGGCCACTTACCCACCCTATCTGCTGCTTCTGTGGTGCGCCCAAGTCATCACAAATAAAACCACAAACAAACCCAACCCCCTCAAATGCCACCCCAAACAAGCAAACAAATAATAATAAAAAAAAAAAAGAAAACCCAGACATTGCATGGCCTTAAAATTTCAAACCATACCTTTCCTTTCCGAACAAAGTAGATCTCAATGTCAGGGTACTGTCCGCACTGCATGTAAAAGCAGTTACCTCACTTTTGGAAAATCAGCTTTTTCACCATAAGGATTTGTTTTTATACTTTAAAACTTTATCATAATTTGAGGTAAACAATCAGTAAAATATTTACCAACACTATTTATTAAATACTATGTAGTAAATTTGCTTTACTAAAGCAAATAAAGCTTTGCAATTCCCCTTGTGAACAGTCACCCAAAATTGACCCTGTTTATTAGGAGCTTCTAGGCACAGATTTAGTCAAAACAGTGATCTCTTCCAGGCTCACTTACAGCAAGGAAATGAAAATCCACTTCTGTGTATCAAATATCAGAAAAAAAGTAGTGCTTCTAGAGAAGTGCAGGTTTGCAGAGATGCATCAACTTATAGCAGGCGACGACAAATAAGCCTCCTGGAAACAGATTACTGCCATTTAAAAAGAAAAAAAACAACCAACCAACCAAAAAAACAACCACAAAACAAAATTAAACAAATAAACCAACCAAAAAAGCCCCACCCAAAACCAAATGACAAAACCACCTGCACTGTACATGAAAAAAAATATCCATTTACCCATACTAACATCTTGCACAGTCCTACCATTAATGTCTGGTTCGGCATTCTGCTTGAAGTCCTAATTGACTGAAATTATCCTAAATGCATCACTCCCAAAGAAATGAGTGAATTACCTCTTCTCTCATGTTATTTAAAAAACTCACGACTTTCAGATAAGTGTCATGATTTGGGTGCCTGTTCCATGAAGTGAACGTCAGGCACTGGCACAATACAGTAAATCATGCTGCAGATCTTGCAGACTGATCTGCCATACTTATAAGTGACTATTTAAAATTTCTAGCACAAGCCAGCTGGAGTGGTTGCTGTGCACTGCAGAGGAAGAAGTCCAGCCTTGAATAATTAGACTTCAGAGCTATAAAACACAACTGAGCTCCTGTAGTTTAAAAAAATTACTGTGCCTCAGCTCTAACAACATCCTCTGCTACTTCTGGCAAATCAAACTGGTTCTATTTGTAGACTGAAATATTTCTTCCCTCCTCATAGACAAATCAGAATGATAAAGTTTTGAATGACACAGACGTTATTCTTTCATTGATGAAGACCACAAATTTCATAGCTAAGAAACAACAGCTTGATCAACTGCTGAAGTTCAAGTCAAACAGCTAAGACTTTCCACACTATCCCAATTCTGAAGGGAAGAATATGTTTTCTAGTGTTTCCCCTACCTAAAAATCAGAAGATATTTCAAATTTTGGAGAATACAGCTGGGGTGCTTGTATGCTTCCTTGTTTTGGTATTTTTCCATAGCTAGATCAGGAAATGACATTTAGATTATTCCAAATGATGATTATTAAAAGTATTATTTATCTAAGCCACATACTGTAGTTAACTGAAATGCTACCTATATTGCAGTAACTTTTTCAGGGTAATCTCGTACTGTTTGTCTGGAGCAATCAGGTTTTGCATATACAGCATTCTAACGCATGCAGTATCAGACTTTTAAAATAGATTCTATAAATACAGCCTGATCAGCACGTAATCCAACAAAACACAGCATTTTGTAGCATATGGCATGCAAAGCAGTGAAGTGAAGGGCATGCCTAGATCTCAGCTGTGGCATGCTACCTACTTTGTTCCATAACACTTATTTAACCATATGGCTCCTCCTAGGTGGCAAGCCACCACAAAAGCACGGGTGTGTATTCTTTCACTTGAATTCATGACCTACCTGACAAAGCTGAAATCAGGTCTTCTAATAACATATTCAGTGTCAGTTCCGTTGTCTAAATTTACTCAGTATTTACTACAAGAAACAAATTCTACATAACGGCTGCTTATGACAAAATACTTCATTACACTGAGTACTGTTTAAAAACATTTTCCTTTGGAGAACGAGACCTCATCTAAAGCTCATTGAGAGTGATATAAACCACAGAAGGATGATGCATTTCAAATCTCATATTTACAGCGTCTGCCTAACAGCAAGTAGGTTCTCCAGCTTTCTCTGAAACAAAGTCATGAATACGGAGACAAAATGTCACTTGTTCTGGCTCACTTGTCAGTGACACAAACCTGAAAGTCAGCTCACAGGTTTCCCCAGTTTTGGCTCTTCCAAGGTTCTTATTTCAAAACTACTCTGCCTGCGAACTACATCCTCTCCACTAATGCAGTCTTTCTCCCTTGCTTTCCACCTAGCTAGGAACAATCTGTTTCAAGAAGTTCTCTGAGCTTGCTAGGCTTTATCCCCTAAAAGACCACAAATCAACAGAAAGGATTCCGTATTTCAGAGAAACGGTGCAAATTTGTTACGGTATCACTGCTCATAAATCAGAAAAGGCTCAAACACAAAGACTTTTTTGTTGCTCTCTGTATTAAGCTATACTAGAATGTTGCAGATCATCCAGCTGAATCTATTACATAAACCAGTATCGGGAGTTCCCTCCCCCTGTCCCCCCAGCTCTTTCACCTTTTCATCAAGCACCCTTTTTTGGAGATACTGTGAAATGCCTTGCCCTGAAAACTAGAAATATCTCAGTTCATCCTCTGTAAAACACACAGAACAGACAGAGGCAATTTCAGAGCTGCCCTGAGCAGAGCTGCTGTTTCAGTACCTGAAATTACCATTGGAAATATTAGCAAAAAACACAATTTTATTATGCAAATATATGAAATACAGTAACAGCTTAATCTTATTCTCATCGCAAGTTTTGCTATTTACTGGAACAGGAAGCAGATCAAACACAAGAAGCTTAATAATCCAAGCTCACTCACCATTGTGCAAACAGCACTTGATTAATTCAAGGTATCGTTGTTAGATACAGAACGTCTCAGTGCAGAAAAGAGTGAAGTCTCATTCTTCACAGGATAGAAAACATTCCTAACAGAAACCCTGGGAGCAATCCATCAGGCCAGTGCTGGTCAAAGAGCTACACGAGGGAGCCCTGACCTCAGCTGTCAGGGCTTGAGTACCTACATAACTCACTACCTTGTAGACACCCAAGTACATCCCACTGAAAATTAGGTTCTCCAGTCAACTCACCAAGACCAATGACTCTACACAGCAATGAGTTTACAACATCAGGCAGAACAATTCTGTGCAATATTTGATTTTAATTAATACAGAACAAAGTTGCATTTTTTGGTTGTTAGCTTTACTGAGATATTTTATGTAACAGCGAGACTAAATTAATTTAGACAATGATAAATAACAGAGGAGATAATGTACATTTTGCTGCTATCTTCTGTCAAATAAATGCTAGTCAAATACCTCATCAACCCTTACTACAGAGACAGAATGCCAGAATGGTAGAGAAATTCTGAACTTTTAAGACACTAACCATATGTCTTGATCAATTTATATGCAGATCCCTTCCCTCAGCAGAACTTTGCCCATATTGTTGAACTAAATCCAGTACAATAGAAGTGAATATAGGAACTGTTCCCTTTTAATTTGAACGGTGATAAAAATGCAAATAAAAGTATTTTTATAGCAGCCTCCAGATTTTATATGTAACCAGCAAATTATAAAAAGGTGCATATTTATAGGTTGGGGGTGGGTTTTTATAATTACAAGAATCACAGACAAAAAATATAGTTCAGTAAACTGACTGTAAATGAAAATATAAATCACACAATATCTTGAAAGTTGACATGAAAAAGAACAAGGGGAAGGAAAAAAAGAGGGAAGAAAACTAAAGGCTGCTGGAAGTCTGAAATAAGGCACAACCTCTCCTTTTCTGCTTAATAGAGTATCCTGAGGCTTGAAGTCCCTACCTTCTAGTATCTTGAAAGTAGAAAACTGTGCCAAGAACAATTACGGACAATTACACTATTCTATCATAAACTTCAGGTTTGTTTCCATGACTATGAAATCTGCATGCAATGTGCATGATACATACTTTTCTTTTGAACATACAAAGCATTATTTTCAAAGGGACTACTTTTCATTTAAACTACTTAAGTAAACATGATGTACATTAAAATACTGCAGACATGATTCATTATGTAGTTGCTAATATCAAAATGCATCCCTTAAAGAAGGAATGTATTTTTTGTGCTTAAAAACACAAAACATTTTACATTGCTTTTCTTACTAGTTTAAAAAGGGAGAATGTGCTGCAAAATATGATAGCTAGGGACTTAACCTAAAATTAATTATTTGCTGTGAGTAAGCCCAATTACATAAGCTTTTAGAGAAAAATAGTATTGTTTTCCACACAATGCCAAAACAGCTCAATAACACTTAGGGTAAAACAAAAGTTCAGAACATGGAGCAGTGATACAACATAAAAGGTTAAGCAAAGTTGATGGCAAAAGGTTTAACCTGCTTCACACAAATATGGAATAAATTACTTTTTTCATCTAAATGTAACTATTTGCAGCTTTCCTTGACAAATTCAAATGACAACCATGAAAGTCAAATTTTGAGCAAGCACATGCTAAGTACCTTATGCAAAGGATCCCTCAAACATTATTTATCTTTAATACAAAAATACAACTTGCCCTGTGTTTACCACACATACCCCATTAAAAACCTTACTCTGTCTCAGATTCCTTTTGGGGGATACCAACTCAGGCTGTGAAACTGCATTAAAATGACAATTTAAAGAATGATTTATTGGAAGAGTGGTGTAATGGTTAATTTTCTTTTGCTTTCAACTTCTTTGTTCACCCTTTTAAATTTTCCAGTCCTTTCTATTATCACCATGGTAGCAGTGCAGTGACTGTTGAGTTCTATGCTGTCCATATGGCCAACTTTTTGACTGGATTCAAAAAACCTCCTACCAGTTTTATACAAAACCCCTGAAAGTAAAAATGACTAAGACTGCAAAAATCTTTTCATCTAAGCCACTCTCCTTCCAGGGCAAGACCATGTCTTTGACCCACTGGCATCTCCTACTAGACACTTTCACCGATCATGAGGAAGTTTCATATCCACTAAAAAACTAAGCAACAAAAGCTATAACATTAAATGACAATGTACATTAAAACTCTCTTTAGGCACTAACATACAGAAATGAAGGGGGTTTAGCTCACGAGAGCATACCCTTGTTGGGAGGAGGTTTTAAAATGCACATTAAACTTTACAACTTTAGTTAAGCCATCCTAATTTTTGTTGGGAATGCCTGCATACACAATCTCAAGAGTTTTAATTGCTGCAAAAGGAAAGTTTTTTTAACTTACATGTTATCATTAATGAATACCAAGCTGTAGTTACTGCACAGGATCAGCAACACCTTTTACAGGGTTGGTTTTTGCTGTTTAAGCCCTCAGTAACATTTCAGAGAGAGGTATTTCGAGGGGAAAAAAACTCTCCTTCCAGTACCTTTAAAATAATAGTTATCTTTAAGGGAAAAAAAAAAAAAGTATCTAAGCACTTGTATTTATAGAGTTATTGCCAGCATAAATTGTACCAGAATGACAGTCTTTTGTTTGTGACAGTGTAACTTTCCTATGGACACGCCTATTCTGGAATACTCCTGAAGAAATAAAACCTTGACTACAAGTAAAAAAAAAAATAGCTGAAATACTACTTAATTTGCAAGGCTGTAATAAAGGCCATAGAGTCATAATATTAATTAGTGGGCTACAAGTTAAATTAATACAGCACAGCACACATCAAAGAAGACTTGTGCCCTAATGCTCTCGCAGTTGACAGTACAAACTTGTGTGGTTTTTATTTTTTTTTCAGTACCTCATACTTATCTCATCCCACTGTGTAAGGATGCTTATGAGAAGAGTGACAGAGCTAACCCAACTTTCTGTAAGAAAAGAAACCTGTTAATTGGAAACGGGAAGAGGAACGCAGATGAAACAAGGGAAGAAAAAAAAATCAAAATCCGTGAGAGGTAAAGGCAAAGCCAAGAAGGGACAACTGAAAAACCATCACTGCAAAAGTGTAATTTATCCAGATAAAGGACTTAATTTCACATTCCTTGCTTTCTTCTCATGTCAAGGAGCTTAACCATTGAAGGTGTCCCTTCTCTCCTTCTGTACTACAAAGGATGCTGTATCATTGCTGACAAGCTGCTGTTCTCAGAGGTGTTTTTCAACTGGAAGTCTTACATACACTGCTTTTCTGTCTTGCTTTAATATGGTATAACCTCAATCACTTTCACTTTCAGCACCTAAAGTTGCCCAGCCCTACAGTTCTTTACTCTTTGCATGGTTAAGCTCCTTGGCAAGTGGCATTTGTAATTATCAATAACTCTGCAGAACTTGCACTATTTCGTTAAGGACACTAAACACAAGGAAATAGTGTCTTTGCTTTGCAATACAGGAAAAGACCAGCCTGCGTCATAATGCCTGCATCATCTAGATGAGTCACACTAGCAGACTAAGCAGGGCACCCACATCAGAAAGAGGGGCCATGAGACTACAAGAGCAGCAAAATGCTTTTTGGATTTTTAAGCGGTAGTAAAACCAACAGTGGGGCTAACACTTTAGAAACCATTAAAATTAACAGAAATCCTTCTAGGGGTGACTCTTGCAACAGAAGAAATTAAAGACATCCCTTTGTGTTCAAAGGCCTGGAATATCTATCATTGGAAAATCCATTCTATTTACAAATGTAATTACAGTAGTGAACCACCATTACTATAATTAACTGCATAATCTTTAGCGGAGAACTATCTTCTATGTACAGCACATTTCAGTCGCGTTTTATATAAATGAAGACATTGTTGAGTGGTTTCAGTGAGGAAAAAAAGTTGTATGTGTACTGTGAATAGAATTAAGATTCAAAAGAGCAAGTATTTCAGGTAAGTCTATCTACCTGTAATCAGATCCCCTTTCACAAGTTCACATAAGGTACTAAATGCTCTATCCAAATACTGGCAGGTCAGTCAGAGCAGAAAAGCAATCTTTGCTAATGGTCCTCTGGGAAGACAGGGCTTGCAGTGAATTTGGTGCTTCTGGTATAATGCCTATGTCTAAAAGAATAAAAAAAAAACAAAACCAACAAAAACCCAACAACAAAACCAAGGCATTAAATACTTAAAGGACCTAAAGGACCTGAAAAGATGAAGTCGTTGTGAATGACAGTGTAGTGCATGGCAGTCTCAGAAAGGAACCCATCAAAGCCCTTTAAATCCCAGCTTGCAAGTTGAGCTGGCAGCAAATGCCAGCTTTTACTGAATCACCTCAAAATATAGATCGCTTTAGAGCAAAAAGAGGCCATTAGGTCAGATACAAGTGGTGTGAAAGAGGAAAGTAGCTCAGAGCATCAGCCCGCTTAAGTAGCATAAGAAATGCTAAACTTCCTGTCAAGATTTTTATTTACATTTACAAAAAATTGCAATGAGCCCATGAACACTACAAACTAAGGAAAAGGGGAGTAATGACTAGTCTTGAGTAGCGTTCTCAGCAGGGTCTTCCAAAAGGTAAAGACTGCATCACACTTTCACCCAAAGTAAAATATCACAATGACAGTAAGGAAATAGTATCAAAAGCTACCTCACAAGAAGGACTTGGGACAACACACTCCAGTGATACATACGCTGAGAAAACTAACACTAATGCAGCCACAATTATACTCAGATCAGAAACAGAAATATTCATTCTTCAACACTACACTACTACACACATGGCAGCACTGTAATATTTCTACTGATCATCTTCTTGGCAAACCACTAGCTTCTTCAGTGCCAAGACTTAAGTATGTGATCTTAGAGATACAAATGCATGACCTTAAAGTGAAATATTTTCTGGAGAGAAACTCCTGACTGGGATGTTCAATCACTCAATTTCCTGGACAGACCAAATAAAGAGAAGAAATCTATGGAGATGTGTACTTGCTATTACAAAATACCTGCTGGCATCTGAAAATAAACTAGCAGAAGAACAGAATAAATGAGACTTGAGGCAAACAATCCTTTGAAGACAATAATGAAGTGATAAATAAAAAACCTCCCATATTTCCACAGGCTAACCAGGTACCTCAAATGTAGGAAGACTGAGAGAAACTGAAGTAATGGGGAAAAGAACAAGAGATTCTCAAGGAAAATTTGTCCAAATATTCTGGAGGATATGGGCAACCAATCTGTTTTAAACTTCAAGGAAATGAATAACCATTGATTTCGGTATCTGATTAAAATAATTTAACAGGTGCACACTCTGATCCTCTTCCACATGTCACCATCATAGAGGGAATTCTGACCACTGGGTCAAGATTATCTGGAACATATTCCTACCTTCAGGAGGCAAGTTTAGCAATTAAAGCACCTATTATTGATGTGATATCCAGGAACACACATTTAATTCCAGTCCAATTACAAACAGTAATACTTAAAATAAGATTGGTCTTTTTCATATCAATCTGTTTTACAGCCTGTTCTGTCTTTAGTGATCCTTGTGAAACTTTTTAATTAGCTTCTTTAGAAAGGAGGAAGTAAAACTTAATTTCCCCAAGACAATTATTTTTGGTGGAGGTTTAACATTGGGTTTGCTGAGTTTAAAAATGGAACTTGAAAAGACAGCTTGAATTTGTATTCTCCCATCTTAGCCAGCTATTCCTTCATAAATTACAAAGTATTTCTTTGTCTCTCTACACACAAGAACCTACTACCCTTCATATCACCATTACATATGAATAAATTAAATTTCATTTTAACCTAATCATTAGGTACTGTATCCCACCAGGATGATCCTGGAAACATAAATCTCACATGAAACCTGCTTCATTACACTCCTTTTACACAATCTGTCATTCTCTGGAAGTAATAATCTCAAAGTACAGCTGATCAAATGAGTCCTAGTTCCGTATAATAAATGTCTCATGATCACTAGATTCTCAAGCCAGTTTTCAAGCTGTTCTCCATATGCAGAGGATGCTAAACTTTGTTTTAATAACATGCACGCATCTTACCTATAGGTGTTCTAGTGCATGCCAAAAGCAAACACTTAAATAGTGCATTTTCACAAACACTTCCCGCAATTAAGAGAGACCACGGCAGAAGTTCTAACAGTTAAAACTAACTAGACTGCCAGATATTTGGTCTAAATATTACAGAAAAGTTGTAATAAGATGCTGCAAAAATCAGCACCTTTAAACAATTACATCTTTTCAATGGCAACAGAAACAGAATTTCTGCTTTGTGATAATTTTGTTCAGATACTAGAAGGAAGACAGCTGGTAAAACTGACTAAGATTAAGAGATCCCTCTAAACAACATCTTTATCTTGTTTAATCAATGCTCCCCATTTACAAATAAATTGAACAAAAATATTTCAAATTCAATGTCATAAATGCAGTTCTACTTACACATTATTTAATTATTTCTCTTTTTAGAGTTTCCTTTATTTTGCATCAAGTAGCCATTAATTTTATTAATATAATTGGAATTGGTGGCTTACTACATAATTTCTTCTGCCAGCTGTCTTAAGATAAATTAATTGATTTCTTATCTTCAGGGATGTGGAAACAAGAAGGAAGCAATTGCTTGGTCAATCAGTCAAGGACAAGAGGGGATGTACTTCACATCCACAGACCCCAGTGAAAAAAAGAGAGGCTAAGTAGTTTACATAGAAAACCTTGTTCCGTATGATGCATATCATTGTGCAACAAAGGATTCACACTAGCTTCTCACTGATGAAGAAGCAATTTTAGCTTTGCTTCTGCTTACCATCTAAGAGCTACTACATGAACAAGTCTATGAAAATACCCAAAATAATCTGAGTTCTTCCTAGACAATGAGAAATGGAACTAGAACTACCAACCTGGTTCCTTGCAACATACACCCGCCCGCCCCCACCCGAATTCTCTCATATTCATAACTGGAGTGGGATTTAAGAATGAGGTTGGTCAGAAACGTTTTAGCAGACATTCATTTTCTGTCAAATGAAACTTTTTGTTTAAATGTATTTTTTTCCCATTTTCTTCTTCCTTCCCAAAAGAGAATTTCTGAGATCCAAAATAAAGGTTTGGGCCACAAAGAAAGAAAAATGACAAGGAAAATGACAAGTGTTCTCTAATTGGCACTTACTTAAAACAACACATCAGTTCAAGTACTTGAATCATGCAGAGGAGAAAGTGACTTTGATTCTTCCCCTTTCACACAGATGTTCTGACATACTCCCCCACTCTCTCCTTTCCATCTCTCCCACACCCCCTCCCTCCTGCCTACTTATTTTTTCTTTCTCTTTCTGCCCCTCTTCAACTTTCTTTATTTTCCTCACCCATAAGAAATTTCTGATTGTTTTCCCTCGCTTATTAAAAAGGAAACAAATGTCAAAACAGTATTTTTTTCCTGTCAAACAGAATATTTGCTTCTCATCAGCCCTCAGGAAATCTAGAGTAATTTCCAGCTCTGCTGTAGACATTCATTATGACCTTGAGTAAATAATTTAATCTCTCTCCACCCCTCTTTTGCACTACATGTGAAAAGAGGAAGAAAGTTCTTCTGTCTCCCTTGCATACTTCAGTTCTGAGCTTCTGGGGCCAAGGACTGGCACTTACTGCTATGCATTGTCTAATACAATAAAACTGCAATACCTCCAGGGACACCCAAACATGAACGTAATGCAAACAAATGCAGATATAAACGCATTATAAATACTCTGCAGTACAAACTAGTTATTTACAGTTAATTGAAGGGTTCTACCATGAAACTGTTTGCACAGTTACCAAACATACAACGATCGCTCTTAATACCTGCTTATAAATACAGAAGTACTTACAGGCTTTTGGAACACTGAACAGAAAAAGCCTCAAATTATCACTCTCATATCTTACAGCAGTCTGATACAAAAAGTATCAGACAAAACATCTCTGTAGTTCAAATCCCTCAAAACTACTGACAGATGCAGACCAGTTGAAGCATAATATCCCAAGTACTCTTAACAGCCTCTCATCATCTTCAACACTTCCCTTGTCACTAGTGTATGACACCCTTGAGGAAGTGGAAATAACCTGAAACAAATACCAGAACTGCAGAAAATGCTCTGCTTTACAATCAGATTGCAAGTCTTACGTACACTGACTTATAATGGTATGAGTTGTAATGATGTGAGTTATGTTAGATGATTATATATATGATTTATAACTTCACCTTTGTAACTGACTGTTTCATGCTATGCTGCAAATTGACTGGCAGAAGTGTTTCACTTTCCATTGTTCTTCCCTAAAGATTAATACTTAGACCATACATTTTATTCAGAGCATATATCCTTTGTTCAATTTGAGCATAAGGTGAACTAATCCTTGCAGTAAATAATTTAAAAGGAAAAACTGCACAAAAAAATGCCCCAAAAAACAAACACACAAAAATCCTAACCCCCCAAAAACCCACTCTCTCTCACCCCCAGAATTGCTGAGGCTTGAAGACAAGTCCACTTCAAAGATCAGCTCATTTTTAAAGCCTAGTGGAATACTAGCCTACGGATTGAAAAAAGGGTCTGTTTTCAGAGAATTGCAAGGCCTTAAATCCTACCAAACATTACTGTAAATGTAGGACTAGCTGATACTAGAAAGCCCTTGAACTACAGCTTGGTATCAAAAAGCCATTCTTCCAAACAATTTATGTTTCTTCTTGAGGGGAAATATCAAATCCCAGACTACAACTGCACACCACTGTGACAGGTAAAACAGATCTTCAAAATAACATAAACACTGCTGTTCACATTCACAACTTAATTAGACCCAGTAAAACAATTGATTTCTTGTATCAAACATTATGCTTCTGTTAATGCTACACAAGGTGAAACATAGCAAAGCAAAGAGAGGAATGCTCTTAAAATAGCAATGAATTGTTCTCCAAAAAAAATACCATGTCTATAATTTCTACACGGATTCAACTTGGCAGCATGTGCATCTGAAACAGGCTATAGGGTTTGCAATGCCACTCTAACGCACTGCTAGAAGTTAATATTAATAAAAATTCCAGAAAAGCATACAAAAAGCTGCACACAGTTCCCCTGAAGGATACATCCACAACCTTTTGTGAGAAAAGTGAATGGCGTTTTCTTGATAGCACTGCAACTTCTCCCCCCTCCCCCCTTCATTTTGGTGAGTTCATTTAGAAACTTGCAAAAGTGAGAATTAATGCAACATGAAACCACAAAACATTGCAGCCAGAAAAATAAAAGATTTGGGGATGTTGCTAGGAAAGCAATGTTATGTGTTTCTCTGGAGATTTTTTTTTCTATTAAGCTAACTGTGAACACAAGTCAATAAAATTTGCTTTATATTTTGTAAGTATCTTTGTTTGCACAAGGGAAGTCACCTTTTGCATTGCCGAAATGTAGAATGCATGTAGAAGCATACTGGTTCCCTTTATCACATATTCCAGAGCAAAATCCAAGTCATACAAGGAGAATGGTCAAAGAGACACTTCTGACACCTCCCTGTATTTGTAATTCCTGGTGTAGATGGCAGGAAATCTCGAATGTTGGTGTGAACTCAAACCTGTCCTTAATTCTGTCATTCTGACTAGGCTTGCCCCCCTGGTTCTGCTACGTAAAAAATAGTTCCAAAGTGACACACACTTGACACATGCCCCCATTCACTCCTGCCTACGATGTACTTCTGACAGATCATCTGTTCTAGAAGATGGGTATGCAAAATCACAGGAGCAGGAGATAAAACAGGAGGATTTGAAGTTACCTAGGATATGCCAGGCAAATCCCTGATGTCCCAAAATAGCAAACACAACAGTGACACAGCAAACAAGATGAGCCCCTATGCATTCTCCATTCCCACTGCCACTGGCTGTGCAACTTGCACTCAACCAACCAGCCACTCTTCCTTTAAAACCAAGGTGGCCAGCCCCAGACTGCCTAATGCAAACAGGTCCTGGCCTGCACCCTCCCTAAACCCACACCTGGACACTGGATGTGGATAACCAGCATAGACCAAAGTCCTTAGTGCTAGTATAGCTGGAGTAACTAAGGATATAGGCCTGCTAGGTGATAGGACATTCAAAGGCATTACCGTCAGCCAGAGAAGACTACTTGCAAGTTGCAAAGTAGTTAGAAAGTTTATTTAAAGGTGAAATCATTCATGCTAATCAGATAATCCTAAATGATTATTCATAAAAACTTTATACTACATCCAGTCACTATGAATTGTTTAACTGCCATCACACATTCTAACATCATTTTTTTATATGCTATTGAAAAAAAAAAACAAATATTTTCCAGTTTAATTGTTTGCCTTATTCTTACACTTTTAAAACCAACTTCTATTTTGGATGACTTGCAAGGTTAGTTTTAACAAATCTCCTCAATCCCTTCATATTACACACGCACATTTACTAAATTTTTTAAACTGACATATGTCTCTACCTTTATGACCCAATCACTTGTAACCTCTGCCTACTAGAAGGAAGCCTGAGGTCATGCTAAAGAGAAGAGCTTTCTTCTCAAGTGCTATAATCTAGTTTTTAGTCTTTCAGTTACAAACCAGCAGACTGCAAGTTAAGGTTCTGGTGAATGAGCATTCTGTCTTCCAAGTTGCAGAACATGAAATTAGAAATTAAAAAAAGAGAAAAATAACAAACCACTACATCATGAGCTTCAACTGTCACTGAGAAAGGGGGAGGAAAAAAAATCCTTCTTGCGTGTATTTTCTAGACAATGCACAAAGAGTGACCAAATAACCATTCTCAGCTCTGTGTGTTGCCTGAGTCTTAAAAGTCTGGTAGATTATCATGACCACAAGATGATACAAATGCGTATTTTTTGAAGAGAGACATCTTAGTTTGTTTCACTTGTTGTCAAACAGCTGGTGACAAGAACTTAAAACACTGAAAGAAATCCATCAAGGTGTTATATTTTCAGAGAAATCAGTAACAGCTACCTACCATTTTATCAGAAAACTCAACTACAATACTGATAATAGAAATTATTTCTTTTAGAAATAGAACTCCAGCTTACTATGAATTACAACTGGATGTGATTAACTATTTCTTCAAAAAGAAAACTCCCATGACATTCACTGTGTCATTCAATAATTTTAAAGGGGTGTATATGCAGACCTTCACTCTAGCCTAGTCTGCTCAACAAGACTTCTCTTTATTAAGGCACGCTTTCAAATCATCTGACATTTTGGGGGGGGGGGGGGGGGGGGGAATGGGGCATGGGGTGTGAGACAGCACTGACTGTCCCTCCAAAACCAACCTTCTGCATGGCAAGGAAATCCAGACACACAAAAAGGAAAGAATGGTAGGGTGCACTGGTACCCAGTCAATATCACCACAGGGTTAGAATTACAGCCTCTACCTGTCATCAGCCACAGTAATTTTAGTAACAGAAAACTCACCATTTATCTCAGCCATGTGTGAACCTGCTGTCATGCTTAGTCTTAATTTAAAACTCCAAATGTTTTCTGTATATTTTGGTTTTCATAATTACGTGGACAAGCTAAAATAGAATGAGAGGTAATCAAATGCACAGGGAAGGCTAGCACAAGTTCTGAATCACAGCCCTGATGAACTTCTGCAATTCTAGATAACTGTTGCTGGCACACTGAGTACCTTGGACCTTTCAGGATTCAGCCCTACAGAGGCTGTCAGAATGAGTTACATCAGCTGAATAGAGATTTTGAAGAAGAATCTAGTAAGCCTATTCCTGAGGGCTGCATAAGATTCTGTGATCAGTTATTTCACTGCCTGTAAAAAGGTACCGGCACATCAGAAAAAGGTTGTTCTGTTCATTTTTTCTCTTGATGCCCTCATTTGATATTCAACAGCATATCACTACAGTTATTCATTCTATTATTCGGGCTTCCAGCTTTAAACTGTTCACTTTTTCACACCATATATGATTAATCCAGATCTTGACAATACTGTTTTGTTTGTAATAAGCAAGGTTTCCCATATAAGTTTGCTTCCTGTTTCCACATAGGAAATTAAAAAAACAGCACACTATATAGCACATGTTATGTGCTTCTAAAGGGTGATAAGAACGCATGTTTCTTATGCACTTCACCCTAAATGGAACTTCCATTCTTTCTGCTCAGTAATCCAGAAAAACTGGGGGGGAGGAAGAATGGGAGGGTGGAGGAGGAGGGAAGGAAACAACTCAAGTGTTTTATTGCCATCTCCTACTTTCCCCTTCATAGAAATGGACCATGATACGAATCAATCACTTCCTGAATGAAGATATTACAGAAATAAACAAGCTAATCTTATTTTATCTGATAACCAAAAGGAAAATACCATTCTGAAAAACAGTTCCTCGTCTCATTTTCCAATCAGCTCCTTCAACAAACACTTTAGATGGAACAGATTGTCTGACAGATCATGAAAAGCACATAGAAAATTGGGCATCTTTCACAGAAAACATCCTGTCAACAACATGCTAATCTTTAAACCTAGTGCCTATTAGCTTAAGTATCCCTAAATGCAGCTGCCATAACAGTTAAACAAGAAGAAATCTCTATCCACATAACCAGAACTGAACATACACAGAACTCTACAGATTAAATTCCCTATCCTGAATTTAATCTAGAAACAGTGAAGCAACTAGACCCATGGGAACAGTAAGTATCCTGTTGCTCATGGCCCTTGAAGCTTAAAATACAAATAGGGTTAACTTT
Organism: Pezoporus occidentalis; assembly: GCF_034315485.1. Classification (NCBI taxonomy): domain Eukaryota; kingdom Metazoa; phylum Chordata; class Aves; order Psittaciformes; family Psittacidae; genus Pezoporus; species Pezoporus occidentalis. Next base: position 901,662 of record NW_026912778.1, on the reverse strand, counting down.
TACCTCCTAAAACATACAGCATAGAATACAGACTGGAACTCCAGGATAATAATTAAGCCATTAAAAAAAACCCCATACTTCAATCCCTCCTAAGAGAGGGAAAGAGATGTATTTTCTGTTACAATATCAGGTTCAAAAATACACGTCTACTAGTACAAACAAAGATGAAGAACTACAATCTAATGTGAAACCTTGAGGTTAATGCATCCCACAGAAAAGGAGACCTGATAGTATAAATGCTTCTGTTTTCATGTGTAAAAGACAATAGCCTTCTTGCCCTGAATCCAGCTGTGTTCCATAAAGAATCTTTTCAATCATTCTCTGAGCTCCCAGATTCTGAATTCTTTCTACATCACTGGGATGACTGCAACACCCAGAGCACCATACAACTAAAACATTTAAACCCACAACAGCTGAAAAAGTAGCTTCTAGCCATTAATCCCACTTCCTTTGCCTCAGAACTGTGGTCAGTCACCCGAAAAGGGAGATGAACAGTTTTAGTCTGACTGTTTCAGTTAGAAGCTTCTAAATAGCAGTTTTCTGTCATTTAGGCTGACAATGTCCTTTCCATTATGTGCTATCTGTGGCCAGAGATAATTTCATTGTTAAGCATTCTCACCACTCAGTCTGGGTAATACCAATGTCTCTATCCTTGTTCCATTCCTGGATTCTTTTAAGTTTCCAGTTGGTACACATGACAGTGTTACACACCATAGAACCCAAATCCCTTTGGGGCCAGGCCTGAAAGCCAAACAAGCAAACAACAACAAGAAAAACCACTTTACATCTACCACTAATGTCACTATCACCCAACAGATAGGTATCCTAAACAAAATCAGCCACTGAGCAAACCTGAACCTGGAAAGCGTAAGTCACTTCTCATGAAATGGATTAGGGATCCTGGAACAGATACTTTCAGTATACTTAGCTGGTTGGCAGAGATGAAAGGAGGAAAAGGAAGCTTACAACAAAATAAACACAGATAATTTCTTAATGGTGAAAATCATATTAAAAGCAAGTACACTTAAATCTTTGGCGTAAAATTAAGCTTAAGGTTGGTGAACAATCTGTAGTGATACAACTAGGTTAACCATGTTCCTACAATCACTGCTAACTTCCCACAGGAAGCTTCAAAAGACACTTAGTAAACAAGACAATTTTAAAGCACAATTTTTTTTGCTACAGAAACACCAATGTGTCAAAATTAAATAACTGGAACAATTACTTTTGCAGTCTTTTTAGTAACTGAATAGTAGCAACTCTTGTTTTGAAGAACCATTTTAAGCACTATTTGGACAGAAAAAGTAAGGAAGGAAAAAAAACATGAAACATGAAAAGAAAGAATTAAATCTACATTGTTGAACTATAACAACTATATGAAGAGAAAAACACACCAAGTTAACTTTTTTCCTAATACATCTGTTTTTTAAGGCAGCTGGTATTTTCAGAAATGGCTTCTATGTGCTGCCACATACACAAGATGTAGCACATGAAAACTAAATACTGCAAAAATTGAATACTGAAAGTTCCTGGCACGGAAGATAAAGCTAGAAACACATGCACAGGGGAAGTTCAGGTTAGATACAAGGAAGAAGTTCTTTACTGTGAGGGTGGTGAGGCACTGGAACAGGTTGCCCAAAGAAGTTGTGAATGCTCCATCCCTGGCAGTTCAAGGCCAGGTTGGACAGAGCCTTGGGGGACATGGTCCGGTGTGAGGCATCCCTGTCCATGGTAGGGGGTTAGAACAAGATGATCTTAAGGTCCTTTCCAATCCTAACCTTTCTGTGATTCTGTGAAAAGCAAACAAAGGAGGAGAGCAAGCATTGGTTTTCCTCTTCACCTGCACAAATACAGGCCAAAACTTTCTTTTTTTAACTAACAGTTCTATTTACATATTTATACTGAATTGAAATGGTCTAATAATTTTTCTAAGGCTTCCATTTTGAACCTTGACAAAGCACTTAAGAAAGGTGTGAAACTTAAATTTAAAATGGGTTCATATATGACCATGTACAATAAAGTCTTCTACACTCTTACGGAAAAAGAAATAACATGAATTTTGGACCTGTTTGCGTTCCTACTACCATCAGTGAAAGCTTGACCGCTTATTTGACTGAGCGAAAATATCCTGGCCTTATTACTCTGCAGTCCCATATTACAGGATCAGGTTGCTGGATACATGAACTAATCCCATTAGTCAGTAAAAGAAGTGAAAGACTTTTCAGTCATGACTTTTCGGAATTTCAGCATGACCCACTCTCACCAAATGAAAGCACTTTAAGATGGGGCAGATGAAAGGCTGTGAGTGAAATTAAAACCACACTGCAATTTCAGATGTGCAGTGACTCATATTCTCATCTATTTCCTGATCCCTGGAACCCATTTAGTATTTAAATATAATAAAATTATATGATCATGTTTCCAGGTGTTCATTTAAAATGTCTTCAAAACTTTAAAGCTTTGTATGAAACTGTCCAATTAATGTGTTGCCTAAACAACTCAATTACTATAACTGAATTTTCCTAACATTGTCATTTTCCCCTCTATGCTTCATCATAGTAACAACAAAGGGTAAGACACTGTCTTCCTGCTCCCAAAACCTAAGTTACTAAGTTACTTTCACCCTTCCTGCATCAGTACAAAAGTACAATTACTGAGATGTTCTTTTCACCAAAAATTAATTGAGGCAGGAAGAATGAAGCAGAGTTGCAGACAGAGAGGGAGACTGAAGTCAAAATAAAAACAACCCAGCAATAAGGACATTCAGCTGGGAAGTGAAGGACCAAGGGTTAAATTCAGGTCCTCTGCCTAACATGGATAAAATATAAAATAACTGTGTTAAATCCTGGATGATTCTTCTAACCACTCACTGTAATTCCAGTGTGGATCAATCCTGCTTCTGCTATAACTGACATTGCTGTAGCTTATAGAAACATGAGCTTGGTATGCACTAGTTATGCAAATTATTTACCCTGGTTTTCAAGTATTACACCTGAAGTAAACTCCCTGTTAACAGTTCAATGCATCTGCACAAGATACAGTCACACAGACAAGTTTCACTGCTTGCAGGATCCCACATTCGTATGAAGAACCCCTGCTGAGACTGTAGTATTAAAGTGTTATAGAATTTGTGGAAAAATTCATATGTGGAAAAAAAAAAAGCAGAAAAAAACCAAAAATTAATCAGCATTTTGGCTTGGAAGACATTTTGTCAAAACCCGACTTGTAACTAGTATCAGGGAGGAACATTTTGAGCAAGCTCCTCAATTTCAAAGATTTATAAGATTATTGAACAAATTACTCTGACTTGCTCAGAGCTGCACAGTCTATTTCATTAGCATACATTTGCGGACATTCTCAGATAGTTTACACATATACAAGGGAACACAACACATTTAAATATTTTAGATCCACATTACACGGAATGGCAAACCACATTAGCCTTTTCATTTTATGGATATAGACCAGAGTCCTAGAAACATCAAATACATTCATAAGAGGCAGGAAACCAAAGAAAAGAAAACAAATCCTTTCTCCAGACTGCAAAGCAGCTGCAATTCAGTTGAGCTCTGCAGCCCTGTTGCTGACATGAGCTCTGAAAGCAGTCTTCTCCTTGTAGATTATGAGAAAATCTCCACATTACCTAACAGACTGTTGTTTAAATTATCCATCCTACCTAGTGCTTTGAAAATTAAAACCAACAGAATCTAAGTGTGTGATAGAAAATCAGTTCACACCATTTGCAATAAACACAGGCATTTCTTCCACCCCATCAAGTTTTTAAACTTTTAAACACATTTATAAGGAGAATAAATTGTAGTGGTATGACAGCCCTAAGCACTGCAGCATCAAATCAATGTAATATTGGCTACCTGAAAGTAAAATTAAACTGAACAGATGAGACAGATATAGGAACACATTCTTGTGATGCTACCTTGAACATTTCATATAGTTAGTCACTGTCCCTTACTAAGCTTTGAAACTCTTCTACTAGTAATATCTTAATATCTTAAGAGTCAGGGCCAATATGAGCATTTTAGAGAATTTTGTCCTATTCTTGTTCATTAGAAGAAACATTTGGGAAAAAAAAAATGTCTATTTTAAAACACATCTGGCAACGCTCACTTTCTTTTTAGGAAATACAAGCACGTTTACCTTCCATAGTGAAGTAATGAAGACATTATTTCCATGTCCAACAAAGCCCAGTAAGTCATTCGTGGGCTAGCTGAAGTGGTTGGTAATTCAGTTACAGACCCAGCACCTCAAACATACAAAGCAATTACATACAGATTCAATGAATATAGAGCTGAATATCCTTCCTCTGTTAAAAAATTAAATAGTAGATTAGAGTTGAAATAAGACATTTCAGACATTTCTTGTGCTTTGTTCTGTCACATTTAGTTGAACTGAATGTAACATTCCAGCCCTCAAAAAAAATCCTGCTCATTTATGTGAGTCAAATTTGGGAGCAGGTGGTGGGAGACAGTAGTAGCTAGAGCTGAACCACACCTCACCACAGAATCACAATGAATGCCTGTGCCTTGTAATTACTTATTTTGTTTACACTCTCATAAAACAACCAGCCAATACATTAAGTGTCTGCACATTAAATGAGATTCAGGACAGAAGCGTTAACTCTCTATACTAATTGCTCAAATGGGAACTTCAGGAGGAAAAAGTAATTTCCACATAAACTAACTCACTTGAGAACTTTTCTCATAGAAAAAAGTAAAATCAAAGATCTGTCATAGAACAATTGTTAAACAAATGGGCAAGACAGTGGTGCTCTAGAAAGTAAAAACTGTTCTATGGTGGGCCCAGATAGAGACAGATAAAGTAAACAGTATTTTAAAGGACATCTATACCACTCTAACTGCACGTAAATAAATACAATAGCAGTATTCTAAGCACAGTTATTGATTTTAGAAGATCCAATATGAATTTGTTCAACACGTTATTTAAAACCTGCTTTTACGCCTTACTGTTGAGCTGTTTTACAATATGGATTCACTATGTTTGTCTGATGCTTTTGTTCACTCCTTATTGTATATCCTTACAGAATTCATTACAACTTACTCTGTGATGAATAATTCTCACACTGGAATGACTTACTCATTTAAAAGAAAGCCCCTGTTTAGTTTTAACAAGGTTACCTCTAACAGGTGCTTGTAGTCAATGCAGATATTTTTAATGAACTTATTAAAATAAAACCTTAAGGTTTCAAGACAAAATAATAATGTGCTCCACAAACCTTCCTATTTTGTGCAAAAACATGCAGACTTTTGCTGTATACCTTTTCAGAAAGCTCAATGGCAAAAGGAATTAACCGCTTGTCCACTGTCTTCTAAAAGCAGATACCACGGTAATCATGCTCTCATGCTCATAAATACAATGAGCAATTACAGAATAACAGAAAAATCTTGTTCATGCCAGACATTAATGTTCTAGTCAACTATCATATTATAAGCCCATTCATATATTTATATATATTTGGATATATACAACTAATATTTTTTTACCTACTCAATTAGTGTTTTTTCAGTCTGACCTCATATTCCTTAGCTTTAGTTGCACTGATGCTGATTCCAGAATATGAGCATGAACCATTAATATAAAAAAAAACCCTAGTAATTCATGCACTCTCACAGGGATGAAACACTGACTTTAAGTAAGTGATAAATTAGCTTAATAGTAAGAGCTTTGAGATAATCCTGTTCAGAAAATTAATTGTAGGGCTTAACCAGTGTCCTGCTTTTTATTTATGTGACATTCAAAATAAACTATTGTTGATTATATAAGTAAGCATGTATGTACATGTATATATACACATGTGTGTATACACACATAGAATAGTTAGGGCAGGAAAGGACCTTAAGATCATCTAGTTCCAACCCCGCTGCCATGGGCAGGGATACCTCACACTAGACCATGTTTTACCCTAGGTTATTTCCTCCTTTAGTTTCCTAAAAATTAGTCCTACCAGCACATATTAGAGAATTATTAATTTAAAATTGTATTTTCCTTGAGCAAATATTATTTTTTACAATTTAATCATGTTTTCACCGGAGATGCCTGATAAATTAATTATAGTGATTATCATAATTTTCTACCTAATGTTAATAGAATAGTCTTCACCTGTTTAATGCATTTTCAAACTAACATGTTCCATTACTATATACTTTCCAAGTAATTATCTGCTGTTCAAAAAGACTTATTTATCTGTTAAACAGGTCTTAATTCTCAAAAATATTTTATCATGAGAAACTTGATAAAAAACCCTAATGAAATTGGTAGTAACAGTATCACTTAATGTAATGGACCTTAGTTTAGAGTGTGTAACACACACTGAATAGTACAGTATGTCTGATGAAAGCAAGAAGTACATCCACAGCCACGTGCAGTCCATAGTCCTATCAAAGCTGGTGTAAATTAAAGCTTTTATTAGCATAAATATTAAAATATAGCAACTTCTTTCTATATTAAATTTAAAGCATATATAAACATAGAAATATGTTGAAGAGACTGAAAATGTTGGTTGATTTAAGAGCTTCACTAATATGCTACCCAAAACCTGCTATTAAACTTAACTCACTTCAACACTTATAAGAGTAAAATATATTCAAAGATGCATGGTAATATTTTATTTAGATACATGGACAAAATTAATGTAGTAATCACATAATAAAAACCTGAAAAGTCAAATAGTCAAGTGAAACTGTTGTATTTTTATTTGCCCACATTCTGGATCATGGCTGTGTGAAGATACTCCGTTAGCCAGGAGCAAAGATGCTCAGCAGGGACAGCACTGTCACACAAAAATACCCTAGGTTTCTTCACAAATAACTCTCAGGAGTAGAAGAATGTTTAAAATTTGCTCCAGAGCTTTATTTTGAGGGGAGAAATGTTTTGAGACCAGCAAAAGCACAAGAATTCCTACTGTAGGCTACATCCTGGCTTTACTGTATCATTTTACTAAAGACACATACATCTGATCTTGTCCATTTTAAATACAAGGGGGTACAGAACCTATTTCACATCTGCTCATCAAGCCCGAGAAATGTTTTATAGTGAAAAGGAAGTGAGAAGGTCCAGGAATACAAATGAACTGAAACATAAGCATTTAATAAATTCCCCCTTTAAAATCAGTTCTAATCATTCATTGTGAAATATATTTAGACTTGGTCCACAGTAATTTTAATTCAAATAAACACGTGTAAATTTCTCCCATCTTTACCACTACATGATATATTTCTTTGCTTAGTCTTTAATCATTTTGCCAGCAGTATGCTGAATGCTATTTCTTCATGAATGCAATCTACAGCATTATATTCCAAAATGGCTCGGAAAACCTTTGCAATGACTCCCAAGTTGCAACATGCAAAATATTCATACATTTTCAAAGCTGCTGGTTGGAGATATAATGAAAGGATCTAAGGTTTATGCATGAATCAGCATCCCCTTGTCGTAATGTCACGGTGCAGTGATCCCTGCAGAGCTATAAGACTTGATTTAAAACAGAAAAGCTCAACACTGGCTCTTGAGCTAGCAGGATTAAACACACAAGATTGTGCATATATTACCTCTGTGCTGAAACTACTATATGAAAAACTAGTTACAGTTATTGAGATTTTATAGCACTCCATAGGAAACATCTCTTTAGGTAACTCCAATATCCTTTCAGTGCAAAACTATGTGAGTACAAAATACCACTATCCCTGCTTGTGTTGGAGGAAAAAATTAATCTTCACCAGTTGCCTCTTTCCTTGTTTTGTCAGATTTAACTATTTTAAAAAACATCTGATGTTGCTGATGGTCAGCACTTCTCCAATTAGACTAGGCTCCATTACACTGCACTGAAGGACAATAAAGTCCAGTGGTTTGGATACTTTCCAGTTCTACCCTATGAATTATCTGCAGTGCTGTACCTTTGCTCCAGCTGTTGAAAGCCAAAGGTTCTGTTAGCTCTGCTACCATTTGCCTGTACCACCTAGGCTGTAATCCTCTGAATCACCAAGAATCCCCCAAAAGGGCTAAGGCTAGCCCATTTCTTTTGAAGGATGTAACAGTAGCTACACAGCAGGCATTTATCTTAACTGTGCCATCAGCCTGAAGAAAGACCGCACCACCTCTCAATCAAAACCATTCAGCCTCCTAGTGACACCGACTTGTGAGGTGTCAAACTGCAATTATATTCCAACAGCTACTGCTGAGGACATCTCAAGACAGCTCTGCACAAGACTTGCGACAGTCCAACAAACCTGCTGACTACTTGTTATAAATATATGTGAATTAAGGCTACCTACTTAAAACGTGTCCATTCTTCCTCTGCTACACCCATCTTCTAGTCACCTTTAAATGGCTGAGTTTCAAACACCCCTCAGGGGTACATGACAAAGTCCACTCTTTCCTGGACGTTTAGTGAACGTAATTTAAAAGCAGTACCAGCAATACAACTTGTCCATCTGAAAAACTGTTTGCTTCATGAACGAACTTAGCGCAAGTGCTGACATGATAAGTTTGAAGATTCCCTCACAGTTCTACGGCGCTCAAAGCGGAGGGAGCCGGACGGCTGTGTTCCCTGCGCGGGGCGGGACGCGGGCAAGGGCACAGCCCCAGCGGGGCGGCGGCGGAGCCCCGGGTGGCTGCCGGGTGCCACCTGCTGGCCGCCAGGGCGGGACCGCCCGCACCTCCCGCGGGATGGGTCGGGGTTTAAAGCAGAAGCCCGAACATTCCGGTGGTCGATTTTAGACAATGTATTTATTATTGTTAGGGAGGAAAAGGTCATGACTTCTACTACGATATAAGCCTGCCACCATGTTCCTGTGAAGGACAGTCATCAGCTGGAGTGAAATACCTGAAGCATTCTCAGTTTCACATTATCGTACATCTCTGTGACCTCATTTTACACCTGCATTAACTGTTGATAGTGCTGCGTTTGGACAGGTTCTTTGTACACGATTCTGGGAAAACGAAATAAAACATAAAAACAACCAAGAAAAAGAGATTTTTCTGTATTTTAAATGAGAACAAGCATAAAGGGTACAAAAAAATATGGATCCTCCTTAACCATTTGTGCATGCAGTGCTCTGCAATCACCTGCCAAATTCTGCATCTTATATAGCAAATATTTGTCTTCAGAACTCCAATCAAACCTTTCTTGGAAGGCAATCAAGGAGATACTATAGGTATTTTTTGCACATGCTTAACTAGTCAAATCCAATTGACAAGATAACTTGACTAAACCATCAGCTGTGATTGAGGTGATTAAGTGTTCACATCTTAATTTGGTGCTCTTCAAACCACTTGGAAATTGAAGCGTTGGACAAGGTTCAGACAAAGGGAAACACGGAGTACAGCTCCCTTCTGCTCAAAGTCCATCACTGCAGTCTGCAGCCTACACGTGTCTCCAAGAAAGCGCTAAGCTCAAGAACAAGGCTTATGCAGGCATACAAATACTGATGAAAAACTTGCTGGGGGTGGAGAAAAATACGTAACCTTTACTTTTTCAAAGACCAAGTCGCTACACTTGTCTCTAGCATTAGTAGAAAGAAAAAAATTCTGGCGCCTTATATAACTTATTTTGAGAAGTTCATTGACTTCACAGAATTGAGAAACACAGAAAGACCCGTCAGTATCACAGAATGCTACCTAAACCTCTACACAACCCCCCTTACTTGACCAACAGGAACGTATACTGCAAATACTGATCTCATGTAGTTCTGATTGCTGCAAAACCTCAATACTCACGAAAACAAGAATTCCCCAGGCAATTCGCAAAGATTAGCAAAGTACCTTTATTGTGGCTGACTACATGCTCTTTTCTGACTTCAGCTATGGATACTATGCCCTCCTACCCTCATACATGCCACTCAAAGCTTCTTGGGTAGAGCTCTTGCACCTATCCCAGTGCCTGTGCCAAGACACCCCTCATCATCACCCCCAGCTCCTACCATACCGCAGCTAAACGATAATGATTAAAAAAGGTCGCTAATAGAGGGAAATTGCTCCCGCTGACAGCTAACCTCCAGATTCAGTGTGTCTCTTAAATCACCTCCCTAGGAGAGAAGGGGAAAAGCCTCGGGGGAGCGCGGCGCTGGGATACGGCAGGGGGGCCCGCACAAGAGCGGGCTCTCTCCTCCACATCAAGCGCCTCAGCGGCGGAAGGCGGCACTCCCCCTCGCCCTGGGAACGTCTGCTTCACTCTCACAGGTCCCATCACCGGCACGGGCAACGCCCGCTGCTCCCGTTGCAGCTGCCCCTTTCCGCATGACCGGCCGCGGCCACCCCTCTCCTGCAGGGTCACAGCGCACCCCGAACACCGGGCAGCCACCGAGCGGCGGCCACCATCACCGCGGGACCCCCGCCCGAGCGCTCTGCTCTCCGCGCCGGGACGAACGCGGCCCCGCCCCACCTCCCCGAGCCACGCACGTGCCCCGAGCCCCGCGGCACGCGGGCGGCCGGGACCGGCCTCGCCGGAGGCGGAGGCAGGACAGAGCCCCGCCGCCCGCTCGCACAGCCCACCGGCAGGCGACGGCCCCTGCGGGATCGCGGGCACCCGGCAAGGGGGGAGGCGGGAGGGCGGCGTGATGGAGCGTGGCGTAAAATGGCTGACCACCCCGCAGCTCCTCCACTGCTGTCGGGAGGGAGCCCCGGCCCTGCTCACGCTGCTTCATGAGAAGGCTCCGCGGGCGGTGGGAGAGCGCTGCGGATAGCGCCGCGGGCGCGCAGCCTTACGTAAGGCGCGGGGAAGAGCTGCCGGGCGGGGGCGGCAGGAACCATTTTAAACCTGTGCGAGGGCTGGGGAGCAGCAGAGAGACCCCGCGCCACGTTTACCGGGGGGGAGACACGGGAGTGACGGGGACCGGGCGCTCCCGCACCTGCGCGGCGGCGGTGCGGTGCCCTCCTCCCGCACTCCCTCCACGCACCCACCCCCCTCACATAGAGACCCCCTCACAGGCTGCCCCCCGCCGCGCCGTGCGCAGGCGCCCCGGCCCCGCCGGCACTAGGAAGATGCCTAGCGGAGAGCAGGGTGCGCAGCGGCTGGCGGTGCCCGCTACTCACAGGCGTTGGTGACGGCGAAGCTGTTGGCCACCTCCAGGTTGTCGATGTGTGGGGTCAGCCTGAACTCCGAGGTGGAAAACTGAACCATCCCGACCCGAAACGCGCTGTACTCCTGATCGGCGCCCCTCGGGAACAGCCCCCCTGCAGGGAAACACACACACACATAGGAATCAACGGGCGGGAGCACCGGCAACGCGGGCAGCATGGGGGTCGCGTCCCCTCCCGCAGCCAGGGTACCAGTGGGCTCCACTCGCGGCCGAAGCGATCCCGTCTACGGATCCATTTAGCGACCAAAGGGCTGGCCACGGCAGCGGGAGAGGAGCCGACGGGCTCCTGGCCGGTACCGCGGTAGGGCTGGACATGACAGGAATGCCCGAGCGAGAGGCGACGGAGCGGGATCCCGGCGGGAGGAGAGCGGGTTCCGCCGGCACGCGGGCACCTACCGATCTGTATGCTGTTAGAATTGACCCCCCAGATCAATCCCCACAACACGGGCGCCAGGAAGACAGAAATATGCATAATCTTTTGCATTTCCAGGAAAAGTAGAGCATCCACAAAGCCACGGAAACAGCCCTCTCTTCCGCGTCGTCCTTCTCCTCCGCGGGGCGCGCTCGTCAGCTAATTAGATCCTCCGAGCGAGCGGCTGGCGGGAGCAAGACAGGCGCGGCAGAACCTGCTGCCACCGACAGCCGCCGCTCCGGTCCTCGTCCCGGCTCCGGAAATAAGCGGGAAGGTTGGGGGAGGGAGCGTACGGGGGTGGCCGCGTGCCGTGGAGCGGCGGCACTGCCGCTGTGTTCCTGTGCTGTCTGAGCGCGCCCGCCGCCCGGCCCGGCCCGGCCCGGCCCGGCCCTGCCCTCACACGCGCTCGCCCGCGCTCCCTCGCACTCAACGGACGGGCGGGCGGCGCACCCGGCGAGGCGGCGGCGCGCCTGCGCGAGCAGCGGTGGCCCGCGGGAGCGCGCCCCTCCCACCCCCTTCGCGCTGCGCCCCGCCCATTCGCGCGCGGCCGCTGCCAGCCTTCAGCACCACGGACAGAGGCGGGTCGGGAGGCGACGGGCGCGGGTCAGCGCCCGCGGCAGCCTCCGGGATTATCCGCTCGGACCAGCCCCATTGCCTCGGGGGGCGTCTTGTCCCCCACACCGCCCCCCGGGATGCCCCTAAAGAGCGCGCCTAAAGTTGGGTACCTCAGCCCCAACGCCTCCGCCCGCGTGCGGAGCCCTCGCGCCTGTACGCCTTTCATCGGGTGGAAGTCAGAGGCATGAATCAAACGCATGCCGACCCCTCTCTGCGACAGCGGGAGGTGTTAGCTTAGGTGGAAAACTGAAATGAAGAAGAAAGAAACACCAAAACCCCACACACACAAAAAAAAACCCAAACAAAAAACACCACCCCCCCCCCCCCCCCCAAAACCCAAATTTTTTTCCTAGATTTTTATTTATTTCACTAGTCCTCACCAAGTTGACTTTGGGATGTAGGTATATCTAAAAAGCATATTTTTAATTTCTGAACCCAAATCAGAAAAGTTAATATGCAGGAAGATTTAAAGCTGTTCAGACGTTTCATTTTCATGCACAATGGAGATTTTTTCCCAAGATGGGTTCCGGCTATGTTAGCTAGACGTGCTATTTACTGCAAGCTAAATTTAACATGTTTCAGTTGGCACAAAGTCTGTTGCTATGCACCACACACACAGAGACATAGACACACACAGACTTGTGCACAGATCTTATAGAACAGGCAGTATAGTGATACTGTGACTGTGACAATGAATTTGCTCTTAAATGCTAATTTGCTGGCATATTTGTCATTTTATTGTTGTTGTTAATAAAGATGAGGAATATCCATGCAGGAAAGGATGCTAATCTTTCATTGCATCTCCCTTTTTTTTGCAAAAAATATTAAATTGTCTGAATTCCCCTTTCTAGATACAAAGCAGAATCATGAAGCTTCAGGTATTCAGATACCAATATAAGTACATATGCTGAACACACAGAAAGTAGGCAGTTTGAGGCCCTTTACCCATCACTGATTCATGATGAGTTTTGTTTCATTTGAATCATTTCACCAGCAAATTCTGTACTAGTTTCTGTCTGTATCTGCGTCGTCATCTCTCTCCCCAGAAAACGAAGTGATCCTGAAGAAGAGAGAAAGCTTTAACATCATGAGCTCATAGACCCCATGACATTAATTGGGTGGCATGGCAGAGTCTCTACAGCCATTCCTTGCTTTCTCCCCCAACCTCGTCCCTCCCAAAGGTCAGGTTTTGCGCCCCTTGGTACAATGGACAGCTGAATTCTGTGAAAGGAACAGTGTCACTGTGACAATTGGTAGATTAAGATATCGGAGGAAAGCTGGCATTCAGGTTGTCCTCACTGTGCCCTAGACAATGAGATGTGCAGGCATTTGCTTTTAATAAATACTATAATACTACCAATCTTTAACAGGAGCACAGGTAAATCATAAACACACACACTTTTTTTCACCCCAGTCTGAAGAATCCCCTTGCATATATCAAATGAGATTAAAATGCAGCAAAAATCTCAGTTTGAAGATTGTTTTTAATATCTAATAATGAAAAAAAAAAACAAACAAGTATTTACATTGCAGCTGCACAATGAACTAAAATATAAAAAAGATTAAGATGGCACAAAATATAAAAATGAAATCTTGAAGAATCCCAGTTTTTACAGTTATATAAAGGATTTAAATCTGTAAGCTGTTTGCTTTGGTTTTGTTTTTGGTTGGTTGGGTTGCTTTGTGTGTGTATGTGTCACAGAGAACAGTGCTATTTCACATGCACATCAAGACCTTTGTCAGATACAGTAAGAATAATTCATGGTGATATACACTATATCTGCTTAGATAGTAAAATATTTCAAGTGAAAGACCTTCAGCATAGGACCTATAGCATAGCAGGCAGGTAAAATAAAAGTGACACAAGTAAGAAGTTAATTACCAGTTACAGCTGAGGGGTTTGTACACTGTTTGCGGTGAGTTAATAACAACTGCCATGACAATCACAACTGATACCACCCAGGCTGCTGATTTTCTAATGCATCTTTTTCCATTACGTAGTCGTGAGTACATATGGGTATATGTCATCCACAGTGTGTGTGCGTATGTGCATCCAGATTTGTATCATCATATCAGAACATGCAGAAAGAGTGCCAAATTATGTGACCCTATTCTGCTGGTGGTGTGCCAGAGAAAAAGAAAAGATTTCAGCTGTGATGATTAAATACAAAAGGACAGCATAGACTAGTCAATCAGCAAGAAAACAGTTTAATCAGAATTTAATAGCAGGGGAAAATGCCAATAATAAAATAAAGCCTTCTTCAGCTCTCTATTTTTTATAATAGTCCTGTGCTAATTGAAAAGATGCAAGCAGGCAAAAGAGGAAAAAAAGAAATTTATAGGTGATAGTAATTTATGACCGTGTACTAAGAATAGACATACTCATTAACACTGTGCATAAAAAAATCAGACTACATTACTGGGAATCACATTCAATACTTTTTGCATGAGAAAATGAAAAGGATCTAGCAATAGTTAAGTAAGGATTGAAATCTTAAAAATAGAAGATTGTTATATGCATTCTTTCAAATACGTGATAAAAGGTCATGTAAAAATGCATTAGTTTGGAATCTGAACAAAGCATCAACAGGAGGACTGTTAATAATAATCATCAATCACTTGTTGAAAGGAAAATAACAGTGCAATAATAATGAAAACAATGACAGATGACAGAAGGCCAGATATCAAATAATAAGATGTCAAACACCTAAAAAGGCTAAGTGCTTAATCCTGTTTCCGTAGAAGTCTGGGAGAGATTTGCTACTTAGTGCAAAGAATGCAGGATTTGGTCATGTCTGTATTTGATTTAATAGTTTCTTCTAATGGGTGGCATTCTGAATGTAATGTAGAAGTTAGTGAGGAAGCTGGAAAGGGCTAACATATGTGCCAGTCAGAAATAAATATGAGTTTATCAGGAAAACCTTTCCTCAGCAATTCATCCTGGCACAATCCGGTTTGAGGCAGTGGCTGCAGTTCAACTAAATGAGCAAGTGTTTCACCAGGTGCATGGGAGACATGGAAAAACTCAGAAATGGTTCAAGAACAGGAGTTTTTGTCTTGCTTTCAGAAACATTTAGTGATCACCTCATATACTTATCAAAAGAATCGTTCATGAACAACTCAATGACATGGAGCATACGCTTCAGGGAAGTAACTTTAATAATATAAAGCATTTGAGGAGATGGATGCAGTAAAAAAAAGAACCTCAGTATTTGAATGCTGATATTAATCATGTTAGAAACAAAGTTTATCTTTTATTTTGCAGTTTTAGTAATGTGCCATTAACCATGGCAATCAGACACTGAGAATTGTATTAAATTCCTCAGCCCTGAAAAATGCTTAATTGCATCAAGATTCTTTTCTAAAAATTCTGGTTGAAAAAGTTAAATATAAGAAGGCCCTTTACAAGAGCTCAGACTAAAGAGTTACAGTGGTCCCTACTGGCCTTATATGCTATCAATATTTGGGTTTTATATTCAGATTTATTATTTTTTCATTAGTAAAAATTTCTTAAATTATGCAGATTTTGTAGGCTGCAGAAATGCTGTACCAATATAGGAATCCTTTGGTTCTATGGCTGATCAAGTAATTCTTGCACTCTAAAAAAAAAAAAAAAAAAAAAGATTACTGTCTTAGGAATTTTAAAATCTGCAGCACTTCTGCAAATACCTGTAAATGTAAAGAAAGAGGAAATACATATGAGAGTTTCAAGCTCCAAATCTTTCTTAAATTGTTTAGTCCCATATGTTCATTCTGGATCCCACGAGCCTTTTTAAAAATAAAAAGTACATCCTGATCTGCCATGCTCATTCTGCTTCCTCTTCTGATTAGCCAACACGTACTGTTTCCATTAACAGTATGTATACCCAGGGGTGTCACGTACTGAGGAATGTCTTGTGATAACTTCTATTATGCGATTCTGATGGGAAAAAAAGCAACTTCACTATCCTGTGGTATAACTGATGTAAAATAATTAGTGATAATTGGACAACTTTAAGTTCTCTTTGCTGTATAGTAGCTGTGACAGTGCAGTTTGTTACTAGCTTAGATAACCATTATAAGAAATTTATAGCCAATTGGGATTTACTGTATTTATCTGAGCTACTTGCATCCTTGCTGTTTGCAAAAAAACATTGTATTTATTTTGCCGATAAAATCACTTGGGTATGTGCTGAACTATTCAGACGTGTGGAAAATCTGCTATAGATTACTAACTTTTTTTTTCTACAGAGATTATTATATTATTAAGGCTTCGGAAAAAATAAAAAGAGCACTGTCAGATTAGACTGTGTGTGCTGCTAAATCTGTAATTCCTGTCTGGCAAGGTCTTCCCTTTTTTTCCAACTGTATAAAATACTTCCATTGCTTTGGTTCAGTCCCAAGGAATATATTTCTTATTCCTGTCCTAATATTTTCCTGCCTACCTGCTACCTCTCTTTTTTCTTGCTGTCCCCTTCCTTGCCTGATTTCCATCTGGTTTACCAAAGCATCACCATCAGAATCTTTTTCTCTCCTGTTATTTCGTTTTTACCATCCCCATTCCCTCTGTGGAGCACAGCTTGTTCAATCATGATGGTTTTTTGCTTTACACTGTAACAGCCAGCCTTGATCCTCTCTCTTTTCATCTGCCACCTCTCCCATCTGTTCCATGAGCAATGCCAGCCTTGACTCCAGCACTGTTTTTTATTCCTATCATGTTCTTGTTCCTTTTTCCATGCCGACATCTATGTTTGAAATATGAACCCTGCACCCATTTTTCAGGTCAGTTCTTTATCACTGAAATTCCTCTGCAGACTTGCATCTTTTCTGTCACCTGTGAGAAATCTATTACTCATTATTCATATTGGAATGCCCCTTGGAGATGACAAAGATGTTGGATTTCATATACTGGTGGACTGTACTCTGCTGAGGTATGGTACTTGTCAAATGGCTGGTACCTGTCAAATCACTTCTCCACCTCGGTTCCCTGAATTCATAAACAACACGCTAAAATGGTAAAAGGCAAATACAAGCTGACAAGAATGTTGTAGCCCGCTCTCTGATGACATATCTGGGTTATGCTCTTGTTACTCGTTCTCTTATTTCTACTCACTTGTGACTTGGACCTTTTTTCTGTACAACAGAAACAATTTCCCACGAAACCACTGGGTGTTTTCTTCCTTCGCAATCACAGCACCATGCGGTGATCTCACATCTTCAGAATTCCAAGTGACTACACTGAGGAGCAGGTCCAGATCAATAAATCACAGACACATTGAAACCCAAGGCTAATATGTGCCAGTGATGATAAAAACTTTGTATATACTCTCCCAAACATTCCTTACAGCTGCACTTAACTTTATGAATATTGTAGGAAGTTGTTTCTGTGGTTGCAGTGAGTATGCTTAGGTATTATTTTGAACAAGGATACTGTACAGATACCAGACTGTGAGAAAGGGACTGTGTAATGATAATTCTTATCATGGAGAAGGCAAGTTCTCGGTTTAATGTTTCATTCAGAAAAACTCACACTACCCATAAATATAAGCCTGCTCCACCTACCTTAGAAACCTGGAGAAATCAGCTGATCTTTTCAGATTTTGAACCTGTTGTAAATCTGATACCTTGACAAGGTCAATGCATGTCAGGGACTTGACTTCTTTTTGTGTCCTGACAAAGTAAAGTCAGTTAATGAATGCTGAACTCCTGTAGAGAATGGAAGTTCTGACAGTGGTCCTGCACTGCTAGTCAATACTGTAATTTGTTTTATGACCTTGCACAGGATTCAGGATAGCATTCACACAAGCTTTGCAAAGATGCTTTTCACTACAGCATAACTAATGAACCCCTAACTTTTACGCTAAATTCCTTAATCCAAGTGAAACAGCTTCTGAAAAGATTCCACAGTGCAGGAGTAAATCTCTCTGACTTCACTTTTTGTCTGAAACAGTATCTGTATGATCAAGGCTTTGAGGCCAAGAGCTCTTTGAAGAAACAGAAAAGCTGCAATGACAACACTAATGTTAACCCTGCTTTTGGCCTAGAGATCAAATGAGTCAGGAGACACCCTAGGGGAGGGGAAAGGGCCGTATTGTCACCTATGTCCCTGGGGCGGTGATGCTCCCTTCTAAGCTAGTAGAGCACAGGCAATTTGGCTGGCTGTCAATGTAGTGAGATGTATGACGGCGACGGCCTTCTTTTCAGCTCCCTCTACAGTAAAGTAGAACAAAATTCACGGTGGTCACCAAGCGAGTAGATGAAATCTCCATTTTTCTTCTTCTGTAAGGGTGTTTCCCTTTTGAATCTTGCAGAAGTATCAGAAGGTACATGGTCATCAGTTCCCATTAGTAGCAAGTAGTGTAAAGTGTTCATGACTGGTCTCAGTCACAACCACTTTA
Organism: Pezoporus occidentalis; assembly: GCF_034315485.1. NCBI lineage: Eukaryota > Metazoa > Chordata > Aves > Psittaciformes > Psittacidae > Pezoporus > Pezoporus occidentalis. Next base: position 883,150 of record NW_026912778.1, on the reverse strand, counting down.
CACTAAACTGGCAGTGTAATAAGGTTTCATGTGCCCACAGGTAACTGAAAATTAGGTCATAGATTCCTTTATAAGCAAAATGTGTAAAGCTGTGGGTTTTATTCCTTTCTTTTTCTTAAATTTAAAATGTAGAATAATAAACACTTCTTTTAAGAAAAGAGATATTCATGGTACAGATTTAGTTTAAAAATGGTTGTGTTATTACATTGCATTTTATTTAGATCACTTTTATAATTTTATAAGTTTGTCAGGGATTCTGTCACTAGGAAAATAAAGGGAAATTTAAGCTATAGTGAGTAAGAGATTAAACACTGATCAAAAGTTCCCTTGTTTTCATTTAAAAAAAAAATTATATCAATCATACAAAAAACACTTGAGCAAATGTGAAAGTAATATATTTTATGACACTAATGAGTAAGACACATTGTGCTGTTGCAGAAATTATACTAGAGAGCTGAAGCACTTAGCAACATTAAAAATAAAATAAGTGGGAGGAATGGAAAGAGTTGCATGAGACAAGGTAATAATTCCTTTCTTCAGGAAATAGCCAAAAAATGGGGGTTTTTTGTTCAATTACCCACCACAGGCGTTTTACACTATTCTTTGAAAAATCCCATCAAAAATAGGATGTAAGGTTAAAAGGACTGTTGTGAAACATCAGATCTCTTATCCTTATCATTATGATCTTGCAGCAACAGAAATAACTTTTGGGCTCACCTTTACTTCTTTGGCATCAATAATCTTTATTTTGAGAAAATCATCTTATCAGGAAACAGCTCACTCAGGTTATCATGGAAATGTGCAAAGTTGTGCTCAACAGAAGTTTATTTTTAGTTCTGACAAACCACTCCAGTTGCTCAGTCCCAGAACTAGTTCACAGCACAGATAAGAGATATTTTTACTTTCACCTCTGCATAGCCTTATCTTCCCAGAGATTAATTGTGATAGTGTGGTGTTAACAGCAAGTTTTTACAGCAGGGGGGAAAAAAAAACATAGCAGAAATGTAAGAAAAAATGAAACAATTCTTATGAGGCACTTAATTACATACTTTGTACATACATCTACATCATAGTAAATGCACAGAAATAACATTATTCTAACTGCGTAATTGCTTTAAATAGGGGGTTTAATAGCAGAGCTTATAGTAGAAAAAAATCTGCTTAATATTTGTGGCATTAAAGACAACCTAAATGACACTGCTTGTCTTTATTGAAACATAATTTGTGTTTAATGGCAAGTTGTCTTATACAGATTAAGTGCTAGAACATTACTGGAGTCTATGTAGTTGCCACTTTAAGATGGGATTTACTTTACTCTTTGCCAATTGCATTGCCTTAGTAAGACATATGCACAGAGATGATGTGTGCAGATAGCTGAGTTCTGAACAATTTGAAATTTACAGTTTTCTTTCATTACAGGTCAACATACGCAGCACAAGGAATGCGTCAAGGGCTTAAAATGAAAAAGACGAGCTGATGGGGTTTCAAAGGCAGTTCAAAGATGGTAGAGTGCACAACAACTTCACCTTAAACTTAGAAACATTGCTGTCTTGGGTCTAAACCAGCTGCAAAGAAAAACTACCTAAGGACAGAGAATGGGTTTATGCACTTTATAATAAGTGGACCAATGACAGGCACTCTCCAACAGGGATCCATCCTCTCTCCTAAGTCCTGGTTGTGCCCAACCTATGAGTACCAGCTATTGTTACTGTGAATACAGCATTTATGTCTTTCTGTCAAATGAAACAAGTCTGCTAGCATGATCTAACACACTCACTTTCTATAACTAAAATTATAAAAAGTCTTCACTGATGGTATCTGAAGTAAACATGAGTACTGAAAGGCATTTTCTGGAGGAGAATCTTCACTAACTTTCTGCCTGTATTCTGCTGGGTGCCCTGTGGTTTTAGTATTGCCAACAAATAGGACCTTAATTTTAGAAGTTGGTCAGCTATAGCAAATAAATGCCAAAGGCGATGAAATGAGCTTACCCAGACCATACATGGCACCTCCTTTAGAAAAAGCAAGGGAAATAAAAAGAGATCAGAAAATTCTGGCCTCAAGCATGTATCCAGAAACATCTGGTTCTTATTGATGTTTTCATACCAGAATAGTAGCAGTAGTTCAGATTTTCTTTACAGTGATAAGAGTCGGGTTATTTGAGGCAGTTAGGGAAAATCACAGATCTCACTGGCACTCTGAGTGCCGCTGCTGAACAAGACAGCAGAATGCAGTATTACTTCTTCACGGCTATTGCAACGCTGCACATAAAAAAATGTCTGGAGTATAAATGTTATCCTTCAGAGCGGAATTTTCTCCATTCATCATCTGATTATTTTATAATTTTATTAATTATAACTCATCTCAATGCAGTGCCTCATTAGAAGAACAGACAATCTGGTGTTATTGACAAATGATTATGTGATACATACAGATAATCAATTACAGTCACATCCCATGAAATGGCTGTGAAGTTAAATGGATTGGAAATACCACTCTTCATGGGGTCCTGCGTTCCTTTGCTTTTGAATGTCAAGCATGAAAGAAAACCCTGCTTTCTGCCAAAAGCAGTGCTGGGCTCCCACTCAATCCAGAGGAAGGCACTAAGCAAGAGTAAGTTGATCAGGCAGATGTGTGGCATTCATTCTTAGCTCCCTGTGTACGAACTAGGTGATTATATCTACACTGCTGCTGGATTATTGTCTTCCAAATGAGAGACTGAATCACCTAATATGAGCTTCTCACCTCAAGGATTTAGCTAACAAACCCCAGGAAAGATACCCACATTTTCCAGTATCTGTTTTATTAATTTATTTAGTAGTAATTAATGTAATATACAGATTAATTACCATATGGCATTGATAATATTAATTAATAATCTAGTAAAATACTGGATACCAACTTATCAAAGTTTTTCTCTAAAAAAGAGTATTTGTTGATAACATTATATGTGCCAACACTGGTTCTGAACTTGCAGCTGAAGGAGCTACTCCAGTATGTGATTTAATATCCCATGGCTCACTCTGTGCCATGGCACAGATCATGTATTTTATAGGGAACTGAAAAAAATATGTGGTATTATATGAATGTACTTTGAAAACACTTGCCAAACATCATCATCATCATAATAATGGAAAGGGAAAACACTGGTGAGTTATTAAATTCTGACAAACTGTTTTCATGAAGGCTTTGTCCTAAGAACACCAGTATATTAAATATGGATATGCATACTTATACACTAAATTATAAATGAATAAATGTACAGTTTTAAGAGATACAACTCCTTTGTTATTCTTTTGCAGATTCTTCCTCAGAATTTGGATCCAAGGAGGAAACTGTGAGGTTGTTTTTAGAATCCTTTTTAGATATCAGATAGTGGTGATATTAAAGGGAAGAATGTACGCACGCAGTGGGCTTGATCCTCCTCTGGAGGATCAGGAAGAACTAAAGAGTAAAAAAGAACTAAAAAGTAAAAGCAATGTAAACGAGAGGGAATATCAGTTACTTGAATTCAGAGCCAGGCTACCTCCCGAAATGTTAAGACTGGGAGAAGACAGATACAGGTGTCAGTACTGTCTTCCACTGAATGTATGATTAGCAATGACTGAAATAATTTTTATTGCTATTTGTATGCTTTACAGTAGTGCCTTAAGGCAGTGTGCAACATATAGCAACAGATTATTTTTTGTCCTGGACACGTCCAATCTAAAAAAAGGCCCTCGGTGCAGAGGAAAGCCGCCTTGTTATCATCTATCATTTGACACAAAGAAACGTAAGAAAATAGAGGAAATAGTCTACCAAACTTGCACAGGAGATCTGGGGAAGGGACACCTGGCTCGCTTTAGCTACTGGATAACATGTTTAGCTGCAGACCATCACTTACGTACGAAGTTCAAACTTACGCTGTGTACAGAGCCATGCCTTCAGCCATGCACCATGTGCCAGTCAACTAACAGCAGTCTTCTTGCTGCCTGGTCAGAGAAGAAAGAATTTCATCGATTGGATTCTTGCAGCATGAAGTGGCAGAAAGACTGTATTACAGGAGAGCGTCCTGGGTAGGGGCAGATACGAGGTCAATATGGACAAGACTATCCAGTCTTTTCTATAAAGTTACATTTTTCTTTTCAGCTGAGAAATGAAACCTGTTGAACGATTCAGCGTTGTCCTGTTTTAAGTCTGGAATCTCCTTTCAGCCAAAATAATTTATTCCAATTGTCAAAGCTCATCAGACTCTCAGCGTGAGTTTTGCATAAATGGATTTATTCCTGACTGTTTCATTTGCACACTCCATGAAAATTTTTTCCACTTATTTAATTTCATCAAGACTTTTTTTCACAGAGACCAGTAAACTTGCTGCAAGAGCACTGTAATGTAAAATACACTCTCTCTTTTCTATATTCCTGTGGAAAAAAAGTAGGGTAAACTACAATATACTTTAATAATTCATAAGTTTAGAAAAAAATCCCTTTTTAAAATGCTGTTCCTGAAATGGGAACAATATGGAAACATATGATAAATAAAGCAATAAAGCCATGCTTCTGCATAACAGATAATAAAGTGCTGCCAACTTGGTTATGCATTTTCTGTTTAAAATCTCCCACGGTGAAATTCATAATATTCAATATTCCACAGTAGTGGTGTAAAATCTCCCATGAAACTGCAGTTTCTGGGAATATTACTATGGCACCGCTGTGGTTGTTTTTCTAAATAAAGTGTCTCTCTGTTGCAAGAAAACTCGTCAAATGGAGAAAGGGATGAACACGTTACTGCAAAGGCGTGGAGTCTGGGAAACCTTGCTGTGTTTTCCTTTGGCCAGGTTGCACTGCATGCAAGGGGGTCTTGCCTTTGCACTTCTGTAAGGCAACCATAATGGATTAAGCAGTAGTAAATCCTCTGAAGCCTTCCTGGCTTTAAGACCACTGCAAAGAGCTTTAAGTCTAGAGAAACAAGTGGGTCCAGTGTGATCCTCTCCTGCTGTTATGCACATTCATTCATTCATTTAAGAATTTTATTTATTTAAGAACCATCCACCTCAGGAAAATAACGACTAGAAAATACAAAGAATTAATAAATAAAATCTAAAGTTTATCTCCATGAAGTAGATTGTAGCTTGCAGTAGATGCTCTATATTATTTGTATTTGCTTGAAAAACGGTTGTTTCTTTAATAGCCTGATCCTAGAGGACATTGAGAAAAGGAATGGAAGCAGAGCTGCCTCAGAAGCTGACACAATCAGACAGGTATTTCAAAAAGCCTGTGAAGATTTTACACCCTCCAGTAGGCTGAAGCTAAACAGGATTTGTCAGAAGCAGGAGCAGGTAGGAAGACAGGCTTTGTCAAAAGCAGAAACTGATGCTGGAGTGTGATTGTTCAGAAACATTAGTCTTTACAGTCAGTTCCCGTCAGTATTATGCCTTGAAATAGCCAATCTTCAAATTAATGTTTTCCAGTGAGCTGGCCTTTGGGAGTCAAAGAAACAAACAAATTAATCTGAAAGAACGAGCCTGTCTGAGACACTGATAAATCTGTTATGACAATGTAAGGCTTATTGAGCACTGAGAAATGTATTTCCCTAGCCTTAGGTCAAATGCAAGTTTTAAGGTTAATAGAGGAAATCAACATTTTAAAAAATGTCACATGGGCTACTCTTTTGTATTCTGCTTTTGACAAGAAATTAATGATTCAATACGCTTAACTTGAAAATATAATGCAGGTTGTGAGATGTTATCCAAACAACACAATATTCTGAGTTATAGGGATGTAACTGAAATGGGATAACACAGGTGATGTTAAAACTTGAGAACCAAGGGAGTCCCAGGCCTTCCCGTATATCACCGTTCATCTGTTCTTGAACATCAGCGCTAGCTTGCCTTCATGAACTCCGTCAACATCAAACACATGATCTCTGACTGTACAGAGATGAAAGGTAGGATAGCTGAAGTGTATTGCTAAGGAAATAACTCAGTCTTGATAGAAAGAGTGCTTTGCAGAATGGAAAAGCTAAACAGTGCTATTGATTATCATGATGTGCGCTACGGTGAAAGAAGGTGGAAGCTGCCTACACACAGCTTTTCCTCTCAGCAGCAGTCACAGTTTCAGCAAAGATTTTTCTTGCAATTTATGGTGCTAGAGAAGGATTCCTCTGAGTTGAAAGGTTTTTGACGCCAGCAATGGTAAAACAACTTGACCTGCTATACTCAGCAGGGTTTCCTGGGCCGCAAAACCTCTTGAGTTTGCTTCCTTAAGTGAAAAATCACTCCCACAGTGGATATTCTTAGAAAGAAGCAACATATACAGATATATATATGAAAAACCCTACACTATCCACTGCCACAGCCTGAAGAACTCATCAGGTGGTGTTACAGTTTAAGCCCAGATGGCAACTAAGTACCACACAGCTGCTCACTTACTCGCCGCCACCTCCCCGTAGTGGGATAGGGGAGGCGAATGGGCAAAAAGGTAAAACCCGTGGGTTGAGATAAGAACGGTTTAATAATTTATTAATGTACTACTAATATTACTAACAATGGTAATAACAAAAAAGGGAAATAACAAAGACAGAGATAAAACTAAAAAATGACAAAGGTCAGTGATGTACAGGACAGCTGCTCATCACTAGCTGATCAATGCCCAGCTCATCCACAAGCACCAATCTCCAGCCAAATCTCCAGTTTATATAGTGGGCATGACTCCCTCCCTCTTTGGAGGGAGTGCTCCAGAATGCTCATAGGCACTGCTGTGCTGCGAAACACCCTGCTGACAAGCAATCAGTGCCCCTCAAAACAAGGGCTGACCTCCATGGACAAACTGGAAGCCAAATAAGACTATGAAAGTCAGTCTCATTAGCCTCACTAGTTTCCTTAGTGTCATTATTAATTTCAAAGCTTGTGATCTAATATCTACTATTAGAGGCAGGGACTTTAAACAGAATGGCACTTCAAATGTGCAAAAGGGACAGCTTATGACCAAGACTCAAAAGGCAACCACATTCATGCTCAGGTGGGTGACTCCAACTCAGTCTTTTACATGCAGATTGCTTAGGGAAAATGAGTTTCATTTTTGGCACTACTGTGTGGCACACTCTTGTCAGTACACAGAACTAAATATATCTGAAATCCTCTATGTCATCAAGATTCAAGGAGAGAATGTTTTACAGTGGCATCTTCCACATCACCAGTGGGAAGAAATAATTCTGTTCTAGCACAGGGTGCGTCATACAGCACACGCCTACGTTTTATAGGCATGGGATGATGAACACCCACAGGAGATAACTTTAAACCAACTGTATGAGCATAATAGCTTTGTGGGGGTTAGCATCACAGTCTATTTCTGCATTTCCAACGGCAGCAGGTAGGCTTCCCAGCCAGAGCTTGCCGTTACCATGGCTACATTGCCAGCCATCCCCAATCTAGCTAGTTTGAAGCTATTTGGCTAAGCCTGCATTAGCCGCAGACATTTTAGTGGCTGCAGTGTGGACATATTCATAGCAATATGAAGGACTTTCAGAAAGATTGCAAAATAGCCATGTAATCTGTGTTTTAAATGCCTACTATTGCCACTGATGGAATGAGGACAGGCGCTGCGAGGCAGAGGGGTGAGCAACTTTCCTGAGTAAGGCAAAATGTGAGGGAGTGCTGCAAAGCAGCATAGATTGTTTCAGATCGACTTGATACAACAGGAGAGACAAAACCACAACAATGAGAATTTTATGTCTTTAAAACTGCATACTGGTTTCTCTATAGTCCATTGTTTATTCAAGTCTAGAGCTTCATATGAAAAGAACTGATTTCTGTATGTCTGGCACCACAGATAAGCTTAATTTTTCTTTTTTCAATTAATGATTTGTAGTTATAAAAAAAGGTAACATCATTATACAGAGCAGTTAAATTGTTAGACACTTAAGTTAAATTGTAGGCACAAACAAAACTACTGTTCAGTCTCTATCTGAATTTCTTTTTCTTTCCATGTTATCTTCTCTGATCCTGGAATTAGTACAGTGAAGCATCAAGTAACAATGTCCTATCATTCCCTTGCTTGCTGCACACCACATTTGTACTTATTTCAGCACTACTCTATCTCTGTAGCCTGAAAAATCACTGGACATTGCATATATTCAGGTTGCATTCCCTTGGAAATAAATAATTTATTGTTACCTACTCTATAAATATCCGCTGCACCAGCCACCCAGTAACCATAACGGTAAGCTGCTTTAATTGAAGAAGAGACCAATGGTCTCAATTGTATTATACTGTCTCTTAATAGATTACCTTAACAGCTCTGACAGACTGCTTAAGTAAGTTATTGTCTCTGTTCAGAGTGAAATATTTTCAAATTAAGATTACTTGTAAGTACATTTCCTTCAAAACGATTATACAGCCAGATTAATTTCTGTGGTCATGCTCACTGAAACTACCAAAAAAGGCAGTGTTATGACTTCGTCTTTAATGGGAAATAGGGCACTGAAGATGCTCTCTCTTTATCCACACATTTCCCGTTACCAAGAATTAATTGGAAAGCTGCTTGGCAATGTTTCCAGGGGGTCCATTTTCTGTATGCTGCACTTACAGGAATAAATTCCCTTCCTCACTCAAAAGACAGAATGCTCACACACACCTTCTCAGCTAGAATTACTGTGAGACTGAAAAAAAGAGGAGGTGCCAAAACCCACTACAGAGCTGCTCCCAAAACCAGGTGTCAAACATGGGGCGAGCCAGCACGAGAAAGTTAACGTGTGGATTTCTCCACACAGCACATTTCACACATCCTAACAGAATTAAATCATAGCAGCTGATACACTTTTCAAGTCACATCCATACTTATTGTCTAGCTTAAATCTGCAGATGCACTAAAGAAATGAATTAATTACAGTCCATGGAAATTCCTGACGCAGTGTCTGAACATAGTTTTAGAACTTTGAAATACAAAGATATCTAAATGCCCATAACACCATGAAAGAAAGGGACGAACTGTTTTAATACTACCCCTCAGTCTTTAAGAGCCAAGAAAATACTGGGGCTTATGTTAAAGGTAGACCAGAAATTTGTAACTCTAATATCAGTGAACAGAAGAACTTAAATGTCAACTGAAACACAGATGGTCTCTCCCTCAGAAACAGATTTTGCTGCCATGCAGTTTGTTCAGACATCATGACTAGTTAATCTAGTTACTAATGTGTTCTTCATAAGCCTCACCTTTGCTACTACTTGAATGTCTTAATTTATATGATTTTAAATTCATATTTCATGGCAAATTTCTATAGTTGCCCAGTGATTTTATGTCCATTGATTTTTAATTTATTAATACTATTTTTCTTTATATTATCGCTGTAAAGTAACATCCTATACTGCCTGCACAGTTTTATATTTGCACCTTGTTGTCAACAGGCAGAATTTTACAACTAGAGGGTGCTGGAGGACCATAATGTGGTATGGTATGCAAAACTCTCAATGACCTTTAGTGGAGAGAAGGAAAATAAAATAAATCAATTATTACAGCTCAGTAGGACAAGCTAATATATTCTGAGGTAATACAGATACTGCAATATTATCTAGTGTAAGTGAAAAGAAAATTAATACTTTACAGCTGACACTGTTCTATTGCAAATTTTGCTTCAAATTTGCTGTTAAACTTTGCTTCTGTCCTTAGGTTTTGTACTGTAATGAACGAAAAGCTTTTATCTTAACAAGACACATTCCTTTTGCTTCCTTTCGTGTGAGTTGGAAAGCAATTACAGTGTATTATTGATTAAATGCTTTATAATAAAACACAAAAGCCATCAAGTAAGCAGGAAAGCAAGAAGGAACAAAGATTAATTTAACAATAAAATCTATAATTGGGATTATACAGATAGAATGTGAACATTAATTACAGATAAACCATTTAATAAGAGTTCTAACAAGAAAATGATCTTCCAAAATTCATATAGTTTCCAGCACAGGGTAATTATTTTCTTGCCTTCCAGTACCGTAAGAAAAAATACAAGTATGAGAATAAATAATGTCTATAAATATAGCACTCTGATTGTATGCATAAAAATTACCCCTCCCTTTCTTCATCTCCTTGACTTAGCATTATTGCTTCTTACAGTCTCTTACAAGTCATCTTCAACAGACAGAAACATTGAAACTTTGAACTAAACCCTAAAGATATCACTCTCCCCCCCCCCCGCCTCGTGCAACATGGCTCAGTAACATCTGGGATTTCCTTTCCATTTCCTCGGATCAGAAAGAAACCCAAAGAACAAATTGTGGCCACCTCGTAAAGTGACTCCCTGAAATCTCCATGAGGAAGTGGCCAGGAGGCTGCTGGAAAGCACGTGACCATAATTCCAAGAGCAAATCTTTTCAACCCAAACAGGAATCACTGCAACCGGGCTGTTGATCACAGAGTGGCAGATCCTCCAGAGGCCCAGTGAAGCAAGCACGGTGTGCTTCCCTCTTTTGACAGTTTCACTTCTGACCTTCTGGTTATGCAGGCTCACCATTTGTAGACAGCATTCATGTGGTGGGCAATATCCAAGTGATCTAACAGTCCACTTGTGCCCTGTATTGGCTCAACACATCCTGGATGAGCCAGAAATGTAGCACAAGTGGGATTGTGCTATATAAAACACAATCCCACTATATAAGGGATTGTGCTGTAGAAGGTTTCACACATTTCAGTCAATCCTTTCCTAGCCTATGAGGAGCCAATAATTCGTATTTCCTCTTATGAAATGCTGTCTTATTTTCAGATTTTAACTAACTGTCGTGCCTCAGCTTAACAACTGGAGACATATTTTCCTATGGCATGCTTTCAAGGGTTGAGGCCCAGTCCCAGTGCTTTCCCACGGAACACACACTGCTCGGATGCCCACATAAAAGTAACTTTCTTTTGGCTGCATTTCACCTCATGACTCCCTTAGAAAGGCACGTACCCTGGCACCCACAGGAGACCCCAGGTCCTGCCTTACACACCCCGGGGAGATCGAGTTTAGGTAGTCTCCACATCATAGGGTTTCCTCTGGAAAATGGACAGCAGTCTCCTATCAGGATTGTTTCATGCATAGGACCATATCATCCAAAAAGTAGCAGCCAAATTAATGAGGTGCAGGTGAGGGCAGCCACTAATTAACACATAGATACAGGGGCTCATAACATATTTGAGTCTCAGACATCTGGATACATCTTCACTTCTGCTGGCTAGGTGTTCGCTTTGGTCATCTGTGCTACAACAGGCAAACAAAAAAATGTATGAATAATGGTAAAAATGGGATTTAATCTTGACAACAACTGGTTTGTTTAAACTGAAAACTTTCAAGGGGATAAACAAAACAAATCAAGTAAGATGTATCCAACACAACAATAAAAAAATGGTGACATATATTGCAGGCTTGCCAGGCACTACGGAAGATGAGCCAGAGGCCAGAGTAATGTAGAAAAGGATAATATAACCTGATGCTGAACTGCATGTTGTGATGTTTGTCCAAAACTCCTAATACCTTTAGTCTAGAAAGTAACCTGCTTGGTTTTAACGTATTGTGTCTAGTTTGTGTCTAAGGAAACAGCAGTCAAGATTTGGCCCAATGTTTTATTGTCAGCATATCCTCACACACTTAAGTGTGCCTGCTTGATGGATACAATTGTCTTTACTTTTTACCCCTAAATGAGCTGATTTTACAAAATTAGTAATTCTCTGACCTTTATTTTTCCACATAGACAAGATCAGCTTATTCAATGCTGCCTTCGCTTACAAAGCCTAAATAATATGAATTACATCTTAGCTTTTCCTTCAACAGTGCCTTCTAAAATTATACAAGAACAGGATGGTTTTTTTTGTTTCTCTCTGGAAGTCAGCAAAAAAGCTGTTAAATACTACATATACTAGAATACTGATTTTAGTAATACTCAACGTGCACATCAGTTTCATTGTCAGAAACACTTTAAATCTTTGTATGTTACTAATAACTGAAGAGCATTATTCAGCGTTATAATGTAGTATGCATTGTCCTTCATATATATTCCTAAAGCAGGATGTATGCTGTACATTTATATACAACGTTGGTCGGAGCACAGACATTGCAGTGTCATGCTTTCATTCAAATTTCAGATGCCATATGTTCAGTACAATCGCATGGCATCGAGATGCAACATATTGCTTTGAAAATGCAAATTATTTCACGCAGTGGCCTTCATGACCGGGAAGAGGTAATGAAATGGGATATATTTTACACATATGAAAAAATAAATTAAAGATTTATCATAAATATATGGACCAGTATATGACATTGAAGAACAAGAAGCAAAAAGGGAACAGTGCTCTTGCATAAAGATCGATTCTCTTTGCTGCCGATGGAATGACAGGTTTGGGAGGAGGAGGCTTCTTGTTGTTCTTGGCTTGAGATTTCCCGAGCCCATTGTTGACTTCAATGGGCTTCCCGTAACAGTCATAATTCGACAATTCAAAATCCCTTGGCAAGCTTCCAACGATGCTGAAATCATTGGATCTCAGATCAGACTTCGAAGTGCAAACTTTTTTGCATCTGGTCTCACCAACCTATGAAATAAAGAGTGGGGGAATCATGATCTACTCACCATATTTCATTAACAAACTTAATGCAGCTGCTAGAGAACACTGCAAACAAACATACAGGAAATTACTTGTTGATAGCGATACATTACATCAGCCTAATTTGCTGAATGGTTGCATTATAAAGCACTTAAGGATGATCAGTCAATCATATAAACTAATCCAAACATTCATAATTGTGTAATTTTTCATGCACAAGGTGCCTCATGCTGTGCAACCTGCTATAGTTAGATTCCTTCATTTTAAGATGATAGAAAGGGGGAAAATACTTCTATAGAGAGTATTCTTGGAAATCAGCCCTGTGCTGTTGAACCTGCAGGACAGATACTATTCAACACATTTTTCTGAAGCCTGGAAGCCATAGAAGGAATTAACCCTAAAGACCAGTGTTAGATGCAATAACTGAAGTCTGTTCTGAGTGTACATAGTAGCCAGCTCAATATCCTCTATCTGATCCTAGGGTCACAACCTTGCATGACGAGAAGGCACTTTCTTTGGACTCGCAGTCGTTGGTGCCTTTCTAGAGACAGGTAACAAGAATGCAACGCCCTTCTCATCACTTCCCATGAGTACACTAAGGAATAGAGTAACTGGGAATTCTAAATCAAACAGCTTCATACCTGTCTTTCAACAGCTCCATCAGTGCTTTTGGGGATCAAGTACCTCTGTGCTATGAGGTAATCAGAGGTGAATCACTCTCTTTTATAGACCAGACAATCATACTGGCACAGACAACGAACACTTAAAAGAAAAAAGTATTTGGTGCCTTTCCAACTGAAGTGTTTTGGGGAAAAATAAAGTTCCTATACTCCCTTCCTTGGATTTTGTAAATTTCATATTTCAGGTACACCAAATCTATGGGAGGATCACCCCCACACAGTTCAGGGAGCTTGAAGAGATTTGGAGTGCAAGACACTGTACTTTGTGACTTGGGCAAATCTCTCCCAAAGTTTCTTTTCAATTGGACTATACAGTAAAGCAGGGGAAAAGAATAAGAGGAAAAAAAAAGGGAAGAAAAAAGAATACAGGTTATGAGGTTATGAAACTTAACTGCATTATTAATAATGCTGTTTGTTCACATATAATAACCTGAGAGTTAGTTGGAAAAAACGCTGGTTCACAGTGAGGTTATACACATGGGCAACTGCCATTAGCATAAGTTTCACTAGGGCTACCTGAGCCACCAGTCCATGGAAACTTGGTTCTTCCAAAAGCTGCCTGTCCCTCCTTCCCCGCAGCCTGTCTCTCCTGCACAATGCCCTCAGGCATCTTACTCTCGGCTCTCTCCACCTTTGGCTTTTTGCAGTCTTAGGCTAATAGTCTGGGCTGTTTGCATCATCGCATTTTATTACAAAAATAGTAATAATGAAGTACAATACCAGACTTACAGAGGAAGTAAAAACATTTGGGAGAATATTATTAGCTTCTCTGTGACAACTGAGAAAGTATCTTTGATGAAAAGAACTGAAGCAGCCAAGAAGAGACTTAAACTTCAACTGAAGCTTTTACTGTCACTGCTGACATTGCTGATTCTAGTGCAAAGTGGAAGAGAAGCACGGCACTGTTCCCTCAGCAAAGACTGAATACACCTCCCCAGATTTCCCAGACCTATATTTCTCAGGAAAACAGTACATTTTGAAACCAATGCACTAAACTGAGGTGCAGGTTACACAGCAAAACCAAGATTACAGGTTATAAAAATAAAAACAAGATAGGTGTTCCATGGCAGTAAGGCAAAACTATACATACAAAATCCCTGCAACTGTTTCCCAGTAATCAAAGTGCTGACAGCTTGGGACAGTGTTCAGTATTGGACCAGCAGTGGCAAACTGTCCAGTCAGGTGGTGATAGAGACATGTATGACCACGATTATGTGACCCTGGGTGACATGGGGGCTGTCAGTCAGTGATCCAAGAAGTCCATTTCAATTGGATCATACCCAGTGATATGGGTAATGAAGACATAAAACAGAGCCTTGTGCAATGAAAGGTTAACTTGCAGGACATGTTAGCTGAAGAGTCCCAGAGTGTTACAATTTTCCATGGTAAAAATGAGTAAGATTTAATATGGTCATTAAATTAAGAACTAGAATCATGTATGAAATTATAAGCCTCCTTTTGGATTTGCAAACTTGTAGTCCATTTCTCATACTGCCAGAGATGTATTTTAAAACTCAGTGACACTAATTGTAGTCTAAGCCATCTCATTTACAATACAGAATATTCCTGTTGCAACTGCAGTGTCTAGAGAGTGCTCCCCTGAAGGCAGCTATAAGTCAGTTCTCATTCACTTTCAGGACAGAGAATGGAGGGAACGGCTTCTAGGTCACCTCTGCCTTATAAGCAGAGGACTCTTCACAGCATGTTCACACAGAGCTCTGCTTAGTTTAGTACCAATTTATCAGGGTGACACAATTTCCTTTGTAAGAGCAACCTGGCCCAAATTTTTATTTAAGAAGTATGTGATACTTTAAAAGATAATCCCATTTCCCTAGGTTTACAAATCTAACGCACCTCTATTAGCTATATTCAGTTTCTGCCTACACGTATCGTTAAACTTCTTTTCATACATCTCTTCAACTATTCAATTATTCTGTTGCTTTAATCTAAATTTGCTTCAGTTGACCTACAACTTTCCTGAAATAAAGTGAGATACTACATATTACTATATATAATATGCTTTTGATTATTTCAATAATATATATTAATATGCTTTTTATTCATCCTGTCTTGGTTTGTGCTAGAAGCATAACAATATTCCTGACACTTACCAAAGGCTACAGGTGCCCTTTTGTGGAAAATGATACCATAGGACTTTATTTTAGAGCACTATACTGAAGACTTGTAGAGAAAGTAAAACACTGTTAAATGTTTGACTTTATCTTGACACAGAACTTGGCCCTGGAAAATATTTGCTTTCATTTGCCTTATCCTGCTGCAGCACCACGACCCATGGGCCAGACCCAGCCCACAGGGTGCTTCTACCAGCTTTTCCCCTGTAGGGGATGAGGAGCAGCTGTTTGGGAAAGGAAGGCTGCTGGAACAGTGCAGCACACCCCCCATCCCTGATGGAACTGGGGAGCTGTTTCTTGTCGCCCTGGTGCAGAGGTGGGGGGGGCAAGGAGGGCATGGAAAAGCGAGGTGGCTCTCGGGGCTTGGCCCAAAACACAGACCTAGTTCCTGTTTCTGCCAGGACTGGGCCAGCTTCTCTAGGTTTATATGTTGGGCAGTACACCTGCATTTCGATGAACCCAAAATACCTACAAATGGCTTCTAGAAGCCAGAAGACCCCTGCAATGATCCCTTCTCACCTTTTACAACATCCAGGCTGACCAGTGCTTGCTGCCAAGATCAGCACCTGCCACTGCTGCTGCTGCAGAGCTGCAGTGTGATAAGAAGAGCTGCTTATGCATGCAGACTGGCGGGGAGGGGGAACTAACTTCCCATCACTGACTCTGCTGCTTCTGGTGCTCTTCTCACTTGCACATTTACAGCCCAAACTAGTTACACTAGATTTTCCTTTAAAAACATCCAGGATGGAGAATTTTTTCCATGACCTTATTCCCCACAAACATATGTACCTTATTTCTAACCTGAATTTATTTGGCTTCAATTTCCAGTCAAAAGGCATGACTATAGTTACTCTGATTAACTGCTGGTACTTACAGATGGTAACAAATCTAACCTTGATTTTGCATAACTCAGATGATGTAACCAGGCCAACATATGAAGCCAAGTCAAATGTTCTTAAGAGTTTCTTACCTCCACATCATTACCACTGTCAACCTAATTCATGATATTTTAAAAAATTCTATTCAGTTTGATTAAATCAATAAACACACAGATCAGCTTTAATTTCACTGACCCATTTGAATCTATTAGCTAACTCGCGGCTGAATTGTGAATAATATTAGTGATAACACTTATGAATAATAATTATCAGTCAGCCCCCTGTTAGCTATGCAATATTTTCCACTGATTGATGTCAGGCTTATAATTATTCAAGTAATGCCACTTAGCCTTTAAAAGTACTGGCACAAAGTTAGCTACTTGCTGTCTTCTGGAGCCCTCCCAGTTTTAGAGGATTTATTAAAAAATCAACATTAACATTTCACAACACTGACGGACTAAGCTATTTAAAGAATCCTAGATGAAACTTAAGCTGAAATCTTGATTGTAAAATGTCTAACATTAATAGCTGCTGTTTAAAATCCTCATTAGCTCCTGTCAAGGAAAGCTATTTCATCATCTGATTGAACATATCTGGCTTCTCCCCAAACACAGAGCAGAATGTTTGTTCAACACTTTTTGCCTTTTCTGCTAATTCTTGATACTTACAATATCTCTATCTAGTATTGGACCAATAGTCCTGTTGCTGGTTTTTGTATTCTTGCTATACATGCAAAGTAACTTCCTATTGCTCTCAGTTATGCTACCTATCTATCCCTTTTGTTACATACACCTATTATCTACACCTATTTTCTGGATTTTGACTTATATTAATTGCTATCAAAGAGAAATGCCTGAAGTTGAGTTAGTTTTCAGTCTTTGGGGAGTTTTTTTTTCAGTTGTGCTGGGCTTTTTTGTTTTTTAATTAGTCTGGCTTACCTTCTGGTCTGTATCTGCTTTAGATGTTGTTACATAGCATCAGTATCACCAGCATAATTCATATCTTTTTGTTTAAATTATTCATCCAAAATAGAAAAAATAGTTCTCAAATTGGTGAAATCTGTCCTTTCACAGCACCAAAAATACCACGACTAATCTAAAATTGTTTTGTGCAAATAGAACAAAGATCCTTTTCAATGGACTGTTCATCCTGTGATCCAGCCCTCTTTATCCATCAGGATGAAGTGTAATATAAAATGCATTATTTTGAAATCAAGAATTTCTGAGAGCAGAAATATATTACCCATACTTTTGAGCAAAGCTTCGAAGACGCGATAGCACTGGCAGCCTTTCATGCTCAGCATGTGTCCTGCAGGCTGAAATGCCTCCCTACTGTAATGCAGCATTCTCTGTCCTACACAACACGTTTTCTCTGCCATAATCACCTTGTCTCTTGCACCCAAACTCCTTTTGGCATGCAGATTTGCCACTAGTGCTGCCAGTTGTATGAGTCTTCCATACGAGATGAAGGAGGAGTTTTCTAACAAACTCTTGTCATTAACCTTTCTTGCACTTGTTTTGTGCTCTTCTCTTGCTCTTGCCATAATGATAGGTGTGGATCATCAACAAAATAATGATTGTTTAGCATTAGTGTATATTAAGACTAAGCATATTTTCTGGTGCAGCTCAGCAGGAATCTTCGATTATTCAATTTTTCTTGCAAGTATTATTCAATATTCCTTGCAAAGTACAGCACAAAAAATATTTATATATAAAGTATCACAGAATCACAGCATGGCTAAGGTTGGCAGGGACCTTGAGATCACCTAGACCAATGCCTTGCTCAAAGCAGATTGCTCAGGGTCTTTTTACAGTCATGTTCTGAATTATCTGCAGGGATGGATACATGAGTCACTAGAGCAGAAAGCACCTACTCCGTACCTGAAATGCTGTCAGAAACTATTAAAATAGACTGCAGCCTGTGGTTTTGTCTACAAAATAAAATATAAACTGGGTTTTTGATGGTTCTACAAGAAAAATATGAGTCTGGAGTGCCACTAGAGGAGAAAAGACAGTATGGGAAGACTAGGTCACCACCAGTGGTCAGGTGTATTATAAATCAGTAGAGATGAACACAGCCTATGTCACATTTCGGAGTCTAGACATGGCTCTGACAAGGTAAAGCAAGCAAAAGAACTACTTTTTTTTTTTTTCAAAAATAGCTGGGTTTAGAGCTATTACCACCACTTGCATGGCACTATTCATCATCTGCCATTCTTTTAGCAAATGTTCTCTCCAGTCAGCATCACATTATCTGTGGGGGACAGCTTCTATAAATGGGCTTGATGAAAATGTGACTTTTGAAATTGAGGGGTGCTGTTATAGTTAACAGTGCAATCTCCCCTTGTAATCACACCACCAGTGAAAGCAAAAGTAAGCTGAGTCATCTTCAAAACATTTCCCTTTTTGCTTGTTTTTCTCACCTTATGATGTTGCATTGCTAGGAAACACACACAAACTCCTACTGAGGATTCCCAATAAAATCCCAGTGCCAGCAGTTACCACCAGGTTGCATAATTTTCTCCTCTGCCTGGAACAGCATCTCCTTGCAGCTGCTATGAGCTAAGGGAGCCAAGCTGTATTTTCTCATGGCTTTTTGCCTGTAAATGTATAGCCATTGACAGTCCCAGAAAAACACATCAGAAGTGCTTACGTTGATTTTACTCTTCTTTCCTACAGATTCAGGGTGATCTTGCCAGATGGACCACTTGACTTTAATCAGACAGTCATAACGATAGAGCATCTGGGCTTAAAATGGCACTGACATTTTGAGGGGTTTTATTGGAGGGGGCATGAGTCATAAAGCATGGATTCAGGGTTTTGGCGTATGCTGGCACTATGCAGCTTTTACGTCATGGAACTGTGAATCCATAGAAGCCTTTCTCCATCTTTGGATCATTGGCAAATTGTGAGCATTGTTTTCATCCTTCCATCTTCACTGTGGCTGTTGGTGGCTATCGGTCATCATCACTGACACAGTGACAAAAATGCTTTCCACTGAAAACTTCCAGGTGGGCCCTTACAGGTTCTGTTACATGGGATCTCTTCTCCTTATCTTCAATTATGAATGCCATCAAGCTTTTAATATTTAGGGTGTACTGAAAAGTTTATCCCTTTACCCAATTTCTTGTCATAAAAAGCAGCAATAGCTGCTTGTGCTTTTAAGTATGATCACGTGTTTTTGTTATGGCTTGTTTTCATTCATATCAAACAGACCAGATGCACTTTTTATCTTTCGTAAATGGAGCAAGCACATGAAAACAAATTGCTCCATGAGGGCTGGTCCTAGGGATGCCTGACAGCCCCACTTGCTTCTCTCTGCTCCCTCTGATCCTTCCCAGACCTGGACTTTTCCACCCCAGCAACCCTCATATATGGCCCCTTCTCCAAATTTCCTGGAGAGACATCACTGCTGCAATACTGCATGGCTGCAAGAGGCAGCAAGAATTCAATTCGCTTCTCAGAGAACACTGGCAAACTGACCTGGCATCAGGATCAGGGGCATCTTAAAGTGAAATAAAGTAATGTACCTTTTTAAGCTCAATTCCCCTCTAATAACTTACAGGTAAATATCAGCACCATTCATTTAATGTCTCATAATAAGTAAGTGCTTCATTTAAACTGGAGAAACACTTATAAATGCAATTATTCATGCTCTGTTTTTTCTCACTCAGAGTTTTCTGCTTTCAGCTCTTTCCTGTTGGCTTTTCCATTGAGTCCCATCTGGTTTATATACTGTTTCAAGCCTAGTTATGGTGAAATTTACAGCTACACCCTCAGTAACTTTTGCCTTATCATCACCTCCTGTGTGGAAAGAGAACTTCCTCAAACATTTCTACAGGATGTACACTCATTGCAGGAATGCAGTTCTGTGCTTTCCTCCTAAAGCTATACATTGGTTTGCCTAAATACTTCCAGACATTTAGCACAGTATTTGTTCTCTCCTCACACACGATCCTACTCAATCCTGATGAGAAACATCTCCTGAAGTTCTGGGACAGCACTCTGGCCTCTTTTTGTTTCGTATTCTTTATGCCTTTCAAAAGACAGTTTTTTCCACTACCTGTTTCTTTAATGTTTCCCTCCCTGCATACTTGCCATATGACAAATGCATTCTCTACTTGATCGTTTCTAGGTCGGTATGGAAACAATCCAAATTTTGTGGGGCAGGACTAGTTCTGGATTAGGAGTCAGAGCTACTGAAAGATTTAGATCTTTTCTGATTTAGGAGT
Source organism: Pezoporus occidentalis (assembly GCF_034315485.1). Lineage (NCBI taxonomy): Eukaryota > Metazoa > Chordata > Aves > Psittaciformes > Psittacidae > Pezoporus > Pezoporus occidentalis. The sequence continues at coordinate 862,684 of NW_026912778.1, read as the reverse complement.
TTAGTACAGGTTTCTCCAGGGCTGAGAACTTTTGAAAGTACTCCTGCATGGTAGCTGGTTCAGAAAGAGGGTTTTCAGCTGGGCAGATTTATAGCATTCATATATCTAAAATCTATATATATGAATAGATATATATAGTCCTACCACATCCCAATGTCAAATGATTCATCAGTCTGGGCCTTTTTTTATGTCTTAGCCTGACCTTCCCAGAAATTACCAGCCCAGGATGTCCTTCCTTGGGTAGGCTGTATTTCAAAGCAGGTGGCTGGATCCAAACTGAATCGACCACTAGCCATGAGGCGAAGTGACCACTCAGCCAGCTTTTACAGCAACAAATACCTATCTCTAATATGTCTCAGTAAACAAATGTTTTGTAAGTCTCTGTATGAATATCATCAGAAGCTACGCATGCCCATACAAATCCAACACAGATTACTGTTGCACAGATTATAGATATTGGAATGCTAAAGGTCTCTGATAACAAATTGGGAAACCCTGAAATGTGCATGTCAAACATGAGATGCTGGAGCTGACACTGCAAGATCTTGGAGGGGAGACACTGCAAGATCTTGGAAGGCTGACTGAAGTCTGAATCCCCCAAACCTTCAGCCTACCACTAGATACCATTTATGGAGAACATTGCTTAATTTCTGTGGGCGGTAACTCCCCTTCCTGTAAGTCTTAAAATGCACTGTACACAAAACTTGAATTCTTGAAAAAAAAAGTATTAAAAGGATAGCATAAGCAATAAAAGCTACCATTTTATTCTCCTTAAGGCTATGACAATGACAAGCCCCTTAAAGGGTGTACACGCTGAGGAGGGTCAGCAATTTAGCAATTTGGGTTTGTTCACACTACTGAAAAAGTGTAGTTTTTTGTTAATCTTGTTGTTGATCAAACTGAACGCTTACACTGGTTAATTACTTGATATAGGAATAAACAGACTTTATGCTGCTCTTCTGGACTGTTGCAACTATTTTGTCCCAAGAAACACCTGAATTTGGGACCTGGAAATTACTGAACACAAAAATATCACATTCAGTTCAGTGGAAGCAAAACTTCTTTCTACTCAGTTCCCATATTGAGTGGGCTTGGGGAATTACTTGTGACATAAATCAAAGAAGTTACTGGGTTGCTCTAAATTGAGCCTGGTTGCCAGCCAAAACAGCTCCCCAGAGACTGCTACCAAGTGAGAATCATGGTAGTTTAACTATGCACTGCTCTGCAATATCTTCAGCTCCTCTGGACTGGGGGTAATTAGTTATGAGGTAATGTCAGAATTATACTATGACAGGGTTTCTGCCATTCTGGCATAAACTATTCCCTCCTTAAAGAAATCTTAAGGTTACATTGTATGCTACCAATACTATCTCTTGGATCTGGCCTAATAGCTTTATTTTATACATCAAAATTGCTGAGTCATTGAAAACTATAAGCCAAATTAATATTTCACATATTGTAGCATAATGTGTTTTCTTCTGCAGCATAAATATCAATTAAATATCACTTATGACCAAGGGCAGTTGGCTTGGGATGTCTGGTAACCCTTTGAACACAAAAAAGGGGTTTTACGACACCAGGAATTTGGCAACATGATGGAAAACTTTGGCCTAAGTGAACATGTACATCTCGTCTTTATCCATATAAAGACATCTGACCAATTTAACCCTAAACTCTGACAACTACAGAAACGCAGCAACTGTTTGACAGACAAACAGACCTGTCTTTTGTTTACAAATGCCAAGACTTCTGGATCCCTGTCTTCAGAGATGCTTGACATGCAATGCAGTGCAGCTGTGGCCATCCCCAGGGAAAGCAATGAGAGGGGTGTTATTTGAGTATGCTCTCAGCAAATACTGACCGAGAGTCCTGTCCTCTGAATAGTTACTGTTTGACAGCTGCTATTTATGATGAGAAGAATACCAACTGTAAATTGGCTGCTACTTTATTTACCTGAAGCTCAGCAGCAACTATGGTGCTAGGATATTAAAAGGCAAATTTTTCATTTAGCGTATATGACCTCAAATTGCTAGGGACCAATTGGTCAGATTGCCGGCCATTAATTACCAGCATGTTTGTAATGTCTTGGCTACTTCCAAGATTAAGCACTATCTAAAACTGTTGAGACAGTATGTTCCTGGAATTGAATTAATAGAGGATAATGCTGATTTTGCATACACAGCTTCACAGCTCCTACCTGTAAAGTGCTGATGTGGACAGGAGTCCCTGTACCATTCACAGTGTTCTTCTTGGCTGCATTTCCACCTTTCCCTTCCGCTTGCTCTGCCTTGGCAATCTTTGCTTTTTCAGCTTCAATTCTCTTTGGATTGTTTAGCATTACCTGAACCACAGCATACTCCACCAGGGATGCAAACCCAAAGAGAAGGCAAACAATCAGCCAGACATCTAAGGCCTTCACATAAGACACTTTGGGAAGTTCAGCAGCAAGAGTGGTACATTCAGATGCCAAGCTGAGCACTGAGAAAATACCTATGAGAAGAAAAACAAAGTATTGATTAAAGAAAGCTTACATTTACTGCCACTGGCTGTGCTCTCTGAAACAGACAATACTGAATGATGTTTCGTAACAGGAATGGGACTTCACAATGTAGTTCGTGCAGCAGAAATGTGAAGTGCACATGCCTTCAGTTAATGAACAAGTTAGACTGAATACTTAGGTAGGATTTGCAGTTAAGAATGAATTAATAATGAGTACCTTCATTTTAAAAGCAAAGAAACAAATAAATGATGTTAAATTTGTTGACGTGGTTTTCCTGCCCTGTCACACACCACACAGGTGTGAAATGGAACTTCCAAAGACTTATCTTACAACACGTATCTAAGTCTGGGAAGGTGGAAGAGAAATACATGATAATTAAACCAAAAGACTCCGAGTCCCTTAAATTAGACTACTGTTGTCCCAGAAATCTGAACTGTGCTAAAGCAGGAGTAACTCTCTGCATGACCTGTCCCCAAGTGTGCTATGAAAGCCTTAGATAAAAGGGAAGCTTTTGCTGAAAAGCAAAGCTGTAATAGCACATTATAAGTCTGTGTTCCCAATTCACTGTGAAGATAAAAACACAGAGGTGACTGAGGGCCTACCATCATTCCCTACTGGAGCTTCAAGGATCTAGAGGAAGCTTTCTAGATAAAAGGCATTTCAGGAAGCCCTTATCATGATAAAACCAACACATCTGCAAAGGCTGTTGAAAGGTCACACTCATCATCAAACTGGGTTTCTACAAACATTTCTTCTAACAAGGCTTCCAAATGTTCACATCACAAGAGACAAAATAGAAGCCTGATCTCACAGCAAGATTTCCCACAGGTTGCTATGAAATGGAAACAGTAGCAAGAACAGCTACATTTGGAAAAAGATAACTTTAGAAATGGCTGTAATGTGGGGAAAACTTAGTTCCATTTTGGTTTTGTGAAAGTTAATGATAAAAATCTTTAGTTATGAGTGAGCAGCTTTGTGAAATGTAATTGTTGTCTATAGAAAATGTTGGCAAAAGGAGATACTCAGTCTCAACTACGTTTCTTATATTTCTGACGTGCTGTTCAAAGCTTGAAATGTTTTGTAATTCATAGAAGATAATTTTCTTCAGATCCATTTTAAGTAACTGAGGATGTGAAAATATTACTAAAATTGAAAGTATCTGTACTGGCTTATAAAAGTATTCAATTCTAATTGATCATAAATAACACATAATTCTATTGCTACTGTTTCCATTTGGATTTTAATGAGATTGATATGATACTTTATTTGGGTTTGGGGGGTTTTTTTTGGTCCACTGGGATAACAGAATTGCCAGATGTGTTAGATCAGAATGACATGGCAAATACTGAACAGACAATATTCACTGTCCGCTCTGGCTTATGTTTCATGTACTGTATCTGAAGCATCCAAGTGCACACATTCCCATAAGGACAGAAAGCACAGAATAGTCCCCTTTTTAGAAAACTTATTTTCACTGACCAACACCAGCTGTCTGGGGATGAACACTAATTATGGATCATAAGGATCTACAATAACAAGTACAAACAAGGCCGTACTGCCTCTTAACATATATAGGATACCTCTGTTTAAGCCTAGCTTGCTGTTCATTCGCTATCACTGTGCTGTATCAAGTACCATGTATCAAGTACTGTATCAAGTCTACCATGTCTATACTAGACTTTTGAAAGGCAGCCTCTGCCCTTACCCTGAATAACCAAATTGTCCAATGATAAGGACTGGCTCAATATCTTGGATATTGCAGTTTCTTCCCACTAATTTTAACAGTGTTCATTATCTTAATATGTGATTATTACTATCATGCCTGGTGCCGAAAAAAATTGTACAATCACTTTGTAGAGCTTAAAATAGTAGACCTTACAGTCTTGGATTTAATCCTACAAAACTAACTTACAAATTCTACCAGCTGAGAAGATGTTAGTGTATCTTTCATCTATTTGCTCAGTAGAGCAATTGAGGTTGTGGTGACCTGATGCTGATTTCCACTTATCTGGATTCCTAGGATGGAAAGTTTATTCTCAGAGTCTGAGAAACTTCTAGGTTTTCAAGGTAACAATGAAGGGAGCCAGAAGTACAGAAATATTCTATTAAGCAATTCTTTGCTGCCAGACCAGAGTTGGTATGGCCTTGGAGACCCTAGCATCAGAGTTGTAAGTCACACATCTGGCAGTAGTTGCCCTAGATACCCATCTAACACAGTCCAAAGCTCAAGGCTCAAACATGAGTGAGAAGAATGAGCAAATATACTGCAAGATTATTTATTTATTAAAAATAAAAATAAAGGGACAAAAAATTCCCCCTTTTCGTCTCAGGAAGCACTAAAGAGAAGGGACATACTTGCAAAGTAAAGGGAGTGCTAGCATTTCTAGGAAATACCTCTGCATTTTTGCCCCTAGTGTGGCATCCCTCTCAATGGAAAAGTAGTTTATCAGTGAGGTTAGTTAACTCCCAGCCTAAAACATGACTGTAGAGAGCTACTATTTTAAAAATACTACCTAGGTAACATGTGGATAATATCTGGAAGTGCCAGTCCAGCAAAGTATTTCAGCACAAGCTGCCAGAGAAATAAATCTCCCTTTTTTGAATCCATCAAACTCCCTAGCCTCAGCACTGTCTCTTGGCAGTGAATTCCACAGGTGAATTATGCACTGTATATATAAAAAAATATTATCTGGTTTATATTACTGCTTTAGAAATGTCTGACTTCATCTCACTAATGGTATTGAAAAAATATTCTGTCTTCCTTATAATTTGGTAACTCTAACATGTTATGCCATTAAACTTCATAAAGTAAAACACAAAATCTCATTAAACCTTCTTCATACTGCAGTTTTAGCATATACCTTTATTTTTTTCCTTTGAGACCCTACATTTGCTACAATTTTATAAAATGAAACATCTAGAACTAAGACAGATCTGAGGACAGGAGTGATGGGGGTGCCATGTCTGCTGCAGAGCTAGCTGTCCTTTGTAAGTGGGGAATATATCACTGATCACTACTCCAAGCTTTCAGCTAATTGCTGTACCCCTGCCTACACCCTGGATTAATGCTCCACCCTGTCAGGACACTGTGGGGGGACAGAAGTCTGACATCCACCAGATCCTTACAGCTCCAGGGAAGATCTTACTCCACCTGGGGATCACACAGCAGTGAGGGAAGGAAAAGAATTTTTTAAATGGATGATATCACACTTTCCAACTGTAAAGAACTTGTGAGTCTTCTGTTGGGCTCATTAAAAGGTGAAACACCAGCATTTAATTTGACAGAAGCATTTAGTGGTATCGGTCTTCATGTTGCTTAGCCACAGCTGTCCTTAGATAGGTCGCTTGACCAGATACCAGTCTTTTGTGGACTTCCTTACCACCAGATGACCTAGTCGGGTGTAATGATACAGGTATCGATAAGGCTTAGTAACTTACTTTGTTCTTACATAGACACAGGTTTTTCCTTCAAACAAACATACACTCTTTTCCCAGGACACTAATCAGTCTACAAAAATACCTGCATACTGGCTTTCAGAGTGCCTTGTATTCCTAAATCACCTGGAAATTTTTGGGACGCCTTGCCATGGGGAGCAGTAGCCCACTATATTTAAGTCCATGTACAATTGCATTAAGATATTTGTAAGCAAATGAAGTAGCTTCTCATCTGAGGAGATCTGGATCTAGCTATTGAGAGTGCAGTGGCCATTGGGAACACTTGGGATTAGGTGTCATTCACTTTATACACAACAACTGTTAATCTTGTTAAATTTCAAGGTCAACTCCCTTCAAGGATGTAGCTAGAAGAGTTAGCTTGTTGCACTCCTGCAAACTGCAGAAACATAAATCTTACCCCAGTGACAATCTTAACACCTTGCGTTACTAAATAACGACTCATGATTAAAGGATGGTGAGATTTAGAGGTCTTTTCTTCTCTGGGGATTCAGGAAAAGTCACATAACCAAGCCAATGGTTGGTATTGTTGAAAATCCATTATTGCAGAAATGCTAATACAGAAAAGGAACCAATAAACACTTACAATAAATAAAGCAAATAAACAATAAATAAGCATGCATGTTGAGTCACAAAGACATCCATGTAACATAAATCAGCACTATGCCTCTTATAGATCTAATGTATAATTAATAAGCCTGTCTGGTTGGCTCTTGGAAGTACAGGATTATAAAAACTCAGGTTTTGATCATATTGGAGCTCACTGTGTGAAAAGTATTTCCAGTTTGTGTTTCTATCATCTTTCTAATTTAATGCATGCTGTATTTTCCCCACACTTTCTTTTCCTCACATTGTGTTATGTTTCACATTATAGAATGTACCCTTGCTACTTTTCAAGGTTACAGATTTCATTTGTTACTTGCTATCAAATTAATACAGATTGTGACCCCTCCCCAAGCAACTATTAATATCTGTAAAGGTCCACAGAACAGGGGAAAAAAAAAAAAAAAAAGAGGCAAAAAAAAGCAGGCTTGTATTCTAAAATAGACCCCTAGAAAAAAGATACAATAAACAAAATGGTTTTGTTACATTTAAGTAGAGCAAGGTAGCCAGCTGTGGCTCACAAGCCACAAGCAGCACTCCAGTCATGGTTCTCCAGATTTTAAAATTGACGAGACTATTTCAGTTGGAAGGGACCTATAATAACCATCTACTCCAACTGCCTGACCAGTGCAGGGCTTACCATAAGCTGAAACATATTGTAAAGGGCATTGTCCATTTGCCTCTGAAATACTGACAGGCTTGGGGCATTGATGACCTCTCTAGGAAGCCTATTCCTGTGCTTGAGCACCCTCTTGGTAAAGAAATGCTTCCTAATGCCCAGTCTGAACCTCCCCTGGTGCAGCTTTCAGCCACTGATATGTGTCCTGTCACTGGATACCAGGGAGAAGAGACCTCCCTCTCCACTTCTCCTCAGGAAGCTGTAGAAAGCAATGGGGTCAACCCCTCAGCCTCCTTTTCTCCAAACTAGACAAGCCCAAAGTCCTTCTCATAGGACATGCCTTCTGGCCCTCCCATTCCTCTGGATGCATTCAAGAACCTTCACAACTTTCTTAAACTGTGGGGGATTTATGGATGTCATTTTATTTTGCCTGTCATACCACATGAGGAAGAGGCATGGTAGATGACCTGAGACCGCAGCAATGTGGCTGAGGCCAGGAGGTATGTGGATGCTTTTCCACCTAACAAAACTTGGCATCATATCTGCTCCAGCTGGCTCTCAACACACCAATTTCAGCTATCAGATGATGTGGCAAGTCCTGACTCCAAGGGTCTCTGGTGCTTATTGACACACGTTTGTGCACTTGAGACTGCACAGGAGTCATGTCCTGTGGGGGTGAGGAGGTTCAAGTCTGGGCGAGATGTTTCTGAGGAAGACAGGTGGCTGGAGGGACTCTGAAACTGCATCACTGGGGTCTGACAAAAGGTGCGCTGAAACTCCTGGGATGTGGAAATGATTTGGAAAGTATGGACTTGGGGAGGTGGGATGCCAGGGAAAGGGGAGCATGGGGAGGCCAGACCATGGGGAAGGGGAGGTCATGGCATGGGGGAAGGAATGCAAATAGAAGTGTCAGAATGCAAGAGCCTGCCTCTGAATTTCATTGAACTCTTGGGGTCAGCAGGTTTGGCCACCCCAGAGCTGGAGTCACACGTATAATCCAATTAGTCAAGATAATATTGTTTTGATTAACTCTGTGTCCTACTATTTCATAATAAGTGAAGGGCCTGCCTACTGTGTTGTGCTCAGCAGCACAAGCACACAAGCCTGAAGCACTCTCATGAACTGAGTATCTAATGAAATAAAACCAATCAGGTAACAAGGATGCTAATTCTTTTCCAGACATCACTATGTTTCTATTTAACTTCAGAAAAAACTGCTTCAAGAAGTAGCTGTTTAGACCCTTGCTCATTATCTTGCTTTCTAAGTCATCATTCAATTGTTGAAATTCCTATAACCTGCATATCGCCAGTGTCTGCAGCACCACTCATACATGGATGAGATGTTTTTATCTGGATTGAGAGGAGCAGAGACAGTGTGCTTATTACACAAGCACTGTAACCATTATCAAGTGAAGTCTCAGTGAGGAGGCAAATTTTACAGGACTAGGAATGAGGACGTTTCAGTGAAAGTGATGAGCAGATAATGGAAGTGAAGTTGCTTTCAGTGCCCAGTGTCATGTTGTCAAAGCAACTGAGAATGACTCAATGGTGTTAAGGTGGATTGTGACAGTATGCATAAACGCAGGTTACCCAGTGGGACTCTTGCAGCACTTGCATCAGGATTGATCCAAAATGACAGCCAGGACAGAACAACAATTAGCAGTGTAGGAGCATAAACACCCATCATGTAAAATCCAACTTGTCTTCTTAAAGTGAAGATTACTTCTACACAAGTGTAATAACCTTTAAAGAAATAAATGCGTTAATGTTTAATGTGCTTTGCGGGTCAACCTCTTCTGATCCGTATCTTCCAGGCCTTTTTCTATGTAAGTTAAGAGCAAAAGTTCAGTGACTTGATTTTCTTTATAATGGCAAAGAGTTCAATTTGGAAAAAAATGTTCAAAACACTGTAAAACATCTGTATAACCACCAAGTGTAGTCAGGCATATACTACTCTCTGTGCTCTGTAAGGCACCCTCTGTCTTTTCACAGCACATCAGTAACAGGCAGTTAAAGTAACCCTCATCTTGATGTTGGGTTCAAGATGCAGTCCAGATAAAATAAATGGGGTCTGGCAGTCATACTAGCCGAAGCTCATCTGAAAAGCCTACTTAGCATTAATTTGTGCAAAAGATGGAATTAAGAAATATTAGTGTAGAAAGTTCAGAATGGAAAGAGGTGATCTGAATGTGACTCTAAGCAGATACTCCCCCAGTACTGAAAGTTGGTATAGGAGACTTCTAAAATTGGTACAGTCTTCTAAAATTCAAAAAGACTCTAAAGACACTGTAAATTTTGAAAACAAGGAATACTGCCTCAAATCTTTTAAAATAAGGATTTAAAGCACACAAACATTTCCCAAGGTATCTGTTAAGATGAATTCAATTAAAAAAAAAAAAGCTGCAGACAATACAGGTTTTACTGGAGGTAACGGATGGATCAGGAAGCCTGATAACCAGAAAACAAATTCTGTTCATATTTTTATTCAATTAGCAGAACTGCCATTGCAAAAACAATGTCATAAACTATTCTATCACAAGAAAATGACATTCTTGTGTTTTATTACAGCAACTTCAAAATTCAGATAAGTCTATATCTGTAAATAAAGTTGGTGCTGATTTAGAAGATAGAATCTGTCAAAAATATATCTATTTCTCTTCTAAATTTTATCAACTAAGTGCCATAAAGTGATAAGTCATCTTAAAAGTGCTGTTTGGGCACACAATAGCCAAGAAAACAAAATTAAGGAAACATTTCATTGTATAAAAGGCTATACCAAACGGTATTTTATAGTTCGTTCTATTCTATTCAATGATCTTTTATCTGATAATGTTTCCCTCTATAATTTCTTAATAGTTCCCAGATACTTTTAGGTTTTATTTTCAAATGAGGGATGATCTTCAAAATCATTATGTTTGCCTTAGACCAGAAATACATTCTGTATGGCTTTGAATAATCATTCATCAGGCAGAGAACAGTATCTATTGCCCTCAAGGGCTTGCAAGGACCTATTTGCTTCTGTCCCACATATTGGTAAACAAAGAATAGGCAATTTGCAAACTTAAATATTCTACTTTTTGCCACAAAAAGTCACTCCAAATTTGTTGACCCTCTTTCTTCCTAGGTAAGTATGATAAAATGTCAGTTGACCTAAACAGTCAGTAAAGATTAAGTACTTTGAAATTGGCAGGAATCTCTTCCATAAGCCATAATTTTGAGTATTTGCCTCTTGATTACCTGACAAAATCCTTAGCAGAATTAATTTTAACTATGCGTGCAAAACCTGCTTTTTAAAATACCTTCAATGTAAGAATTTACAGTAAATGAAACAACTGCTAACTACTAAAAAAAAAAATCTTAAAATACTTCAGAGTACTAAAATATTCCGTTCACATTAATGAAGTACTAATTCCAGTCTTGATTATGAGATTAACAAGGATGTTCTTCATTTTTAAACAAAAAAGGATTTGCAATAAAAGAATTAGGAAAACATTTTCAAATTTCATGTTCCTCCTTTAATGTTCAAATCACATACATGCACACAAAATGTGGCCATTTTACTGAGTACAGTGTGATTTCAACTTGTGGTCACAAGGTGCTTAAATTTGAGAGAACACTACTGATTTTCTTTCCTGTTTAATAGTAAAATGTAGAATTATTTTCTTTAAGGCTTCTAAAATGCCTAAAATATCTTCAGATTTTTTAGATGTTTAATTTTAGATTTAGGGCAAAACTCAAAATCATCACAATTAACTTCAGTAACAAGAAGCAATTCTGAGTAAGTGTTTTGGTTTACCCCTCAAATACAGGGAAAAAGTAAGTTTTCTAATTTTCCTATTTGTATTAATTTTATTCGGGAATTGAAAGATCCATTCCTTTAATTTTTCACTACTTTGTAGCCTATTTCTTTCAGTGAATTCATTGTTTAATTAAGAATAAAATATTTCTTACTGATAAACAAGCTTCTGCAATATCCTAACTAATGCAGTTATTGCCAGTTGTTGGTTGTGTTTTCACAAATGCAAAACTTTCCTAATGAGAGATAATTTCTTATTACTTACAAATGGTATATCAACTGACATTCTGAACTACGGAGTTAGGCTAAGAACTAACTCATTTTGCTGTCAAAAAACAAGCCTCATTTCAATTTTCATTATTCTTTTCAAGCTAAATCCCTTAACTCTGAGATCTGCTAAGGTTACTTGAGATCTCTTCAGACTTGGGAACTAGCTTAGGAACAACTGCAAGTAACAGACCCTCAACTTCAGCTGGATAGTAAACAAGAAACTTGGACAGGATCCTCAGAAGATGCAGCACCACAGCCATCTTCGTTGAGTTTTAATGGAAGATTTATTGATATGATGCAAAAGCACTGACTAAAATATACCCTGCTGGTTTCTGTTGTAGAAATTCTTGCAGTTGCCACAATATGTGAGTAGTTTGGATATAATTATAGGCAGGAATCAATCAAAGTAGAAAAGAAAAAAAATACTTTTGAGATATTTTTTATTTCAAAATGAATGAGATCATTTTTATGTCATTAAAAGCCAGAGTACAGAAATCATTGAATAAATTTGTGCCCACACTCAGAAAATAATCATAGGATTAAATTAATACAGGGCTGAGGATTGTAAGCAGCTTTCTATAATGACAGACTTTCCACAACACTGAAGAGAAGAACCTGCAGGGTGAAGCATTTGAAGTTATACTTTATCACTATGTACTTCTGTAATAAAAGTTGAACTAGAAAACTGAAATTATCTTACTTGGCTTCAACTGGCATAATTCAGTGTGAATAGCCTTCCAGAAAAGTTGGACACTTACAAGCATAAATATGTATTGGGACTATAGAAACACCTTGGTGACAGTAAGAACACAAGACATGTAAGCAAAACCAAGACAAACATTTAATCTCATCTTCAACCTCGATGGTTCCATATTTTAATTAGTTTGCAGTAATCACATATGACAGTTACTATTATATGAACTACTTGTTAGTTAATCTATTTTATCACATGAAATGTAAGACTTGAACTGGAATATTAACCATTAACTATAAACAGTAATTGAAGAAAGCTTCAAGATTTTACCAAGGAAATAATTTTTATTACCTACCTGTGCCTTTATAGTACTTGGTACAGTTACCATATTCAATATCTTCCTTTTTAATATCAAACTGAGGCAGAGCAATTTTCTCTAGCTGTACAGGATCTCCAGACTGCCAGATAAACCGTAAGTCATCAGTTGTGTAACCAACTACAAGAACAAAATAAAAGTAACAGTCATTTAAAGAACTCTCTCAGAGTAAACTCTGCAAGGAAATCTAGCATAAAAGCATAATATTTCTTTCACTCTTTTACTTTCTATTTCCTAAAGAAAAATTAAATACAAAAATGAAATAATCATCTACATTTTTTTTAAATATAGGCCTAAATTAGGACTCGGTGGGTGAAACATTACATTGTCTGCAATATCACACTGATTAAGAGGTTTTGTTACAGTGCTTACTGTTTAAACAAAGAAAGCAAAGCTCTATTCTCCGAAGCTTTGAAGCCTCCCTATTCATTCAAACTCTACTTCAGCAAAGCATGAAAAATATACTGAACTTTAACAGCACTCACAAGTCCTAGTAACTTCAAAAGACTTTAACAACTCAATTACTGTGATGAACCTTTTTTGGTGTGTAAAACAACCTTTCTGCTTAATTGTTGAGATTAAAGGCCCTGGTTCATGAAAGCACTGCCATTCAGGAAATACTTGACCAGGAATTTAAGTAGATGTGGCTTCATGGTCTCCTGAGTATCGACAGACTTCAGCATGCATCTGAGTGTCTAAATCATGATATATACAACACCACCAAGTTAAAGGCAGTGAAAGTTAGGCTCACAATATTCAAGCATAAAGCAATATTGATTAAATAGGGATAAAATAATAATGATTTTACATGCCTTTTTTCTGCTACCTTCTGTTTATTAAGGATTTAATTAATTCAAATAGAGATACTGTATGTTAAATGGAAACAAATATGGGGAAACATGAAGAAGATGGAGCTGGAATGCATTCCAGTCTCTGACAAAAGGTTTAAAGAACAATTCTTTTCCTGGAAGCATTAGACAGTTGGGGGGTGGGGGTGGGGGGTGTGTTAATCTTTGAAAAACAGCTGTGATGAAAAAAGGTGAAATGCTCATAAGCTTCTCTAAGATTCAGAAAAAAATAATAAAAATCACAATTTGTCAAAGCTCCATGAAGGAAAATAATGAAAAAAAATATAATTCGTTGTTTTAATGCTTCATTCATAAAATCAGTCTCACCCCCTTACAACACACATCAAATCACAAGTCTGCCAAGATCCTTTATGATACCAATTACTGGACAGTGAAAATTTTGTCTATATGGAATGTGTAGAACTGGGGATCATAACTGTAGATAAGAGAGAAGCCTAGCAAAAGCTGGTGGGGTGGTCTTTTTTGCTCTGAAAATCTAGCAATTAGAAACAAAATATTGATTTGAAAATAAGTAAAATTAAACTGCCAATGGCTAACAGGGAAAGCACTGCTGGAACTGGAGGGTTCTTATTTTTGACAAAATTCTTACTTTTGACAACTACATTAAAAGGTAGAAGAAAATTTAGCGCACATTGTGTTTCTAAAGGAAGAAATTCCTCCTGAATTTGAATATATCAGTTTAGCATGGAGACAGTTGTTAAACTGTCATTGTTAAATTAACAATTAAAAGCTGTTTAAATAAAGTTATTGAGATTTTTTTTGAGTAATTCTTCCATTAGTATTACTGCCTAAATCCAGTTTAATCCCAAACATATTTGTGTTTACTGTAAGAGTTTACTTCAGCTAACACATATATATATATATTAGTGATGGGCTAAACTGCTATGGACATACTACGATTCTAAAGGTAAATGCTGACAATCAAAAACTAAATTGTAAAGCTCTGATATCATTATTATTATTTTATTATTACCCTTGTTCCTACTGGGATGCCCTGCTCAGCTTTGCTTAAACTTCCTCTTTCTTCACATTTGTCTTCCCTAACCTCCTTTTCCCCACCAGAATTGGTGGATTAACAACTCGACAAAGTTTTTGTATTATAGCAGGAATGGGCTGGAGCAAGCCACCTTCCTTCTCTCTGCTTCACATTTGTCTTTACTTAGGAAATCAGAATTGCCATGAAAGTGGGATTATCAGGGTTCAGTGTTGGGAAAAGGCTCTACTTGTGTAGGCACCCTTCTACTTGGGTGCAGGAAAACAGATGGTTTTCAGGAACATTCTGGCTACAACTTCCAGCATGGCATGAAGCCCTTCACAGACAAGACCTGGCTGCCCCATTGTAAGATCAAATCACCTAGAGACCAGACTGGTAAAGGAGAGACACCTGACTACATCTACAACACATTTTCAAACCACTTTCAAAAGATTTCATGCTAAATGTTCTGAATGCATTCGCATCATATACTTTTCCTTCAGCACCATATCAAAAGAGTTTCAAACAATGCAATACATTCTCAGTGCAAGGGGATAAATTGATCCCTAACAACCTACAGAGCAGCACAGGTTGTGGAAGTTAAAATTACTTGGGGAAACCATGGATTCTTTTTCCCAAATGATAAGTGTTTCCATTTTACTAACTTTATTGTAGAAGTTTCTGAAAAACTCATCAGTTGTCATTATGTTTGATAGCAAAAGCTAAAAACAGAGTGCATGGTGCCATAACCATAAAAAACATTTTTGATAGGGAAATCTATGTTGGTAGGAACCAGTGAAGATTATTTTCAAGACTATTTTCATTTAAAATGTTGACACGAACAATACAGAATTGATCAATTTTTGTTTGATTATCACACATTTTTAGAAGGCAACTGGTTTTATGCATAGATTGATTTACTTACAGCTTTCCAATTGCATCTTGCAGCGCTGTGTATCCATAGGAAACAAGGTCAAGTCCAAAGGGCATGATAGAGTAATAGACAATCTGAAAATACAGAAACAGAATTTAAAAAAAGTGTGAGCTGCCATGAAAATGGTAGACAGCAGTAAGAAAACAAAATTCAGGTATTTGATTTTCAGCTTCTAAAATAGCAGAAAAAATTAAAGTTATGAATAAGTAACAGTTTAAAATTGAGCTATCTCTATTAGTCTGAGAGTAAAATTTTATACAGAGTTTTAAATATATAGTAGTTCACAAATCAGAGACCTACTAATACGTGATGAAAATACATACAGGTCATAAGAATAACCAAACCAAAGGTCCATACAAAAGAGAGTCCTGTCTCCAGCAGTGGCCAGTGGCAGGCTCTTGAAGAAGAATATGAGACTACAGCAATCAGGAATAATTTTGTGCTAGATGTCCAGCAGCCTCCCAGAAGTTACACCTCACAGACTTCCTAAACCGGAAGTGATGCTTCTGTATTTAAAGGACCTTGAAAGATTTTATTCATGTCCAATAAGATGCTTCGCTTCCAGTTGCTTTTTGCTATCCATGTACACTTTAATCACGCACCGCTTCCTGCATCAAGGAGTGCCATGGCTAAGCTGCACACACTCTATCCTGACTAAGTAACCACCACTTTCTTTGGCTGATGTAGAAATTCAAGTGATGTGCAAATAATATTATTTTGCTGAAGGCTTTACTTCAGATAGCCTACATACATTTCAAATTTCTAGTACCTGCTATGCTATCAAATGACATGCTTTAAAACATCTTCATCTGATTTCTTTACACACAATTTATTGTGGTATTGTTTACAAACTGTCATATAAATTGAAATATTAGTCATAAACTGTATCATATTACTAAGTCTAACGCAGCATATATATCTGATATCAATTCACTTAAAAGAGGAGTAGAAATAGGTCAATAAAATACCTCATGCTGACTAGGACATCTCCATCCCGAAATATAAAAAGAAGGATATTTTCTTGTGTGACATCATGGAAGTTAGCATTCTTTTCATTTGCAAAGAATAAGTCTGGCTTCCAGAGACACTTAAACATAGTTGGATCCACTGTCAGTGTATCTGAACCTCTCCAATCATTGGGAAGTTTGAGTCTGGGATCATTCCACTTCTGTCTTAGAAAGATGTTGACTCTATAATCCTGACGGGAAGAATAAATAAATATTAGACTAACCGAAGTCTAGCCAAAAACCTATGGAGAAAGAAAACCATTCTATTGGACTCTGAAGAGAAAAACAATTTATGCCCTGATATTTTCTACACAAAGATAATAATTGACATTCAAACAACATTAATAAGTGCTAAGTTTAATAGGTTTTACTACAGATAGGTAGATTATGTCTCACTCATGTTTTGAATATCATAATTTTCTTTTTTTAAAAGGACCAAATTGTCCCCCTGAATTATTTTTGCATCCCTTCAATAGTAGCCCCCTTCTACCCAGGCATAGAGAAAATCATGCAGCAGGGCAAAGGGAGGCCATAGCTTTACTACATGAAATTGGTGCAGGCAGCAGGCATGATACCACTTCAGTAAGGATATCCTGTGAGTGTAAATTCCATCTTATTCTCCATTTGGTTAAGTGGCACACTGGTAGCAAAATATCACACTATAAAAGCAGAAAATAGACTAGGTAGATAGATAACAGGTTTTACAATACACACCCAGAATATGGCTTCAGACTTTGTAACAGTGATTTGGGACTATTTTAGTAACTGAGGAAAACGGATACCAGCTTGCAACACAAGTACTGAGGCATCATGTATGAAAGCAGTAAAAGAATGGGCCTTAAACAGAGACAAAATCAAGGCTTCACACAGAGAAAACTTCCTTCTGGATTCTGCAGGACTCTTGCTCAAGGATGGACAGTAGCAGAGCCATGCTCAATGAGAACCTGATTTTGCCTTTGGGAATTGAAGTAGCATGTGTCTCAGGGCAAAATGATACCTGCATGTGTTCTATCCTTAGTGAAAGCTCTGTGCATCCAAAGGAAAAATCTGACCCAGTATGTCAGTTACAATTTTTCAGTCTTACCTCTAAATCTTTTTGCTTTTTACATTTAAATTTAAGCCAGTGCCTCTTTTTAATGTATATGTAAACAAGGAAGATTGCATACAGAAAAGGAATAAAGGTATTGCTGAGGTATTATTTTTAGGTATTCACTGTTGCAGGTATTTATTGTTGAAATAAAATAAGGAAAGTCCTACAAATAAACCAAAATTCTATGTGTAAGATAACTTCTATCTATCTGCAGTCTTCCTAGTTGTCTTCTATGGTGCATTCTGTTTTTTTCCTGTCGTTAGGTACAAAGCATCCAGAGAAAGGGCTGTGTCCTTTACAGAAGTGAAAACACTGCTTCTGCTTTACATTTGTAGCAAAATGTTAGAAATCTGTGGATGAAGGTTCCCAACATATTTTTTGTTTGTCAATGGATTCTGCATATCAAGATAATTTTATAAAGTTGTTTATTTTACATGTTAATGACCTCTTACACATTTTTCTACTGATACAATGAGTTCTCACCTGTTGCACTTACTACAATGTACACATTTACAGTCCAACACAAGTGCCATGTTGAGACAGGCATGCTAACTTCAACAGGAAGGCGTTCACTTGTCTAAGACCTCATGCAGAACAAATTACCCTGTTGATTTACCCTGTTTCTCAGAATACAGTGCCCACTTTCTCATGTCCAGTCCACCAGGCAGATCAGCCCAGGTATTACTTTATTACACTATACCGCTTAATATTTTTCCTACTGCATTGTAAGGAAAAGCAAAGCATCAAAAACAAGTAGAAAGAACTGAAGCAATATTTATTAATATGCATGGTTCTTAGAGACATGTTACTTGTTGGCAGTCTGGTTTTGCAAAAATATATGTAGTATGACTCTTATTTATACGAAGTCCTATATTATCTTGTCAAAGTAAAGATGAAGCATAAAACAGTAGTTAATATGAAGTGACTTTGTACTGGAAGCCTCTCATAGCAAAGCTTCATAACAGGAGGGAATTCAGGTAATTATCTCAGAAAGTGTATTTTCAATTATATGTATATCGTTGAAAATTTTCTTTACTTGCTTCTTGCTGAAGTTCCCATTCCAAATGCACTTCTTGTCTCAGCTAAAACAATTACTTTAAACCATATGAGATAAATAGTGCATCCTGTGCATGCTCACAAGCATTACATTATTCATCACACCAAAATTAATATCCCCATAAATAGTGCATTACCCTAATTTTAAGAAAATAAGATGCCTTCTCAAAGCCATAGGCAAATGATAAGCAGTGTCCAACACTTGCTTTCAGCTTACCCATTCAGAAGAAGATGTTTACATCACTGAAAAGCAGAATGCACTGGCAAAATAAGAACTGGAAGTAAGATCAGGTGGATACTATTTTATTTTCCTCCATGCTCTATTACAAATGAACTTAAAATATACCAAAAAATGGGATGTTGCAATATTTTAAGAACTTGATCTTGTTCCAATTTAAGTCAATAGAAGAAAAATCCCCTTAACATGAAATAGGTAGGTTCAGACCTACCTAAATGACTAGAAGCTTGTCGTGGTTTAAACTCAGCTACGCAGCCCATTCGCTCACTCCACCCCCCCACCCCCCCCTTCCTCCCTCAGCTTCTGGAGGGATGGGGAGGAGAATCGAAAGAATGTAACTCCCAGGGGTTGAGATAAGAACAGCCCAGTAACTAAGGTATAACACAAACCACTGCTGCTGCCACCAATAATAATAATGATAAGGGAAATAACGAGGGAAGAGCATATAACCGCTCACCACCCACCGACCAATACCCAGCCCGACCTGAGCAGTGATCTAGCCCTTCCGGGTAACTGCGCCCAGTTTATATACTGGGCATGATGTGCTGTGGTATGGAATACCTCTTGGCTAGTTTGGGTCAGGTGTCCTGTCTCTGCTTCCTCCTTGCATTGCTTCCCCTCCTCCCTGGCAGAGCATGAGACTCACAAAGTCCTTGGTCAGAGTAAACATTACTGAGCAACAACTAAAAACATCGGTGTTATCAGTGCTGTTCCCAGGCCAAAAGTCAAAACCACAGCACTGCACCAGCTACTAAGAAGGAGAAAAATGACTGCTGCTGCTGAGCCCAGTACAAGGCTTCTAACAGAGGGTACATGGAAAGGAAGGCCACCAGATACCTGAGACAACACAGAAAATGTAGAAGGAAGCAGAGATGTCAGGATACAAAACGGTGGCTAGCCAAAGATGTGCAGAAGGGCTTCTTCTTGAAAGAACATGAACTAGTACAGCATCTGGCAGCAGTATACACTAATATCTGGAACAAATCTATTTTAAAAGATTTCTGCAACCAGTTCGCTCAAATTTGGGCAATGAATTTTAAGATTCAGTATGTATACTACAATGAGGTTCAAGAGGGGCAGAAGAAGTGATCTGCACGAAGCATATAGTCTTCTTCCTATGCATTTTACAAACATTCTTTGAATATTGCAGAATAACCAGAATTTTATAATAAAGGAGGGTCAAATAGCAATCAAAATGCCTGAAACAAGGGGAGGGAACGAAGGAGGCATTCATCAGCATTTTAGAGCTAGGAGATAAAAAATTAGAGCTGGCAGATAAAAAGAATCAGAGAAGTATTCTACAGGGCTTTGTTTTCCCATTAAACTCTAACAGAAGGCAAGTTGTTTGCAGGGAGGTTGAAAGATGAGGCATTCTAGGAAGTGTTTCAAATTCAACCTACTAAACAGTGGACGTGTAGCCAGAACAACTCCTCAGGCCAGAAATTCGACATAGCCAATAGATCTCCCTCTACAGACTGGAGCACACAGGAGATCATGAAAGGTTTTTTCTACATGAACTGCACTCATTCAAAGAGAGGACGCATAGTAGTACTGTCTTTAAATAAAGTAGAAAATGGCATTTTTAAGATTAAAATAAGGAAACCAGATTTTCCTTTATACACATAAGTATTAAAAAGACCCTTCTGCAGGGTTTTAAAGTAAAGGAGAAGGAGGAAGTGGTGTTTTGCCATTTGAGTCAGTGACAAAAGGTTACACTGAAATTACAAACTTGAATATAGATTCTGTAGACAGAGGGTCAGATCATCAACACAGCTAAAATACTGTAGCCCTGTGAATATTTATCCCAGAAAGGATTTATCCCCAGGAATCCTATACTAGTCATGCAGACTATAGCAGTTTGTAAATGTGACATAATCACCATATTATTCCACAAATCTGCAGTCTAAAAAAACATCTGCAAAATCAGAATTAGAGGATCCTAGACAAGCAGTCTAATGAGCTAGAAGGAAACAAGTTAGTCAAGATAAAGGGAGCTTACTAGAAGGTAGTAGCTCTGGTGTAAGCTCTTCATTTTAGCTGTATAAATCCTTATTTTCTCCATAGTTAACTCATTTTTGTGTAGTTTTTCCAGCTAACTTGTTTGATAGGTGTGTGAAACCATCTCTGTTCTCTCAAGTATTCGATGACACAATATGAACGTTACCTTTTCTAGATACAGAGCAAATATGTGCCCTTCAGTTTCTTCACAAGGTTTTGATTAACAGAATACAGGCTTCTAGGCATAGGATCCACACTACAGGTCCTGTCTTGCTTCAAACTAATATTATTTCAAACATGTCAATGCTTTTCTATAAAGAAATTCCTTTCTCCCCTGAAAACTAAGTAGGTCCTACTTCAGTGGGAGGTAATCTCTACTCTTTTTTCTTGAGGATGAGCCAACTGCATAGCTAAGAATGTAATCAGCATGGGGCCAGAAGCAAAATAAGAAAAAAAAAAATAATTGAAAATAAGTTTTTGGGATTCCTGAAATATGGGAGGAACCATCAGAACCAGCCACCGTGATTCAAAGCAAGGAACACTGTGGGAGCCTGCTAACCCGTTAGAAGTTACAGACATCAAGCTCAGAGAAGGGTTTAAGAGTGGGGTAAAGGACATCTTGTTGTAGATATCTCCCTCTGCATCTCTTTTAACATCCTTCTGAACAACAGGAGGTCAGAATGCTAAGTTTGTTTGCATTCGTTTGTTGGGCCTTCTACCACCATCTCACTTCCAAACACCTGGAACCGATGGATATTTTTCCCCACCGTTCCATCACCAAAAGAAGGAATCATCCCTTTAGCATGGCTCAACCTGGATGCTTTATCCCCACATAGAGTTTTCTGAAATTGTATGAATTCACCTACTCCAGCCAGAAGTGGCTACAGAGCTAAGAATCATCATGATGCTTCATCAGTGGAAATACTTGGAAATACATGATTTCACAGATTTTGGTATCAGTAATGACAGAACTCCAAGTGGTTTAGTAGCTTCTGGTCTTTAGAGACTTTAGAGACTGTCAAGAAATCAATGTTCTTCATAATTCACACCAGGGCTGGAGACAGCCCCTCTCTTCTCCAACACTGAGGAACCTTTTTCAGTATTCTGTTACTGCCTGCAAATGTCTCTCCTTTTTGAGTGCAAAAGGTCCTGCTGGTCCTTCACAGACTTGACGCCTCAGCTCCAGGAAACACTTTTCCTGTGATTCTGGAGGTGCAACATTTTTATAGTCTAAGGGACTTGATTCTACTGTCTGGTGCATTAGCCAGACATTAGACATACAATCTGGTGGCAAGTACCAGACTAGCCTGAAGGCAGCAGTGGTTCCTGGATATTTGCAGGACCCAATGCCCACTGAAGCAGGCGGAATTTCCCAAGTAATAAAATGAAGAACAGATAGACTGTTTCTTTTGTCAGTGCTTCCTGTGATACACTGAGGCAGCCAAGAAGTAATCCAAACTTCACATGAACATGCTGAGCTATCATGGTGATCAGCTGGATGTAGAAATCTAAATAAAAGCATAAATTAAAGTAAGGATGCTGTCTGAAGCTCTGAAATACGGAGGAGAGCATGACTTCTCTTACAAAACATCCTAGTAAACTTGTAAGTGACCATATCAGGAATTCACAGACAAGCATGCATACATTACTGTAGCGAGTATACCTAATTTTGAGGCGGGGAAGCATACCCCTTACATTCATGTTTTGTTACTATTTGGATCTGGGTGAATTGTAAAAAAGCTTCTTTAAAAGTCACTTTTTAAAGCATGCAATAAATTTCAGAAACTTGAAAGGGCCATCTGGCCTAATATACCTGCCATCTTAGACAATTATCTCACTCCTACTTTCCTGCTCTTCCTCCCTGCCCCTCTTTAAACTTTCGTCCCCTTTTAGTTTTCAGAAATAAATCTAAGGGCATCTTCAGCATACTTACATTCTTTGTTTTAATATCACTTCTCACTAATGGCATTAGTTGACTTACTATCATTTGCAATCACATCTAAATCTTTACTCAGCTGAAGAAACAGAAATTTCTGGCCAAGCAGTTCAAAAGCAGTTTCAACCATTATGTATGTTTAACGCTGAGCAGCTCCACAATCCTACTGAAATGTCATAGGGTATCATAAGCTGGTTCTGAATTTTAAGTGGGTATTTACTTCCAGCGGCAACAAACAGTGTTTTATTATTTATTAACTGTATTATGGTTTATTTCTTCTGTGCCATTATGAGTACGAATGCTGCCTTACTCGCAGCATTTAAAAAAGCAGCTTGATTTTAAGAACTGCCTCAATGCTTTGGTTGCAGCAGATCACCGAAGTTATTTCTAAATGGGATGCTGAGGGAGCACCTCAGAATTCCCACTCTGAGTGCATGCTCTGGCTGTGGCTTCACCCATGCTGGCAAGACATGGTGTACTCCCTTCTTTTTTGCACAAAAGAACAGCCCTGATCAGGTCAGAACATCTTCAACAATCAAATGCAACTTTTTGGGTAGTATTTTTTTGGCGTTTATTGGAAATATCATTGCAAAAAAGATCTTCAAGTCCCAAAACACTGGGAAGTGTTTTGCTGAAATGACTTCTTATTTTGAAATAGGTTTTATTTCCTAAATAAACAAAAACAATCAAAACTATACTGAGGATTATTTAGAGCTGCTCTTGACATTCTGAAATTTTCTGGTGGAATTGGAAACACATTTTTAGAATCTTAACTCCTCAGTTTCTCTCTCTCACACAGTAAATAAATGGAAGTAAGAATATCGTCATTGATGGTCTACTCCTGTACTCCTTGTCCTTCTATTCCTCCATGATTTACTTCTATCCTCAGAACTACATAAAACAGAGAACCTGTATGCTTCAGCCTTATGCATGTACACTCTTTTTCTCTCATACACAGTCTCATTACTTTCTTTAGTAATACACCAAGCAACCTATATATTAACTGCCTGCAAGATTACCTAATTCATACTACCAGATGTGTTCTTCCCTGAACTTAATAACTTATGGAAATAAGTGCATTCCTTGCATCTTAGAAACCTTTCATGTCTTTCATGTACATCAGATCCTAAAAGCTATAACAATCTGTGGACAAATATAGAGTGAAATAGATTAATAGGTTTATGGCATAAAGCACAGTCAGTCACTAACCCCATTAACCCAGTCCTCAGGGTCTACAATCATAACAATCATTTCTACTTTACAATTCATAATCCTCAGTCTGAAATTTAATTTAATGAGAAAATCTCCATGTGTGCTACAATAACTTGTCTTACCATAGTTGTCTCTTGAATTGACCCAAAGCTGTTTATGAAGATGTTGACTGCAACATCAACTGGAATTCCTTAAAAAAAAATAAAGAAAGAAAAATAGAGAAATATTTCTGGTGAACTGCACAGTCCAGTAAAGGTACGTTATCTTTCATTTAAAGCTCCTTTATACTGATATCACTATGTGAAATGTCTTTTTTTTATAGGGTCATACAACGTTATCTTTTAAAGTTAATATATACACAGTTTTCAAAAGCTGTGGTATAATCTGTTTCCATTGAAAGCCAAGAGAAATCACAGAAACTCTTTTCAACCTAGTGATAAGAAAACAGAAAAAAACACACTTAGTCCAGAGTGCTAAGCTTAAAGCATATCACAGATCATAAATCTGAGTAATTTTCAAATTCCATGATTTTCTGTTACTACAGAATGCACAATCCACTATTATTTTTGCACACACAGTAGTGGATAGAGGCAATTCCCATTTCTAGCAGCAGACACTTTTAACTGTCAAGATCTATCATCCCAAATTACCTGTTTATGATTTATGATGAGATATTTACCTATATGGTAAGAGGTTACTTCTTTGTGCAAGTGAAGTACATAACCATGAAGTATGAATACAGAGAAAGAAAAGTTGTTTTGTTCAGCCTTCACAGCTATCTAGCCTTGGTGCAAGAGAGCTGGAAAGTTGCTCCATTTTACAATGGTTACCAATTAGCCAAGAAAAAATTCCAGAAGCCAGCAGCTGTGAAGATACTAAAATGGCCTGGATTTTTTCCTCTTTTCCACAGCCAGGATTCCTGTAGTTGAAGAGGGATGGTGTGACAGCTGCTACATCTGCCCTCCGTCACCCTGGGGGAACTGACTGGCAGTCATTTAATCTGGTGTTAACAAAGAGTTATCATGAAGCAAGGAGAAGTGCCCTGATGGTTGTGAGAACTAATTATGGCCCACTAGTTTTATTTAGCACCTATATATTGAGTGTCAGTATGTGCACTAGATGCATGTATCTGATCTCATTTACACTGTTACAAATACTTAATTCAGTGGGTTTCTTCCTAATTTCAGCAACAAAAGAGATATAAGAATATATGAAGAATATTTTGACAGGGTAAGCAAATACAATACAAAGTAATATGTGCCTCATCTAATAGTTTGCTTGCCTGCATGAAATATTTTGGTGTACATTTAATACATAAATTCAAACTCGCTCTCTTGGTTCACCAGAAGATCACTAAGATAAAATTTCACTTTTTTCAGTTAAACCAGGTGTTGTTTTTTTTTCTTTTAAATCAGACTAGTTAAGTGTGATGATTTTGATTATGCAATAAACATAATACTTTGTTTATTGCCTGATGTGTGTAACAGAGCACCCACCACTTCACTGGTAGCCAAGAGTGTATTATTATCTCTTCCAGATTTGAATAGGAAGTGCCCACTAAGAAAATCAGTCATGTGTGAGGAACGTTTTAACATGAGCAAACCACTTGTCAGAAAATGTTCTTTTCCTTCCACTTCCCTGGAGTTAACGTTGAAAGTCCTCCCTTTTCCTTCTGTCTTGATTCTTACAGACTGCCAGCAAGGTTATCAAAAATATAAGGAAAGCTGCAGCATGCTTTGCAATTACAAGCTGATCATGCTGAAGAACAGGTAGAGTAAAGGCTGGATGTTTATTCTTTGTGACAAGGCTCTGTGCTGAAAACATAAATGGTTCTACAGAGAATAAGAAATAAGACACTTGCTGGGAAGTGAGTCTAATACATTTAGAAAAGTTAGTTAAATAGAACATCTGAAAATGGTCTCTTCAGAAGCCCAGTAAAAATTATGGATTACCAAATGTCCCGTACTATTGATATGCATGTTAAAATATCTCTTAATGCACACACAATTCAATGGAAGTTCTAAAGCAAAAGGACTGATTTATGTAAACTTCAGTGTCTGTAATGTAATAAAATGGCCTATGTCTTTTTCCAGCTGTAGGAGTTATTAGAGGCTTTTCAGGGAAGATGCATTCCAACCTTTTCTGCAAATGTAAGGAAATTAAATTTTCCTACATGGAAGATTCCTACAAGATCTGACTACCACAGAGATGTTTTAAAGGCAAAGAATTTAAAATTTAAATTTATTACCTACTTGAAACCCCAAAGTGTGTAACCTGTATTATAATATATCTTTAAAGGATTTAGTAACCATATAGTTTCCAAATAGTGATACTGCTGATCCCCATTTTTATAAAGCCATCTTAAATAACACCAATAGTGAATTTTGATCATATTTTTACAGTTATAAAATACTGAAAATTTGAAATACTACAAAAGTCTAACTAAAATGTAGGGATAAAAAGACATTTAAAAAACTCATTCTATGGAACCTAATTCTAATTTTAAAAAGTCTTTTATAAAATAATAGTAATAGTATTAGTAATAATAATCACATGCTATTATGATCACGAAATCCTAACTTATTACCTTTCAGCTCATAAGGGTAAATATCTTCTGCAGTTTCACACTACCTAGGGGAATTTCCATTAAAAAGAAAAAAAACCCAAACAAACAAAATCTACCAAACAAACTGAAATTTAGGTTGTGAATATTAGCACTGTATAAATTTTCTATGTGTGAAAAGAGCAAAAGTTAAATTCCAAAAATTAAAACAAAGTCTAAAATATCTGACTAACCTTTGAAATTAGGCCTTATCCTGGGATCATAACTGAGCAATAGCCTATTCAAGATATTGCTGGTAGAATTAGCAGGTACTCTTGCAAGGTCTTCAGCTGATTGCTGGCTGTAACAAAAAGTGCATTAGTTACTATTAAGACAGAAACAACTGTGTGCTTAAACTTAAGTAATTTTAAAGTTATGCCATAAATGCCATTTCATGAGCAAAATATGTTCTGTATTTTCAGGTTCCACACTGTGCAGTCTTCTTTTGCCTGTGATGCTTCCATATTTTTCCAGAAACTGGAAAAAATGTGAAAGCTTTCCTATATACGCTTAACTGTAAACGTGGAAGTAAATAAAGCAGAATTCACTAATTGTTCCCTTTCTTTCTAATGTAAGTATCCAGAGGAACATGATTTCTTCATCAGTAGAAAGCATCCACCTGAACTATTTTTAGTGACTGTCAGATTAGGGACATAAGCAAACTGACAGCCACTTTGCGGGCGCCAAGCCACACAGAGGCTATTGGCAGTCTCCTGCTCTCCCACGCCAGCACCAGCTATTCCACTGAGAGCTGGAGCCATTGCAGAATCTCATTGTCAAGTGCTAATGAAAGCTTTGTTACAGAAAAGAAGGCCTTGGACTCCTCTGGTTTGCAGGGGGAATTTAAACATCTCTATTTACCTTGCTGTTATGGTGCTGGGTGTTAAATTAAACCCATCACTGAAATTGAAAAGAACCTTTGACAGGTAAATGTAGCTACAAGAGTAAAACAAAATTGAGCGTAATACAAAGCAATAAGGGTGCATCAGTCCCCACCCCATGTATTTAAGCACCTAGCAGGTGGATAATATCATGTAAATGAACTTGTATGCTGTCTGTAAAACCTCCTCAGTGATGTTTTCCAATTTTGAATCCTGTCTTGTAATCATTTTCCCACCCATTTTACGATTACTCTGCTGACTTTCTGTCATTATAATGTAGTAACCAAAACGCCACGTAAGACAAACACCCCCCAGAGACTTGTCATATGCATTGAGACCATCACCTCTAGCAAACAAATGCATGAATGTATTTTTAAATATGATCCTGTTTATTTCCTAAATGTTTTCCATAATCAGTATCAGCTGCTGTTGCCTCCTTCACCGTGCTTAATTTCTTTTGTTTACATTGTTCTTTCCCCTATCAATGTCTGCTTGACAGACCTACAAGTTAATCTTTATAACATCTTGGTTCACTGCTAGTTTTCTTCTCATCCTTCAGTTACCTTCATGTCCTCTTGGATTTCTGCATTATCTAAACATTCATTGAAGGCTTTCGGAGTTTAAAATGAAAGTTGTATGAATGTATCAGATCTCCTGATTTTAAGATGTCCAATTTATATTCTATGGGATAAAGCTCTAGAAGGCAGGGAGGGAATGCTGATTGATATTCAAGGATCACCCGCTCAAAGCTCGGGAGTGTTGTGTCATAACAAGAAGGAGATGGAGCAAGAAGTCCAGGAGGCTTCCACAGATGGATAAGGAGTTGCTGAGGAAACTTAGAAGGATAAAAGAAGCTTATAGAAGGTGGAAGCGAGGACAGGCAGCCTGGGAAGAATACAGGACATTGTCCATGAAGCTAGGGATCAGGTCTGGAAAGCTAAGACCCAAACAGGATTGAGTCTGGCCAGGGATGTCAAAGATAACAGGAAGGGCTTCTCTAGTCATGTTACAAACATGGATTATACAAAGTTCATGAAATAGTGATGATGGGAATCTGAACCACAAGGATAACATGGACACATAAATTAAATACAGATGCTTCTAAAATGCAATGAGGAAAAGAGGAAAAAAATCTGAGAAATTAAATGATTGAACATCAACATCAAAGAGAAAGCCAAACACAGCTGACAGGTTTATTTGTCTCCTCAAGTAAGAGGAATAAAGCGGTAGTTTTGTGAGATCTGAGTCGCACTGCAGAAGTATGTTAACACAAATATCTGTTCAGGCTGTTTGTTCAAAGGTCACCCATGAATTAGACAAAGGAGACTTACTGCACTGGGAAGACAGTGATGGGAAGAACATGTGGCAGCACTGCTTTCTGGTAAAGAACTTCACAATCATATCTCCTGCAAGTTGTTGGGTAGTGTTTTGAATTTATACAAGTATAATGTGCACATATTTATCCTCATTTATATAAGAACAAAGTGAATTACAATAACATTGTTAGGAGTTGGGAGAAGAAGAGAGAGTCAGTAAATGCTATTTTCTAAAGGTGACTTTGAATGAAGCAACTGGAATAGTTACTGAAAAAAAAAGCTCTGCTGAGTATCAGTTATATTTTTACTTTTACAGCATGCTGTCATTGAACTACCACCATTGAATAGCACTCATGCAACTAAAACATCGTCACAAGGACTGGATTTCCTTCAGAGAACATTGCTGATCAAAATGCCAAAATCAATAAATCATATGTGTTTCGGTGAGTTAAGAGGTTATGCCACTTTCAGAGTGACAGATGAGCAGAATGACTTAAAAAAACAACGAATGGGATTGGTTAGGTGCTTGGGGAAACAGGCTAGGATTATTTATGCCACTAAGACATTTACCCAAAGCCACCACTACACTGCTTAATTGACCATTCTGGAATGAATTAACAATAGGCAAAAGTGTAGACTACAGAAGAGAAAAATAATTTGAGCCAAGACCTCCCTTCCTAAGAAAAGAAGTACTTCAATTTGCTGAAGGCTGTCTGATTCCAGTATAACAACACACACACCAACTGAGAAGTTACCAATTTTTCTTATTTAACCTACAATTTTCACATTTGTGAAAAGCTGACAACTAGCCTAAGATTTCCCTTAGGTTCCCACCAGATGCAGCATGTGTTGTAATTTTAATACATTTATTTCAACTTGTGTTTAACGTATGTGGAGCTGCTGGAAAGTACTAAGAAATGGAGATGCAGTAGCAGTCCTCACAGTAATTGATGAGTTCTAAGAAAGATATGGTGCATGCCAGAGGGAATGGTAACAGAATTCTCACAGGGAATTTAAAAGCAAGTAATTAACAATTATGTTAATTGCCTTTTTTCTGGGTAAAAAAAAAAAAAACAGAAACCAAACAGTATTCTCAAAAAAGCATTCAAAGTGTTCTCACTTCTACAGTGTTCTCAAAAGCCAGAAAGAAAACAAAGTACAGTTAGTCTTTTGGCATAACATCTCTGTGTGATATGACTGGCCTCTCTCCAGTCTTTGGGAGGTTACTTCTGATATCACTGGTCAATAAAAGAATGACTTCAAATTCTGTATTTCATAGGATATGCAGTAAGGTGCCCATTTCCTCTTCTATTGCAGCTCTACACATTTTACCACTGACTTTGACATGATTAACATTTTCAGTTGATGACTATGGATAATTATTTTTCTAATTCACTAATCAAAATCCAGAAGTTCAGATAAGCAGATATGCAAGGCGAAGCATATATTACACTTGGTTTGAAATTTACACAGCTATGTTACATTTGTGTTAAGCAAATGTTTCAGAAGACATTATATCTCTGCAGGTTATCATGACATTTAGTCTCCTGGAGTTCACTGAAGTTACGAGTTGCAGTGCTACAGGAGGATGATGGCAATAAAGACTATATACAATATTCTACACAAATGGGAAGGAGAACCTTTGCTGTTCTATTAATTCACCTAGTGCTCTGATCCCTAGTCTTAGGATCACATTATGCTAAAGAATCTCTAATTTTAAAAAAGAACACGAGTGTATTTTTTTACTTATGGCATGACAATCAGGAAAAAAACAGTCATGTCACAGGGACACTGTAGTCCAGACAGTCAGGTAGCATGCTTGTTCTATTGCTTATGCTTGCTTAGAAAGTGTAGCTTGGATAATCTTAGCATTAAGCTTTGACTTTGCATTGTTCTAGATTATTGTGTGACAGATAAAACTATATATTCCTACTCGCAGTTAGTTATCTCCAGAAAAATCTTCAGCTATATAATGCTGAAAACAACAGATTTTAGTACACTTTATATAATCTATGTGATGGAAACTGACATTTTAGTCATATAATACAGCAGCATATGTATGAGAATGGTAAAAATAAGCTTTGGGAAACACGGTATCTGTTATCTCAGCATATATTGTAAGTATAATCTCCCTGATGTAAACTATCAGTGTTCTTATTTGCAGGCATTTGATTTTTAGAGTGCAATAAGTCAAAGCATAAAAGCAGGTTAACACAAAATGACAAGATACTATATAACTCTCCTTAGTGATCTCTTTGATCTCTAGTATGCTTAATAACTGCATTTTCAAACCATACTGGGTGACACATCTATTACTGGGAAGAATAATTACAATGTTCCCAATGCAAAGTGGTATCACTAATTGCATTAGAACTATGGAACTCTAAGTAACTATTTATGTGTCTTTAGAAGTGCAGTTGACGTCCAAACACCTAAAATTAGATATGAAACTTCGGTATCTAAATTTGGAGGTAATGCACTGTGGAAAACAAAAAGATTCCTTCATAGCAGAAATTGAGATAGAAACCCAGACTGGGCAACCCAAATTGTGAACCCTGAATTGCAGGGCTGAAATATCTCATCTTTCATCTCCTGCCATAGATAGACCAAAGAGCACAGTAGTCTCCTGATGTGGGCATGTATGGAACCTTCCTGAGGCTGGGTGGCGTGAATAGTTCAGTAGTATCACTATTTCAGTTCTTGTCTATCAGAAACCTGTAAGTCCAGCTTTGGTTTCACATTTAACATTGCCAGTGTTAGAAACCTTAGAAGTGTTTATATAGCAAACTGAAGTGCCTTGTTATACCCTAAGCTTTAGAAAAGCAAGCTGATACATCTGCCCACCACAGAGATGACAGCCCCTGAATCAGCAGAACCTGGTTAGTATGGTACTTCATCCACCCTGACTCGTACTGCTCACAGCAAGCTCACAGCAGTGGTTCCACTTATTAAAATTAGCTTTGCCCCTGGCTTAGGCATCTCTGCATCCTACTGAAGTCACCACCTAAGTGACCCTTGTGCATAATGGGTGTCCTGTTGTGTCTCGCTATCACACACAGACACAAAACACAATCAACATCCAGATGTTTAAGCAGAACCATGAACATTTTAAAAATTATTTATTTATCCACATCAGTTCCTTGTCCCAGTCTTTTTTTCCTAATGTAATGTAAGTACTGAGACAATATGTGGATCTTTGTAAAATCTAACAACCTGTATGGTGGTATAAGTGGAGATGCAAGTGGAAAGTGTAAGTGGAGATACATTTTATATAATTTGTCTTTCAAAGATTCATTTGGTGGAGTTGAGAGCAGAACTTAGACTTATGGTTTTCCTTGGGCTTAGGTTTGGGGAGTTTAATTAATCCTGCAGCTCTAACTTTTTTTTTTTTAGTGTGGAGGTTGTAAGTGAAATACAAAGTCTGTAACCCTTCCCCAAGATTGCAGTGTGTCATCGCTTCAGTGTTCAGAATGGAGTAAATGCTGTTCACTGAGACAGTGAATTACTGAACAAGAACCAGCCTACCACACTTAATTACTGTTTTACAAGAGAACTCCAGGTTTGCTTATATATTGTTATCTTTTTACTCTCTAGCACATTCATCCACTCTGAAAACAAATTCCCAAACCCCCTCGAATCTGGCCCTATCTGTCTGGGATCATGGCTTTCCATGAGAGTTACATAATACAGAATAATTGAATCATTGACCAACTGCTGCTACCATGAGGCAAAAGAATTTTTATAGGAACCAGACATGAGCTCTGCAATGTACTTCAGAACCACTGCGAGATGAAACTGCCTCCACAACCGAATTCAAGGTTTTCTGTCAACTTCATTCCATCTTCTCCCACAAATGGTAGCATCCCTCTCATCACACTTACAAATTAAATGTCCACATACTATCAACAGTGCCTTCTACAAAATGGGATGAAGACAGAGATGATTCCACTTTCCCACCATTTACATTTTGGGGTTGATCACATATTACAGATAGAGAGGCCACGTATAACCAAATGCTTGATAAAAAAAGAAGCCCTTGACTATGGGAAGGTGGAGAGGATTCTCTTTGAACTTCTACTTTAGTCTTTATGGGAAGAATGTGGCAGAAGCTGAAAGTTAACCAAGATAAATTTTAGGACAGACTTTCAAACAACTTCGTTTTTTCTCCAGTTCCACTGTCTTTCGTTGTTACTTTTTAAAAGAAGCTGTTTATTGAACGTTTGCATTTGTGACCTTTCTATACCTCTGCCCCGGCAGATGGCACAAGCCATGTTTTCTGGAGGGCTTAGAGGGCCATTTCACAGTTTCTGAAGTAGCTGATACTCTTCATTGAATACAAGCCAAAATATGATCTGTACTCCAGCTTGATGGGTAAAAAAGTATATCTAGATATCATGCGGTATTTAGTTAATCATCTACATGGATATAAATCTCCATGTGGACAAACGCTCAAAGATGAGAACGGACAAGAAGGGACACTATTTTAAAAGCAGAGCCTTGGTATCCAGACAAAAGAATGAGATTTAGTGATACAGGTTATCCTGCTTGGCATTGTCATAGTATTAGAGATACCCTGGGATCTTCAGAAATTAACACTGTGCAAGTGGACAGCTGAGTCATAGTAAAACTACAATTAATAGGGATAGTTGTGATTATGGGCACAGTCAACTGATTTTGTTAGCTGTTGTTCGAACCTCTTACATCTCTGTGTCTTCTAACCAAACTTCCCTTTACTTACAATTTAATTTGCCTAGAGATCTTGCAAGTATTTTTTGAGTAGAGACCTTCTGGGCTACTAAGGATTTTGGGGATAACATCATAAAACAACTGAAGCATTTACTATGATGTAACAAAAGGAAAAATGTTTACCAGCAGTGCTCTTAGAAACATGCACAGCTAAATGTCCAACATGTTTACCAGAAACAGGTATCATGAGGAATTATGAAAAGTTAATAAGAAGTAACAGTGGGTGGGTAGTCTATGATCAAGTGACTAAATCCATTTGTCTTATGAAATCATCTGTATTCAGTATAGTGAATTTCAAAACAAGCTTTGTAAACAGAAGACTGCAATCCACAAAATTCTTTGTTATTTTCCTGAAGAGGTAGACCTGTTTTCTTTATATGCATATTATATATATTTTCCATGGAGACAAGAGAAGTGTTACACTAAAGCTTCATATTTTATTGCACTAACCATCTGTGGAAGACAGCTTCTCAGACTTACACTGCAGACCTCCCTATTATGGGATTTTAGGCCTAATATATCAATCTCTTTGTTAATCAACTAACATTCAGGACTCAGACGTTAAGTACAATTATGTTTCATTTGGAAAGCCTGAGATAAGAAGGAAAATTATCTGAATGTAAGATATTAAATCTTACATCTGTTCTGAGCAAGCATTAAATCAAAGTAAGAATCAAGTGCTTGAGCATCAACTTCATGAAACCCCTCAATAATAAGCTGAGAAAAACAGTTTCAGAAATAAATGAAGCTATCAAGCCAAAATCACACAATGCACTGAGAAGTACAGTATTATGAATAATCGCAAGAGGTTTTGCTCTAAGATACCAAATAGAATTTCCCTAATTGAAGGAAGAAAATATCTATCTATGAGACAATAATGAACTTTTAATGGGGTTTCTAATCAGCTTGTTTTCATCTTATTCTAATAGTAGTTAATTTCATGCCAGGGGGAACATTTGGTGAAAGGCTTGTATTCTGAAGTGCCATAAAAGGAAAAGTTCAAGTATGCTCGGTTTCCATACAAACAAATTTATTCTGAAGTCCCAAACCAGTCTTATAACCATTTCTTAACATCAGACTAAGGAACTCAGGCAGTAACATCAGATTCAGTAAAAATCTTTCCTGGGAAGTTACTTGCATACATTTGAATTTCATTATAAAGTTTGTAAAGAGTATATTTTTTCCTTATATAATTACAGGTGTGTTTTTTTGTGCTCTTGACGAGGTAAAATTTAGCTTATCGTAAGTTTTAAGGAAATAGAAGGCAATAATTTGTTACAATTAAGCTTTAAATTTTATTGCACCAGTAACCAAAGCAAATTAAAGGCAGATTAAGATTTTAACTTCTAAATATGTGTTTTCATTAGGAAGTTGACCCATTCAATTTTATAAATAATGCAAAATCCTATTTATTGTCCTTTAGACATATACAATGCATTCTTCTAAAAGATTTCTTTCATGCTTTGCTAGTAAATTTTTCATTCAACCACTTCCTTTAAGATCATTTTTTGTCAACCCCCATGGTGTCACTTCATTCCCAGTCCATTGCATTTTGTTTTGGTTTGTTTCTGAGGAAAGAGTCCTTACTACTTTTTTCCACTGAAAAAAATACATATTAAGAGCAGGCAGACTATTGTATAATGCAGAGTGTCACCAAGTCAAGAAGTTTTGTGGAAGACTTAAAAATGTGCTGATGATTGAAAGTTTGCCATTGATAGCCTGAGTTAAGAGGGCATTATTTTCTCTGCAAGACAGAACTGATTTTCACTGCTCATTCACATGAGATGTCTTCTAGATGCCAGCCACAAAAATAGCAGTCCCACAGTCCTGCTATTACAAGTGGTTGTCTCTCAAACTGTGAACTTCAGCCAAGTAAGATACAGGCAACCTTTTCATTATTCAGAAAATCCAACAGGGCTTATTGCTAGGGCAATTAATTTCAGCTAGCAATCCTTCACAAGTGATACATCAGACGAATACTGGATTCCACTAATATTTTCACAGAAAGCTTCGACTGGTTGGTATGTAAAAGTAACACATCAGAAATTAGAGCATTTATTCAATGCTTTTCAAGTATATTGGTGACAAATGACATCGTGTTTAATGGTTGTAATGGCAACTGGTGTCCAAAAGCGTAACGTACCTTAAGAGGTGCTTAAGAGAAAAATAAAAATTAAATCCACCCCTTTACAAATAAAAAAATGACATTAATTTTTTAAATTCTAATTAAGACCAAGTCAAGAACATGGTCTGCTGAAGCAGACCATGGAAGACCTGGACTCAGTTCCCAGCTGTGTAAATCACTTTCTGAGGACTTCTGTGCTGTCACCTGTCCTGGGAACTCTGACATTCCTCTCCTAGCTACAAATCCTCATGGTAGCTCAGATCAAAAGCTCATTCAGAACTCAAGTAGTCAAAAGGGACGGAATGGGTAGGGGTCATTGTCGTGATCACATTTTTATCTTAATGTACTTAAATCCAAAGATGGATCTCATTTTTAGGTTTGATATAAAAAAAAAAAAAGAAAATAAAATACTCACTGCTACTAGAAACTTTCTAAAAATTTGGGGTTACAAATAAATATCATTGTCAATATTTAAAAAGAGTGAGAACTTAAAAAAGTATCATTCAGGCATTTCTTCCAGTCTATTCATGTTAAATAGCCAGTCTCATCTTTCACTCTTCTTCTTTTATGGTCAATGAAGAAATGTGCTTTAAATTTGTCTAAACAAATTTTATCATTTCAGGCATAGCTCTCTTCTACGCTTCTTGGCAACTTACTATATTCCATCAATCTTTTCCTTGGATATTTACACCATAACACTATAAAGATCAGCAAGGCTGGCCAAGAAAATGACAAAGAAGGCACTCACAAATTGAACTTTTGCATTGTCCTATAGATCACAACCTAAGACGTGGTATGCATTAGAAAGATGGAGTATTTTTAACACCAAGTAATCATGGGTCTCCAGAATACATTCTCGGTTCAGCTGGCCAACGACAGATTTTAATTTTTGCATTTTTACAGAGACATTGTTCCATAACAGCATGCTTTATAGCAACAATCAATCCACCTCCATAAAAGTTACAGTGCTGTAAATCACTGATGGAAGATGCTGAAGTCCTTAGTTCTATTCAACATGAATTAAGCTCTGCAAGCCTTCTCTTACAGAACTAAGCTAACCAGAAACTGCATTACGACAGTTTTGCATCTTCCTTGCTTTTCCCAGTACACCTGCAACACAATGCCAGGCAGCACAGCACTATGGAACCACACTACTATGACCCCATAAATAGAAAGACACTGGGTTGGATATTCCCCAAAGAAAGTAACTGTTTACTATGGCTTTGATATTTCCTTTTGTTAAAGCAAAGGACCTGCTGCAGCAGAAAAACACTCATTGGGAGAACTTAATCACAATGATGGTCCCATCCCCACCCCAAGTCCCTTTCTTTCAGCAGAAAACATCACCTTCTACTTCAGTTGCCAAGTAATTACCACTGTTAAAAAAATGGCAGGATCACCATCATACAAAAGCATAATAGAAACAAGGCACATACGATGGACATAGGTATTGCTTCTTTTTCCCCTTTCCTTTCTTTGAAGACTTCTCTTTGGAATAGACTTCTTCAACCCATAAGGAGAACGAGATGAAAAAGAAAACTGCTACTAAGAGCTTCATCTTGAAGATTAAGCTTCAGAGAAACCTTCAGTCTGTGGCAAAAGAGAAGAGGTTTATGTTAGTAGTGTTAGATATTCCAGATGGGATCACATACCCCAAAAGGAAGCAAACAAACA
Source organism: Pezoporus occidentalis (assembly GCF_034315485.1). Lineage (NCBI taxonomy): Eukaryota > Metazoa > Chordata > Aves > Psittaciformes > Psittacidae > Pezoporus > Pezoporus occidentalis. The sequence continues at coordinate 825,717 of NW_026912778.1, read as the reverse complement.
AATGCTTTTGTTGTGTTTTGGTTTGGGTTTTTTTTTTTGTTTGATCTTAGTCACCTGGAGAGACACAGTCTGTTGAGGTGCACATGTGATATGGAACCCACACTGGCAATTTTCTGACAGACAAGCTTCCCAAAGTTAAGAGACTGACAGTGAGGAACAGGTTTAAAATGCAAGTTTGCTCCACTTTGTTTAAGAAATAAACATGTTGTCCTTCAAAAGCTGTCTAACAATCCTCAGAAACTTGGAAACTGAATTCCTCACCAAAAATATCCTGTATAAACTGCATTAAAGATGGTTAGTGATCATCTAACAAGGCAGGGAACTGCAAAGCCTCTATGACCTTGCACAGACAAAATAGCAATCATTTCAGTGCTGGCTATGAGAAAGGGTTGCAAATTTCATTTTATATACAGAATCTAAACACAATTTACTACTTTGCACGAAGTGTTCTCGCTGTTGAGCAACTCTGCAAGGGCCTTGCAAAGATAGTGTTAGTAACACAACCCCGATACTGTGCTTTATTGCATTGTATTCAGTTCAACATTTTAACTTCTCACTGGCACAAAGCACGGACCCCAGGGGCCTGGCACTGAGTTTGTGCTCGGCCAGAGACAGCCCCGCTGCTCCTGGTTGCAGACACACAATGCCCAGGCATTTCCCATTTGTTTCCCATCCCACAGGTAATTCCCAGGTATCTGCTTTGCCCAGCAGAGACACCCCAGACGCCTCAGCTGCATTTCCCACTTTTATTTTGCTTAATTTTGTTTAATTCTTTCCAAGGAGCTGCCTCTCCCTCCCTACCCCCACCTCCTGAGGGCACCGGGATGCTTCAGTGTCCCCGGGAGCCGCAGCCCCACACTCCCTGGCAGGTAACGATCGCGGACCTGTCCCCTCCGCCCGCTACGCCTCGCCGGGTTCTTCTCCTCCCCAGCCCGGCCCGAGGCCTCCCACTGACCCCGGCACCACGGCAGGGAGCGGCCTCCGTGCTGCGGGCGCACCTTGGGAACAGCGGGCGGAGGACACGAGAGGGGCTCCCGCAGCGACTGGACGGGTCCGGCGCTCCCCTCAGGGCAGCAACCCCCTCGCCCCGCCGCCGCCCGTCACGGCCCCGCCGCCGCGGTACGGCCGGCGCTGGCCGAGGTGCTGACGGGGCCTCGGATGCGGCCGCCCGGTGGTAATGGGGCTGTCGGGCCGGCCCCTTACTCCTCCGCGGCCCCTTCCCCAGGGAAGACGGGCCCCGCACGCACCCGCAGACCCGCCACCGCCACGGCCCAGCGCTCACCGCCAGACGCTCAGCCGCGGCCTCCCCTTTCCGCCGCGATTACGGCCGATGGCGACCGGGGAACCGGCGGCGGGGCATGTCGCGGCCCCGGCGGAGCGAAAGCGTGGGTACTCCGCTGGCGGAGCGAACCCCTACCTCCGGCGGTGCCCTCCGCGGCCAGTGAGCATGTGCGGCAGCCGCGGAACTCTCCCAGTGAGCATGTCCCGGCAGCCCGCCCATAGACGGGTGCTGGGCGGGAGAGCGGCGGCGGGAGCGGCGGGGTGAGCACAGGGGGTCCGGCTGGGTGCCGATGAGCACACACACACACACCCCAGCCCACCCCCCGGCCCTCCCGTCGCCAGAGGTACCTAATGATCTCCTTCCTTACATCAGTTATTCGGCCTAAATATTGGACAGACAACATCCTACAGCAGAGGAGTCCCACCCTGCCGTTACAGTTCAAAGGCATCATCCCCACGTCTCACATTTTTGTTAGTGACCAAGTCACTGAAAACCATGACCTTTCCAAGTCTTCTTTATCTTCCAGACTTTATTTTGTGTCACTGTTAGTATACACTACCAGAACTTCAGTCTGCAGTGTGATGAAAGAGCAGCATCACCTGAAGACCCTTTATATTCTTCAGAACGGACCCAGTGATTGTAATACACCAATGTATGCTTCCTGTAACATCTTATAATCCTCATCACATTTCTTTGTGAAACTCTGTTTGGAGTTTGGACCATAATATAATGGCAGATAAAAAGTGAGGAAAGCCACCTTTTTGGCAAATGAGAAGGAAGTGGGCACAGGACCTGGTGTGCATACCATGGCAGGTAGCAAGCAGTGTGTATATTCTGTAATACCCAAATGTTGAGTACCCTCATCTTCACCTTCTGAGCAATGTTCCTGCTTTAGCTGAATTATAGACATGCTCTGAAAATAATTCCACGCCCTTCAGAATTTGCTTCCCTATGGTATACATATACTGCCATATACCTGCATACGTGTGTACACATATCTGCATGCAGACACAAAAATCTATTGCCACGGGTCAGTTTAAGGCCACCGGTCTTTCACGACACAGTTTTCCAGCTCAAACACAGGAACTTGCAAATTAAACAAAGCGAAGCTGTTTCTTGAAGCAGAAAGCAAGGCCCAGAGGCTTCCCATAACACTGTTTCCCTGAAGAAAAAAGGTAAGCTTGTTCTTTTAAAACCCGTATGAAGATCTCTCAGGAATAGAAAACAGGATGCTGTAGTTGTCCTAGAAGGACTGGCACAAACGTGTCTGAGAACACATAGCCACTGATTGCCATTTCCATTTTTCTGCAGTTTTGTTGTGATACTGGTGATAAGGGCATGAAAAATAGACAGCAACACGCTTAAGATATGTGGACAGACACGTCCCCTGTCTGTGTTAAGAAATCAACGCAGCAGAGCAGAGCAAGCACCTACAATGTGCCGTGGTAGCAACAGCAGAGGAACAAATGGCTGTCAGCACACCAGCAGCCTGAGCTACTGCAGCTGTCTTCATTCTGCTTCCTGCAGCCACTCGTCCTGGCTGCTTGGTGCCTTCTCCTCCACACAAAGTACCTACTTCCCTCCTTTGTGCTGTCTGCAAAGCCACCTGCATTTTCAAGTGCTTCCTGACGCAGCTCTGGTTGTAAACACCTAAGGATAAATGTATATCTGTGGTAACTCAACAGGCCAGTGTATAAAATAGAAATGAATACCACACACCCCTCAGGTTCATATTAAATAAGAATATACACCTAATTTCTTTCTGTAATTAAAAAAGTGAGATATATATGGCAAAGACAAGAAAAGGGAGCTGCTTCGGTAAGATCTCTCTGTAGTATCTTTAGGTGTCTTTCACCTCACAAATACTGTCCAATATTGCAATAAATAGTTTGATAACACTTGATTTATTCTTTTTACGTGCACTTAAATGGAATAGGTGTCAGCTCTCAAGCCGGTGCTTGCAGTAAGGGGGGTTTGGTAAAAGTCCTCTTCTGACTCTCACCATGTAAAAGCTGGCCAAGGTCACAGTCAGCTGCTTTCTCACCTGCAGCACCTTCTTGGCAGGCCAGCAGAGACAGAACAGCTGTGTTGCTCAAGCCACCCTGTCACTTTGCACTGCCAGAAGAAGCCAGAGTGCCACCATGCAGGACTTTGAAGGACAGCCCCCACACCATTCAGATGTGCTATTGTAGCACCAGCTGACCAAGCAGTGCTGTCCAAATGGGAAGGGGTGGGGCAGAAAGCCTCCTATAAAAGCTTTGTACCAGCAAACCAGATGATCATAAGTTCTGGTTCTGCTGATTGGTTTTGGTTGTGTTTTGTATTTCTGATATCCTATTGAATAGAAATAAGTAAATAAACCAGGTTTTTTACTAGTAAGTGAATGGGTAAGGGTAGACACAGCTTGCTCTCAGCCCAAGTTGTATTTCAGACAATAGGGGGGGTCTTATGCTATCTTTCCTCTGCTTTCAACTGCTGCTGTGTTCACCATTGGCAATATCTAACCATGTTCATTTGTTTAATTTAGGAATAATTCCCAGGAATTCCTGATCTTAGATATTATCCTGATCACTAGAAAATAGTTAGTGAAGCATATGCAAAATATAACAAGACCTTTCCTAGTGATCAGCCCAGGGACATTAATCCTGTCTCTAGTTTACAGTAGCAGAACATGGAGATCTGGAGATCCAGCTCTGCTGTTCAGTCACCCAACAGATACTTTGCAGCTGTATATGATAGAATTTCTTTGGGTTTATTGCTCTTTTTAGTCTATTTTCTTAAGGAATTGCTTTTGTGTAATAACATTCTGTACGTGTGAATGTTTCAAACAGCGTGTTGAAAACTTGATTATTTTGAAATGATTGATACTACATGTTAAAAGAAAGCAGCAGAGAGCTCGCTCAGAGATACTGCATGTTTTGTAAAGAGAGCTGGCTGGGAGCACAGACTGAGCTAATGTTCCTGCAGAAGGGAGAACAGTGAGAGAGAAAGCAAGCAGACTAGCATGAGTGACTACTAGACAACAGAAAGTCCACCTGTGAAAAAACAATTATAAATCCTTTAAATAGAAATATATTTAATTCATAAAGCATCTGCTTTGCTAGGGGAGAAATTACGACCAAAACCCAGAACTTCTAATGTCAAATACCTGGCAAAATTTTATTAAAGCCTTTACCGAGCTTTTTTTCAGGAAAGTGAGAATGTAATTTTAAATTTCTGTAGACAGAAGACCCCATGCCTTAGCTTTCAGAGTAATTCAGTCCAAAAGCCAGGCAGCCACAAGACCCACATCAATTGGAAATCAGATTTCATTGATTTCAAAGCTTGCCAAACTAGTTCTTCTCATAAATTGAGTTGATTTAATTCACACAATTGGAAAACACAATTTTAAATAGGAATTCATGATCTGCAACCTTTTTAATTATAGATGCTTTTTATTTTAATCACCTGTCACATCTTGATGGCTTTGGTGATCACCCAGAAGGAGTAGAGGTTTACAGGGCTCCTAAGAAAGACTGATTTCTGAAGGATGCTGAAAGCTCTTTGCTATTCTTTCCTTTCCTGCTATTGTAAAGAGGTATATATCCTCAGGTTGTTGTAGAATATAGGGACAAAATAGGTGTTTGGTATAAAATGTTTCTCCCTCTGGTACCGGTGACCAGAACTGTGGAAGGTACCTGATTTCCTTCCTTCTGAAAAGACTAGTAATTTTCATTCTATTTTGAAATACAGAAACTTGAAGTAGAAACCCAGCAGTGAACAAAATAACAAACAGGTGAATCATCACATAAAGAAAATTACAGTCTGTCCTTCTTAATGTTCCAGTTCTTTCATCTCTCTTTTCTTTACGGATACTGAATGTGACAGATGATCCTTACAGGGTTTATCTGAATGCTGGCAAATTCAGACTCTTCTGCCTTGGTGGAGGCTCTAAAAGAAGACTTTTGAGAGACCTGCAAGCACACTGGAGCATATAGCTTATTAAAATTACATGACAAAACAATTAGAAACATGTGCCCCTTCAAACATGGCATTGATGGTAAGTATAATAAGATGGGGCTGTATTAGGCTTTATGTATCTGATAGATAAGTAGCTTGTCAAAACAGTGATGGTATATATATATTGATCATAACGGGCATAATCATATTAATAATGCCTGTACTTCACAGGAAGAAGTCACATGTTCTATCACCGTCATGGATGGAAAACTGGGAGTGTGCAAGATACCCCAAACATATGTTCATTGCAGGCTTATGCATTTTACTACTGCATTTCCTATGTAGCTATGCCTTTGCTCACGCATCCCTATGTTCAAAACACTGTCAAGATGTGTGTATGACTTCAGGATTTTTTCCCCCTGCTCTCTGATTTCTAAAATTAAAGTACTGTAGCAGTGACCCCAAAGCTGGGAAGAAGAACCAACAGAACAGAGTGCACGTCCTGTAATCCCTGAAAGGATTGACCAATATTGGAAGCAGAGGTATCCACGTTAGAGTACAGATATCCACATCTTGTATGGAAGGACCAAAGAGGGAGGTGTATGTGAGTCATAGTTGATTCTGTAGTTCTCTAATGTCATTGCCAAAGAGATTAAAATTTAATCTGAGGTCACTGATGACAGTTAAGATTTGCATTGCTGATATCAGTGGGTGAAAAACTCTGTAAGAGGGTTTAACCTAAAAAAAAACAGCCGCCAAAGTGAATAAATTCATAGTTCCTGTTGTTATGGTAATAAATCTAGGACCTGTTATTAATATTGCTATGTGAAGTTCTGCATGTTCCTAAAAGATAGCTTAATCAGCCTGAGAAATGTGCTGTCAAAAAAGGTGTTTTCTGATCTGAAACACCTCTCCTTGTGTTGGAGTATTTTACTAGTGACATTGAAGTAACTTTAAACTCTTGTTGCACCATGTAACACCCACAGTCAGCATAGAGTCCTTGAAAAGAAGTTTTGAACACAATCATATACCCAGACTGGTGTTAAAAGGCCTATTAAACCTCTATTTAAAGTTACCCAGGCTTGTTTTCTACCTGTAAAATAATCTTTTGGAAACTTCAGAAAGATTCTCACACCAGTTTTGGGGTGAAAAAAAAAAAAAATCATTAAAAAAAGGATGCCTCTCTGTATGCACATTTAACCCATGTGCTCCCATTTAGCCCCTATGTTTCAATAAAACTGTATGACTGTGTAATTAATTGGCTGAACACAGTTTAGAGCCAGCATAATTTCTTTTGTGGATTACATTGTCATTTAAGAATTGAGATACAAGTCAGCGGTGAAAAGGATTAGCCTGTCAGCTTCCAAGTTCTTAGAGGCCGTGTTTGTTCATGCATAAATGGTAGACGTAAATGACTTGTGAAGAGTTAATGCATGATTAGTAATTGTTATCAACATGCTACAGGCATGAACTGCATACCTCGCAAATAACTGTACCACAGCTATATATGTACAAACCAGTAAAAAATACAGCTGTAACCTTGAAGAGAACCAGGAAGGCAGTTGTTATAGAAATGTCATTCAACAACACTTTCTATACTTTCTGCAACAGAAACACTTTCTAAAGGCACTTATTGCATGTAAAGTGCTACAGTGGATTAAGTACCTGTCTTTCTTACATAATGAAAGGAAGACACAGATGCCTTGTGCAAGTCAAGGCAATTCCAGCTAACAAGAGTTGTATGATTCAGGATTCCTCCTGGCTGACTGTGTTGGAAAGATACCTGGGTGTTCCCAAGGACAGAAGTTAAGGACAGCCTGCAATGTCACATACAGATTTCCTTTTTGCCCGCCGTAGTGCACCCATTCTGCCTAAATCACACTGCTGATACGCTTTACTATAATAGCTGCTCTTTACTTAAATTCTTCTTGCTTTGCACTCAGTCTGGGCAGCTGTTAGCTACCTGCTAGACATATGGTGCCAAAGGCCTGCAGGGCAAATTTCTTACAACCCACAAGATGCTCAGTCACAGTCTTTGGAACACTTCCAGCACACTGTCATAGTGTTGTAAGGAATTGTGCCCATCCCTGGGTTCCAGCTCCAAACAGAACTTGAACCCCAAAATTCTCCATGTGGCTGCTACCTAAAGAAAACAGATCCTTTCTGCCTTTCAAATAGCTATTTCATCAGAATCTCAGTATAAAGGCTTAGTTTGGTTCTTAGTCTAAAAAATTATATTCTCCTCATTTGTGCTATAATAAGTCATAACTTTAGGATCTCTTTCTTCATCCAGATTTAGCAAGTCAGAAAAGCATTATAATAAATGAAGTTTTCAGGATAATGTCTGCTGACAAGACCAGTGTGGAGGATCCATGCAGGTTAAAGGATCTACCTTAGAAGATGCTAAAAGGCACTGTTAAATTTGCCCTGAAATTAAAGTTCTGTTACTTTTCTTTCAGGAAACCCAAATAACTAGTGATGCCCAACTGCTCATTCTTTGGGTAAGGAGTGAAACAAAGACTATATGCTGTAGAAGAACCGTTATCTATACAGCAGTGGAAGTCCTGGAGAATGAACACAATCAGCAAGAAGAACAGGTGCCTGAGGCACAAAGGCAGGTATGTGACACACTATTTAAGGAGACTTTTTTCAAGAACAGGGAATGTTTGAGAAAATTAGGGATTGGAACAATTACTGTCATATGAACCCTCTTGACTGAACATACTTCTGAGAGGTTTGAATACAATTAAGCATGCAAGAAAGGCTGTGTCCTCCTAGTTTGAAAAACATACTTCAGAGTAATCATAATTATATACTTGGTGCCTAGTTATTATACTATGTGGCTTCTCAGAAATCATAATAGCAATTAATAATTTCCAAAGTAGAAACTTCCAAAAATATGTTACCCAGAAATCCCTGTAAAAATCCCATTCTTCCTACAATAACAGCTTAATATGGAAACAAGTATTTTACACATTGTGCCTGAAATGTACAGTGTAAATTACATACTTTACATCAACATTAAGAATAAATCTAGCTCTGAAAGTTCAAGAAGTTGTGGTGAAAGCTCCTGTGCTGTTAATTCTTCCTTTTTGTTTTTTATGTCTAGCTATAAACAGAGATGCCAGAGGTTTTAGCATTTGTGGTCATTCTTTATTAAAGAATGTACTGACCTTTTACTGCATCCTTAGCATAATTTTCTCTCCTCTAAGACATCATCCTTCCTGTCTTGGACTAGGAGAGACTCATACATGCTAATGGATCTGACGTCAGTGCTGCTAGACAGAACTATTTTTTAGCTGAAAACAACCTGGCTGTTGAAAAAATATATTCTCCTTTTCAGGTTATATCAAATTATTGTTATACTTTTGCCTTTACGCCGGTTAACTATGCACAACTTAGGCCAGTCAGCAGAGCCGTTGCCTTCAGTAGAACTATTGTCCTTAAGTTTGATTTGAAATGCTTTGTTTCACTGAGGATCTGTATTTTATGTTAGTGCTTATCTTGAATGTAGTAGTTAAAATCACAGATCCTGCAGTCATTCTGAATACAGAACTCAATGGAAATGTTCCATTTTGAACATCTAAAGGACTAGGACAGGGATTTGCCTGCCCAGACAGATATATTGTGTCAAAGTACCATTCTGGGGTTCTGTATGCAATATAATTGCAGCACTGTTCACATGAAGAACACACAGTCATTAAATATTTGTTGAAGACTGTCAAATGACTGCATAAAAGCAGTCATGCTACTTCAGACCACTGGATCCCTTAGCACAGCATTCTCTCTGGGGCAGTGGCCAAAGGCAGATGCCTAGGGAAGAGCCTGAACAGAACCAGCAGATGTAATACTTTACCCAAATACCTTTCCAAACTTCAACTGTTTTAAACTCAAGGGATTTCTTCATATCACTGTGAAAGTACATAGACCTTAGTTTACTACAACAAGGCACGTATCAAGGGCACTGCTGTACTGCCCTCCAAGATTAGAAAAAAAGAAGAATAAGGGGCAACCTGGGTGCACAGAGGAACTGTCAGACTGCAGAGAAATAGTCTGAGAGTGGCTGTCTCGGCTGTCAAGTCTAGCATGATGGCTCAGCTCCAAGGACCAAATTCCTGTTGCTGTATGGCAGAAGAACTGGATAAATAAGAGCCATCAACCCTGGCTTCTTTATGTCATTGCTTTTCCTTGGCTAGCAGAATATGTGCAGAAGTATTTGCCCCATTGTGCACAGGAACACAATTCTTCCATTTTTTTCCTATTTTCCTTGTTTCAGAAAACCAAAAATCACTCAGGCTTACAAGCAGAAGTGATTTTCCAATCCTTATCCTAATCCTTCCCTGCTTCACCCGTGGTCTGCTCCATAACAGTTTGTGAAGAAAGGTCTTAGGATAGAACAGCTGTGTCTGGATCCAGGCATATATGTTTCCAGTGAAGATCTGTCTGAAGACAGACCAGACAGGGCCTATTCCTGGTTTCAAATCCAATGTCTAGGAGACTGTGACTGTGAAACTGCCCTGAGTACCTCTCAGACACCGGTCTCCAGAGGATACTTTCTTCTGTGATATGGTGTGATACTGTCCTGGATTCAGCAGTAGCAGTCATTTTTCTCCTTCTTAGTAGGTGGTGCAGTGCTGTGGTTTTGACTTTCAGCCTGGGAACAGAGCTGATAACACCGATGTTTTCAGTTGTTGCTCATTAATGTTTACCCTGACTGAGGACCTTGTGAGTCTCATGCTCTGCCAGGGAGAAGGAGAAGCCAGGAGAAAGCAGAGACAGGACACCTGACCCAAACTAACCAAAGTGGTATTCCATACCACAGCACATCATACCCAGTATATAAACTGGGGGCAGTTACCCGGAAGGGCTAGATCACTGCTCAGGTCGGGCTGGGTATCGGTCAGTGGGTGGTGAGCGGTTGTGTTCTTTCTCCTTGCTATTTCCCTTATCATTATTATTATTGGCGGTAGCAGTAGTGGTTTTGTGTTATACCTTAGTTACTGGGCTGTTCTTATCTCAACCCATGGGAGTTACACAACAGCTTGCTGTCCAGAACTGTTTCAAGGCTTTACATCCCTACATCTCAGGTATACAACCCCAGCTAGGCCCTGGTCTGTGTGACCCCAGGTTGTCTAGACCTTGTCTGCTACACAAGTTATGCTTCCTTTAGCCTTTGCTTCAGTCGCTATGGTCTCACTTTATACCTCAATTCCTATTATGGAGATTCCCAGTCCAGCCTTTCAGCTGTAATCTAATCTTAATGACTACTGTCAGCCAGTCCAATCCCACTTTTTGATTCTTGCACAAGGGCCTGGACATTAATGCAGAGCATGTGGGAGATATCAGGGCTCTTTCACCCATTGCCAGCGTGGAGGACTCAGTTCCAAACTGCCTGGGTGGGCTCCTCAGTGAAGCCTCCATTGGAATTAAGGACCTCTAGATAAAACAGTTTTAGACAATTGGCATAAGGGAGATGAGTAACACCACTTAGGTTAGATGTTTAGGCTGGCAGACCTAACATATTTAGAGACCTTCCCAGCTGGATGGTTACTGAAGCTCATCAGGAATGCTGCCTAAGGGAGAGCAAACAAATTGTAGTGTTATGTTGAGCTAAGAGCTGATGATAAGGAGGTTAAATTAGCACTCATAAGGCTCAAACTAGACCACACTTCCTTGTTTGCTTATGCTGAGATAGGTAACAAAGCCCAGTCTTACTAAAGTCAAATTATTTCACACGTACTTTATTCACTTATAGAGTAGGCTGGCTGCCCCATCAAAGAATGGTTGACTTGGTGTGTTTTGACAAGCCCATATTGTATGCTTCTTAGCACCTCATCTTTTAGGTGTATACAATTTGATGAAACAAATACGTAATGCCCTTTCCCTTTCTGTAATTTCACGTTCTTCCATTCCTTTCTTTTTATGATAGTTTAATAGAATTGAACCGGCATGTATTTTTTTTTCCTAGAACAAGCCACTGATTTTTCCTGATGGTTCAGTCCAAATATGAGCTGCATTTGAACTTTGACGAAACACCCAAACTCAGCCCACACCTTGGCCTGCTCTGACCATGTGGCAGTTGCGTGGAAGGAGACCCAGTTATCCAAGGAAGCTCCAGCTCTTTCAACCCAGGCATCTCCCATCCAGATCTGCTGGGAGACAGTGCTGCTGGCTGCTGACTTTTAGTAAGACATGATTCCTAGCTCTAAAAGTACAGCTTCTTTCCTCTGTCCCAGGGTAAAGCCACAGAAAGCTAAGCACTTTGACCTTGCCTTTGGACAGAGTTGCAACACTTACATACCCCAGCAGTGAATTCAGCTCAGAAGTGAGGTCAGGTTTTGTCATGTCCTAAATGAACTTGAACCCTGGTTGGGATCTGATTTAGACAGTAAAGAAAAGAAAGGGAAAATAACACCAAAACCATACAAGAACAACAACAAATCAAATACAAATGTTTTTATATGCAAAAGAAGAACATAAAAATAAAAGAATAAAAGAAAAAAGGAAAAGAAAGAAAAAAGGAAAAAGAATCATCTTTCCAGAAATATAAATGGAGTCTCTATAGTTGCCCTTTTCTCCCTTGACTTCTGTGGCTGTCCACATCAATGGGAAGAGGCTCAGGCCCCTATCAAGCCTGTTTGTGGTTTTTAATTTTTCTGAGATGATCTAGCAATGAAGTTATCATCAGCGTTTTCTCTACTAAAATCTCCCCAGCACTTCTGTAAGACTCACCTTGCTTTCACTGCCTCAGTGAGCATGAATTCTTCAAAAGCTATTAAACTCACTGTGACATAAGAACATTGTGTTGCTGGAGAAAAAAGTTAAAATCTTACCTTTCCTGTAATATATCTGTCCATAGACTCCTGTTTCTTTAAGGAACTGAGGCATTTCCTTAAATCTGATGAAGTATCAATCTCCATTCATGGACTAGGCTGAGATTTGGGCTTTCCTCTTTGGCTGGAGACATTCTTTAGACATGTTCCTCTCTGGTGCCTGAAGAGGCAATCCCATTTTAAGGGACACTAGGGTTACATTGACATTAATGATTGGTGCAGAGCAAACCAGAAGGAGCAAGAGTTTGATGTACTGTAGTTCTGTATGGTCCTAGGACTGTATATGGCCAAGTTTGTATTTATCAAAAATTATATTTGTGTAAACACCTGACGGCAGGCATGCACCGTGCATGCATGAAGAGGTAATGCTGAAGTGAGGTGAGTTAGGGGCACTCCAATGAGTGCCTTCAACCTTGGTTCCACCAGGAGGGAAACCATTTCCCAGCACAGCAGTCACACGCTCTGGCACATCCTGCAAGACTCCAACTGTAAGTGCAAGGGAAATTCAACCCCTCTGGTACTGCAGATCACAAATGTGCAGCTATTCTTCCCTCAGAGCAAAACAGTCATTCTGAGTTAACTTCAAATTAGCCATTTAGTGACAGTAAAAGAGAATATCTGCTTTTTATTCATTTCTCCCCGGTCTATGGGATAGGAGTAATCTATTAGAAGTCTAACACAGCTAATGCTTTTCTCGTTGAAGTTAGTGCAGCCACAGTGACCAATATGTTGGAAATATAATCCGAGTCTTTGCGAATACTTTCCTTTTCCTCTCAATGGATAACCAAGAGACACATCATACTCCTGCAGCAGTGCTGCTCAGTAAGAAAAACATGACTGTGCATAGGCATTAGCTTCTTTTTCAATTAATTTTCAACAAGTTTATTTCTTTTGAGTTCGTATTGAAGTTGTGAAAATATGTTCTTTTGGTCTGCAAATGATTACACCCTTTCCAGCTTACACAGAAACTGTCACTACGCTGACATGAAACCCTTTTTTCCTAATGGGCTCAATCCACTGTCAGTGAAATCAGCAAAGTGCATTTTTCATCAGTCTTAATGGGATCTGGACAAGGGCCTGTATTTCTAAAGCCAAACACTGGGCTGATTCTGTATTCAGTTATACCCATATAAACTGGAAATCAGCCAGCTGGCAACTTCTTTTTCTCTCATTCTTTTTTTGTGCTTTGCAGAATTAAAAAAAAAATAATAAAAAAATCCCATTTTATAATGGTGGAAAGGATAGAAGAGCAGGATTACAAGGATGAAACTGCAATTCTGTCTTCAAGTGATGTTACACTTGATAGCTTGGCTCAGCTCAAAAGGACATATGTAAATTATCCTGAGTTCAGCATCTTGAATAATTTGCAGCAGCCTTAGGGTTGATATAACTTAAATCCAGCTGCCCACATACTAAAAGAGACTTTTCTATTGCTGTCTTAGCTAAGTGTAGCAACGCTCAAACTATGCCTCTTACATGGCACCTATGTATGAGGCAGAGTGAATGTGAAGTAAAGCTAACACATCTGTTCTATTCACCCCTTACCCTCGGGATTTTCCCTTCATTTATTTGCTTTGGCAAAGTAAAGAGATTTTTGCACAGTCCCTGGCATCTCCATGTATCTAAAGATATTATAACGCAATCCCTGAATTAGACAAACAGGTGGATTATGGCAATGGCTTACACAGCAGACAGCTCTTAAAGCAAGAATGACAACCTGTTTAATTTTCAAATAATGGCACTATTCTACACAATTCTTCACACATAAAAATGACAGAAAAACCTCTGTGGTTGAGAACATGGTGAGCATAGCCAATGAGCTCTCTCCAGCTACCTCAAAAAATCAGGGAAAAGATAGTACAGTGCCTGGTAAAATTTCCTTTGTCTTCAATTCTCTGCCAAAATTGCTTCACATCTTTAGGAAATGTTTAGTTCTCATATTTGTCTTTAAAAAGCTTGATAATAAGTATCCCCACTTTATAAACTTTATGAGATTAAATCATTAGCAACAGACTGATGAAGTACAGTTTCATTCCCTCTCCTTCATCCTCTGAGGTCATCTTTGAAAAATGATGATTGCCATAAAAAAATACAACATCTCACAGGGAAAATAATGGCATTATGTATTGTTAAGTCTCTCCCATATACGAAGATATAGAGATTGGTTTTGACTGTCTCTTGCACAACTGTTTATACAATGAGGAATGATAAAAGAGTTTAAAGAAATGACCACTTACATGAAAAAGGATAAGGCAGAAATCACATGTAAAATGGAAACTGGCATGGTAGGTGAGCAGAGAAGAGCAGGCCTCCAAGGAAGGCAGACAGTGATTAATCCTGTAATCTTTTCACTTAGTAAAGAGACAGAAGGAAATACCTTCTTCCATCCTTAAAACATATCTCCGCTGACAGATTCTCCCTGTATTGTTCTGCATTTATTTGTTAAAGTGTTCTCAAAGTGCAATGTGATAAGGGATTTGTTTTCAAGCAGGGATAAATGAAATAAGATAAAAATAAGCCCCTAACTCTTCCCTCACTGCTCTGTTCCCTGCTGCTGAGCTAACAGACAACTCCTATTGGTTTCTGTGGGAGTTGTAAGCATAGTAAAGCAACCAGAAACAGTATACACAGAGGAGATGACTTTTTCTTCACCACATTTCACAGCCCAACCAATCCCTCTGTGTGGACAAGAAGAATGGATTTTATTAAAGAAAGCCAGGCCCGCTCAAGACACCATTCACGTAACTCTACCGACAATGCCTGCCCCTGCCATAGGGCCAGTGTGCAGCCCCTGTCCTCTGGATGGGCTCAGTTCAAACCTTCCAGGCTCCAGCAAATCCAGTTATGACATTTCTGATACAACCCCAGCCACCTTTTAGCAATTTCCAAAGTGGGACTGCGCAAGAGGCGCTGATGAAATCCTTGCTAGAGGTCAGAGCATGTTTGACAAGGCTCCTGGAAGTATTTCTTTTAGTTGTGTTTCAAAGGATTTCAATATGAAATAAGTTACAGAAAAAACGGTTTGAAAAATCAGTTGTGGGATCCCCTCCTCTGGGTATGAATCACTACTTAATTAAACCCTAAGGAATAAACAATGCATACCTTTCCCAGGAAGAGAATGAGAAAAAGTTTTGACAGAAGCACAGTTTATAAATACTTTTCAGAATACCTTCCTACAGGACTGCAGGCTGAGAAAGACATTTTCAGGCAGTTGTCATGATGGTGATAAGATATGTCGTTGACCTTCAACATGGGAGTTTACCCATTCAAGTTACCAAATTTTCTGACTTCTGTCTTGAATGGAATTCAAGAGAAACCAGACCCCAATTAGAGATAAGTCCTACCCAGGCAGAAAGCATTATTGTTCAGGCTGTCATCCCGGCTGATGGATTTTCTCACTTACAAGAGTTGTGTTTCATCAGCTAGTTAATTTTTCCAGTGATAATTCACTTTTTAATGGTGTTATAGTTTCTTTTGAGTCCCTAACTGGTTTTCCTTAATTTCTAATCTATTTCTTCTCCTTAAAATTAAAACCATTTTGCTTGCTGCTAGGACCGAGTTTCATTGCACAGATTTAATGTACAGAACATATTAGACATTACATGTTGTATCAGTATATATCCCACCTCTTTCTTACTTGGGATATTACACTTATCCTTTCCTCCTATTTAGACAAATCAATCCTCCTTACCTCTTCTTGTTTTCCACAGAAAAAAAAGAAAGTGATGAATGATACAAGGTCCCACCAGTGACAGAACTTTTCCATATGGAAATACTATCTTGTTCCAGTGCTTTCTAAGCTACAAGGTAACATTTTCAAAGGCACACAGAGGATTTTCTGTGTTTATAAGCTAAAAGAGTTTTTGAAAGATTACAGTGATGGACATATTCCTTATGAAGCCTCATTCTCCACTTAACATGACTTGATTTTCTTTATTCAAAAGCTTACAAATTCTGAAGAAAAGCTTCTACTGATATGGGAATTTAAAGTATCTTTTTGTCTGTACCTTCCTGATTATCTTTAATTGAGATCACATCCACAAATAATAAAATAATTGTTCAGTCCTTAAATTCTATTAAAATTCTTTTTAAACAAAAAAAAACAAGGTTCACTTTTATCACACGTGCATTTTAGAGATCCTCATTGGCATGAATCTTTGAATTTAAATTATTTGAAAGTACTAGATAAATTATAATCTCAGATTTCTGTTGTATTGGAAGCTGACTGACCTTGTAACCTTGATAAATAGCAGTGTGTGCCAAACAGCCCAACCTGGTATTAAATACTGGTCTTGGACTTGGTGCCAAGCAAAATCTTTAATCCAAGTTTAAATGTTGTGAGGAACTTCAGGGAAATTTTGCCCGGGAGTTCTTTATGAGCAAGTCCCAAAGGAACATCATGAAAGGAAAAGGATGTTAAAAAAAATGAAAGGCCTTTGCCAAAATCCCATCACTAGTGACTAAAATTGAGTATATTGCTGATATCCATGTACATGAGTACTCTGCACTTCCCACTTCCCCACTTTTAGTATTGAACTCCTGCATCATTGTGCTTTCACAGCTAATTATTATTTACTTGCTGGTCCCAAAAGAAGCAATGACTTTAAAAGTGAAAATAAATTTCTCAGCCATGTTTTGCCCCTACACAAGAAACACCAGCCACATGAAGCTTCATGAAAGGTTACTATAAAAGCTAAAAACAAACAAGGATTACTCAAAAATGCAATTGCTCAATATACCCAGAACTGCCAGCAGCGGTTTCCTCTTTAGGCTATTGACTTCATAACCTTACCCAACCCTTCAGAAATTTCCTGGTCAACAAGACTTTTCGGAAGCTTTGTGAAGAAAAAGAACCCCAACAAAACATTGCTTTTAATACATTTCCTTAAGACTGAATCACTTCACAAGAACTCAGACTAAATAACTGTAAAAGTTACTAAAAGTACCAGTTTATCCTTGTAGAGCAATAAAAGTAAACAAGCAGACAAGAAAGCTTATTGGAAACACCCTCTTTAAAATACCGACTTGAAGGAATATTCAGACATCTACTGAATATCTTTTTTTTTTCTGTATTGATAGAAAAAGTATTGCAGTGCTTTTTCTTTTTTCATTTTTTATTTCAAGTAAGAGTTTCAGAGATACCAGTATAAAGCAGATACAAGATTTCCAGCTGAAAGGGTTAATTCTTCATGAAAGTTTGGGTCATGGTTATTCCTTCTCTAATTAAGTATTATATTTACAATTGTGAATATTTAAACTTGTAAATATGATTCTCTATGTAAAAGCATAAAGTGCATTTTTAGAGTATTCAAATCAGAGAGGGAACGTACTTTGTGAGAATACATTGGCTCTGCATTTACTGCTGTTAGCATATTCCTGCCCTCAGTGATGGTGGGATTACTTGCATAAACTAGTTCACACACACATATCAATATTAGCATGACTGGACTATGTGTCTGTAACAAACAGAGTCCCATCTCACTCCTAGTTATAGTTAGTGATTAATATTTCAAGGAGAGACAGAAATTAACAAAGCAGTGTCCAGAGGATTGTTAAGGATTAGATGAGAAAGTTGGGCTCCCATCTGATGAGTAAGTATGCTGCTGGATGTTTGTTTACATAGAAACTTGGACTGCTGCAATCTATTTTAGAATTTTAAGGCACATAATACGAATCATCTCCATAATTTCAGACCTAGGTCTTATGAGATTCGCCTTATGAGGTCTATATGGAAGAAGACACAGGAGTGTTCTGTTTCAAATGTTTAACCTCCTTTTACAAGTTTTCCCATTCTTCAGTGAAAACCAGCACCTCACACTGAAGTAACTCACAGGTTCTGCTTTCCAGATTTCAAAACCATAGACTCAACTGAAATTTGAATTATTTTTTTTAAATCTCATGCCTTTTGCCATTAGAAATGCTTGCAACCCAAAATGTCTATGAGAGCATTATTTTCTTAAGCAGAGGCTTACAGACCTTCAGTCATGGAAGAGGCCTCCACCATGCTGCTTAGGCACATAATAGAAAATGCACCATCATATGGTACTTAAAGTCTAATGGAGACTAAGCTTCTTTTTTGGTCTTTTTCTGTTTTAGTAGGCTTTTGGAGGGATTGCAAAAGAGCCAATAACTCCCTTGCATACTTTATGAAGAACTGAGAGAGCACATGATGCAGAACTTCCTTCTCCAGAGAGTTACCTTTGAGGGTGCTGATGGAAGGCAGCATCAAGCCAGGCTTTGGCTTCCTCCTCAAAGTCAGATACAAGCACATAGCGCAAACAAGTGCTCCCAGTTGCTTTTATTTTTACTTTGTTTTTTTCTTTTTGTTTCAGTACTGGAGTTTACTACCATTTTTTTTTTTTTTTTTTTTGCTTGAGAGCAAAATTAGGATGTTTCTAATGAAAGAAAATAGTAATTAACATAAACATAACGCAAGATCCAACCAGCAGCTTTCAAACAGAACTGAAGTTAAATTTGTGCATTTATGTTAAAAATGCATGTCCTATTCTGACTCATGCTGGGTTTAACAGTTACAAATTGTTAGGCGTGTTTAGAAGACTTCAAAGTAGATCACTTTAAGTAAGTCAAGTCCGGGACTCACTTTTTCTAGGATTTTCATTTTAACAAATACTTGACATTGTGGTTTGAGAACACAAAGCAATTTCTTCCTGGTATTTCAAATGACAGACATAGCTAATCTCTCTTTCTGACTTCTCATTCCTCTCTTGACAGCAGGGATGGATGCAGAGCCATCAACCCCCAGAATGCTGATTGAGCTACAATAGGTGCTGCTCCTTAATACACACTTTGAAAAAGTTTTGTTTTTCTTGAAACTTTAAGGTCTTTTTCTTGCTGCTTCTGCTTTGATGAGCTATTGCAAGCTTCCTGTCTACCTGCAACAGGCAGTTGATTATAGCTTTTCCACCCATCCAAAGTATAATGAAATTCCTGTCCTGAAAGGCGGGGGTTGTGAGATGAAGGAAGAAAACAAGCTATTGTTTTCCTGCCTGGAAGTGGCTGTGGCCAAGAACAACACGGATTCTTCTGGTGCCACATCTGTCACCAGCAGTCACGCTCCTGCCTAAGCCACACTAACCGCCTTGTGCTTTAGTTTGGAACAGGGGAGTCCTCAACAAATAAATGAACAGATGAAATCAGAGGGGCAGCACTGGCTGCAGCAGGTTGGGAAGGGCTCTTCTGGCAGAGCAGGCTGGACACAAACAGATGTTACCTAAACACGATTTTTCTAGAATCATTTTATCAAGACAGGGGTACCCTGGCAGTCCTGGGGCATTTGATCAGTCAATGTTTCTATAAAAAACCATGCAATTTAATTTTAAATGTCATTTCATTCCAGGGCTCAGTATCAGGTTGCTATCACACAGCTCTCTTCCTCAGGAAGATTTTTTCAAGGATGATTTCTGAATGCACACTAAGCAAAAGAGGACAAAAAGTTCACTTAATCTCGAAAAGAACAGACTTGTGTTGAATAGGAAACCATGAATGAGGGGAGGACGAGAACTTTTTTTTTAACAGTCTGGACTGAATGGCAAGCCTTATTCTATAACCAGGTAGAACATTCCCTGCAAAACTTTTAATTAGCCAGGAAATTTGTTTTCTGCAGTCTTACAATTCTCCGCTGCAGACCCAAGAATATTTGAGGATTTGAATTGCAAATACTGACAGAATACAATAAAACACTGCAACTAGAATAAAATATCTTCAAATATGGAAGAGCAAATGCTGGTATGGAAGCTGAGGAGTGACAACCCTTCTCTCACTTTTGTAAAACAAACCTGTTCCTGCTGAGAGAATTTGAGTTCATAGGCTCAGTGTTAGAAATGCAAGAAGACCTCATACTGATACACATCCTTCTCCATTTTCCTTCCAATTTAAGGGCATCACAAAAACAGAACGGGTTTGGTTTCCTCAGCTGGGAATTCCTACAACACACGCTTATTATCTGCCAAGCATCCTCCTTTTTCCTTTATTTGTCTTTTGGTATCTCCTTTTGGGCAACTAGAAACAAGACACTAAAGCTGAGAGCTGATACCAAACCCCTTTGTGGTTAGCACTGAGTTTGTCTCCATTATGTAGTACCTGGCTACATAACTGTCCTCATAAGCATTCATTCTGCCTAGGTTAAATTATCCTATAATGCAAAGTGACTTTTTACCAGGCAAAATTAGAAAATAAGAAAGACATTAAGAACACAACTAGATTAAAACAACATGAAAGGCATCATGGAGATTGCCTATAAATATGCTCTAATTAGGTAAACTATCTGAAGAGTGTTACATCCCAGCAAAGTTTCTCTTTCCCGATAGAACTTGTTTTCAGGTAAAATTCAGGGATGTCCTAAAGAGGAACAAAGGCATTTTCTGGTCATTTGAACATCTTGATCCAAGAAAGGAAAAAGAAAATCTGTCTGTCATCTCTATTTCTGTTTGTGCTTTGGTTTTAAGTTTTGATACCAATTACATGTTATATATAACCTCATTCTTTCATGAAGGGGTCAGTACATAGCTGCAATTGTGTTTTACAGCTTCCCCAGATAGATAGTGTAACTCAGTATCACTTCATAATCAGGTATTTTGGCAAAATTAGGAGAGATTCAGACAGGATTTAAGAATGCTATAATCAGGGCCATTGCTGTGGGTGGAAGGGAAGGAAGTCTGAAGATATTTTTAACATATCATGCTAACTTCAAGTTGTTGTGAGTGCAGTACTCTCACTGCAGTCATGTTTGACTCAGAACAGACTAGATTCAAAGTCATTTCCCTGGATACTGGTCAGTGCAATTAATACCCTCAAACAGAGAATCATGTAGTACTAGTTTCCAAAATACATTTTTCCTAGGCAGTTTTAAGGAGGTTCAAAGTTTGTGTTTAATTTGAAGAAGTGGGCTTATTTGAAGCTTACTTGAATTGACAAAGGTTGTGCAAATTGATATGAGCTAAAAAGCTGTGGGAACAGCTTTTCATTATTTCTCCAGCATTTATGCCACATTTCTCTGACACAATTACAGTGTCTTGCTTACCATTTTTCAGGGTAAAAAATTCTATTCTTAACCTAGGGATGGAAATGAAACAAAACACAAAAAATATGTTAAAAAAATGCTCCTTGAAACCAAAATTATGCCCATCCATAATCTCAAAGGGTCATATTTACAGTCATATAAAATTGGCACTGCCTAGTATAGCGATGTATTCCCAGGTGTAATCAGAATTAAAACATACATTTACTTTTCTGTCGGCATGTTAATCTGCTTAGTATAAGAGACCAACTTGAGAGAGTAAATTAGATTTTCCTCTGACAGCTATTCCATCCACAGAATTAGTTTAACAGTTTATTCATGCTTACCAACACTTCAAACTTGGAGATAATTCTGTTTCATTTTTTAATGATTATATCTGAGCCAAAAATACCACTCAGCTCCAGTCCTTGTGGGATTTGGTGAGACGTTGAATGGGGAAATTCCCGTATTAGCAAACAGTTTGAACATCAAGCCACTGATATAGAACTTCACTGTTGTATTTTGGAATCCATTCAGGTGTCCAGTTCTACAGAGCCCTCAAAATGTCAGAGCTGTTCCCCTTAAGGGTACTGCCCTATAGCTGATGTACTAGAAACCTCCTGGGCTAGCAATACCAGCTCAGTCTGGAACGATGCTTTATTCTCAATATAGGGAGGAATCTGTGGACATTCAACAGCACATTAGAAAGAGTCACTTATATATCCTCTACGTATCAGTCCAGTATACACTAAGTCTAAGGAAGTAATTTATTTTGTCTACATAGAAAAGAATGTTTATGCCTGCATTTAAAATTTCCCAGGGTTTTTCAATTGCAGAGCATCAAAGAAAGATGCATGTAAACCAAGATTGTTTTGTGTGGGTTTGAGTTTTTGTTTAGTTTTTGTGAAGGAGCTAGAGGTGTCTTTTCTATCCAAAATTAATTCTTAGTTCTTAGGAAATTCTTAGGAAACTTCTGATGGAAAAAGAAGGAGACAGATTTCTGCTACTTTGAGACAGCAGCAGGTTTGCTGAAAAATAAAGTACCAGAATGTCAGACAGCCTGCTTTTGGAAAGGCCATTTCTGTCTTAGAAAGAGGTCATGTTAAAATCAACAACACAAAGATTTACATCTTTAAAAAGCTGTCAGCACTCATTTTGCTCTCAGTCTTGATCCCCTTTATTTTTTTTTTATTTTTTTATTTTTAATTCTGAATAGTCCTGCACATGATTGTTGCAGATCAGGATGTAATTAAGGTTAATGCTTTTCTTGTTACATCTCTAAAGACTCCTTTTCAGTATAAAACCAAAGGAGTATCAGACTCCTTTTCAATGTATAAATGTGAGAGGGTCCTTTCCCTAGAGGAGCTAAAAGCAGAGCCAGTTCCTATTAGTTATGATTCCATTCTGGCAAGAAGTTAGATCATTTCACTCTGGACGTCTCTTTCTAGCTCAAGTAGTAAAGACAGGTCTGGAAATCTGATTACTGTCTCTTGTCTGAAATCTTTTAAATAACTTAGAAAAGGTCTCAGTGAGAGCAAGAGAGGCAGAAAACATATTTCTAAAGTTCTATATGTAAAGTTTATGCTTGTAGCCTTATTGCTTAGAGCTCAGAGTCTAAGTGATGTGGTTACCAACATAAATGCATAGTATGTTATGACTGCTAAGTCACTTACTGATTTATTTGTTTTTTCTGGCTACAGCACCAGAGAAACAACCTATAGGTTTTGTGCATTTCATTTGCAGCTCTGTAATGATTTGCATCTCAGTCCCAAAGGCAATGGAAATAAAGAAAAAAGAAAAAAAAAGCTGTCAAGAACAGCAGCTAAAGATAAGCATTAGTTCACAAAATTAGTTTTGCCCCTACATATACCTCCTTTGCTTTTATTCTTTCAAAAATGAGAGTAAAGGTGTGTGGCAAGAACAGGTGTAGAAATGCAGGGTTTTTTAAAGGGTACGGAAGGCCAGTATCAATCCACAGCAGGCAAAAACATCCCTTCCTGGGAAGGAAGGCATACAAGTTCAGGTATCAGGTCTGTTGAGCTGCAGCAGAGGACCTTTACCCACGTGTCTGAGATCACAAGGAAGTGTCCAGACCCTTAGGTCACAGATTCCTGCAAAACCTGGTGTTTTGAAAAACAGTCTCCATAAAACCCAGGCTTAGAACAGAAGACTTGCAGATCTGTGAAACAAAAGCAAAGACAAATGAAACCAAATACACCAAGAAGGACAAGTCCAGTGGGTCACCCTCTGCTCATCTGCATACTGAGGGTTACTCACATGGAGACAAGAGTAATAATCATAGACAGACATTAACCAGACAAAGGAGCCTGTACTGCGTCAGAAAGATATAATTGTCAGTTTTTGCACAAAACAGCTCAGTTCTACAGAATTTTGGCTTTTAAGCAAAACCTACTTTGTCAGAAGACTCCTGATGACCTATACGCATAGCAAGGTTATTTGCAGCAGTCCCTAGCACCAGTGCTCCCACAGCTTTCCTCACTAGAAAGGTTTATTGCAGGATATATTTTATACAAAGGAAATTTCACAATTCTGAATCGTGAGGGTTCTCAAAGGGTTGAGAAGGTATTTGAAAAATACCAGAAAATGCTTGCAAAGTTGTTTAACATAAAGAAAAACTTACTCTGATTTATTTTTAAATCCTATTACACAATAGACAAGATCTTGAGCAGAACTAGAGTATAAGAGAGTCAGGACTGATGAAAAGTAAGTACTCCACCAGTAATCCAGCATCTGTCCAGGAGGTAACGCCATTTCCAGGCTGAGCTTAGTTAAGAGACCGCATGTAGGTGCTAATGTGAAGCCCTAATTCTTACTAATCTTTCAGCTCCAAGTTTCTATGTAGCATTTTTATTTATTGACATATGAGGTAGGGTCATGTTTTACTAGCAAATACTGCAAAAGGTTTCTTTCTAAATGCAAATTACTTTCGGGATCTGCTTTTGACTCATACTGTAAGTAAAAGTGGGAAATTCCAATATTTTGTAACTTTAATTTCATCCCAGTGACCTGCAACAAGAAATTTCAGAGAAGTTTCCTATTGGAAACTGTGTTTGTGGTGTTTAATAACATGCTGCATGGTAAGCCAGCTGCACTCTATTTTTGTTCCCTGACTGAGCCTGCGTGTGGGACTGGGCTTTCAGAATG
The DNA here is from genome assembly GCF_034315485.1 of Pezoporus occidentalis. NCBI lineage: Eukaryota > Metazoa > Chordata > Aves > Psittaciformes > Psittacidae > Pezoporus > Pezoporus occidentalis. The sequence goes on along the minus strand of NW_026912778.1, from coordinate 801,482 downwards.
GTTGCTCAGAGGCAGAGGTGACAGAGTCTATTCCTCCTCATGCATCCACCTACTCCTCATTTCCATGACAAGCAGAGTGGCTGGACCTTAATGCAGAGGTACGTCTGACCTCCTGCAGATTACAGCTGAAGATGAAGCCAAACTGGCACCAGTTTGTAGTGTAACCTGCCTGCATTTGTGAGACACAGCTTTCTGATTCCCTCTTTAAAGCCAACATATTAACAGCTGTAGTCAGGTTTTACAGCTGTATGGCACTTGAACACAGCCTGGCCAGATCTGCTTCAGAACTCTGGGCCATGGAAACCCAATCCCTCTCTGAAAGCATCAGGGATACGTATTGCTATTGCCAGTCTGCCTGCCTGGCAAGCCCTTTAGGAACACAATTAACTCTACCTATTTGTTTAAAGTTCAGTTCAGTGTATATGGTTTCATCAAGTTAGAAAATTTGCTTAGTTTTGGTGAGAAAATATCAAATAAAAGTTCAATACCTAATCATGTTTCTGCCTCTCTTCAAAATAGTGGGTAAAAGAAAATTTGGGCCCTCCAAAGGATTTCCTCAGCTTCTTTCAGTTCTCCCTGAAACACCTTTCCAGTAGCATAAGCAGTGAGTTTCTAGTTAGGCAGATGAGTTCATTATTGGCTTGTTTTTTTAAGAATGACTCTATCATGCAGCAGTTATGACACTACTTTTCCAGACTTTTGCCTAACCCAGTTTTGCTTCTTATTAAATTGTGAGCACTTCAGGACCAACATTTTTTTTTTGTTGTTCTTCCATATTTGTAGTTATATATGGGTTTTAACATAATAATCTGTTATACACTGTTGTGTTTGGGTTTGTTGGTTTTTTGTTGTGTTTTGTTTTGTTGTTTCGGGGTTTATTTCCCAAACAAGAAGTATTCAAATATACCCTCTTGAGAGCAGTTTGGAGCTCCTGGAATATTAATTATGTGTAGCTCATTTCAAGATTCCAAGATATGGTTGTATCCATCCTAATTAAATCCATCCCACAAGCGGAACATGGTCGAGTAAGTGGCAAGAGGTTAAAGAGATAATTACTTAGTCTACACTGTCTTAAACTAACTTTGGAGATGTGCTTCAACTGGATTTTTAATTAATATTTCCCATAAGTGATCTCTATTTTCTTGATGACTTTGGGTATATGTTAGCAGAATTTTCTGATGGTGGATCTGTGGGAAATTATTAAGAAAGGAAAGAATAGCTTATTATACACAAAGAATGATTCTGAGGCTTAGAAAAATAATAGAGAAATGGAAAATAGTATGGAACTTAAACTCAGAGAAAAATATTAATAAGAATTTCTGCTATGAGCCTATTAGGATTAGGCCTATTAGGATTTGCAACACAGATGAGGTCTGAATACACTAGTGGCATTTATATACACAGTTTATTAGGTTTCCAAATAGATTTAGTGTTTCAAACAGCAATGGAGAAGTATTAAAACAAGTGAAAATCTCATCTGGAATACTGTGGGCAATATTCCAGAAAAAAAAATTCTAACATACAGCCCTCAGGTAAGGGAGGTCTCGATGATGCAGAAGTCTCTTCTAGGTATACATTTCTATGCTTCTTGGAAAATTTCACTGTGTAATTTCATTGTTTAATCTTCACTAAAAGCCTGTCCTGAAAAGCAGGGGAAAACACATTTGGCCTTTTGACTTGAGGTAGGGAGCAGGGAACACTGATATTAAAATAACTCCTTATTTTCCTTATGCATCAGTTTCCCCATCTGAGAAACAACAAAGTTATTTTCCCAGTTTTGTAAACATAATTAAGCTAATTAAATACTCATCAGTCTGAATGATGAATTAAGCACACTTTGCTCTGCCTCTGCCCAAGACCATGACTCATGACGCTGCCTAATACTACAACTGAAGAAGACAAAAACATCTAGCTTTAATCTAGGCACTGGCAGCATCTAAACTTACTACTGTCTCTTTTCATGAACCTTTAAAATGCTTCAGATGCCTAAGGCACCGTTTCTATACAGGACCACACTGGACTGCGGAGATTGCTGGGCTCCCAGGAGAACAGTCAGACCAAGTGTTTCTCCGGCAAAACTGGAAAGGACCCAGGACATAGGATGGCTTTAGAGAATTCCCAGTCTACACTTACAATATGAGTCCTTGCCAATAAGAAACCATAGAAACTACTGAAACATCCAAAACCTTTCCTGTTAAATACTTGTCACTTTGAAAAGGAGGCAAGATTACATGAGAGAAAACAAATCAACCAACCAACCAAAACAAAACAGGAACATCATTCTACTATCTACTTGTTAGGGCACTGAAGAGAGAAAACAGAGTTGGAAAATCTTGGTTTGATGCTTGTAGTTCCCACTAACCTCTAGCAAGAGATATGTAAATAGGGGTTTAATACTCCCTTGTCTACAATAAGCAACGTTAACTAGACTGAAGGAGCCAGTGCTTTCTTCCTGTCCTCCAGTGAAACTGGGATTTGCTCCTAAACACTGATATCACTTTAACAGGTCATGTAGGGAACGTTTCTTGCTCATAGCCTCTCAGAAGAGGAGATGTGATCAGGCCACCACCGGCTTGAGAAGATAATTAAACCCAGATGTTCTGTTTGCTACATACTGAAACCACTAAGCTAGCAGTGGAGGGGGCTCTCTACAGGGCAGGGCAGCTAGGCACATCTGTTATGAGTGATTCACATGGTAGGAGGACACCTGATGTACCGGGGAGGGATCTTATATATGGAGACAAAGAGCCTCCAACTTGAATGATGCAGTACCTGAAGAGTCCTTCAGTCCTCAGCTAGAAAGTATGATAGGATAATATCCTGAATGAATAGCCAATTCATGAATCATGTATATATGACTCTTTTTTTTCAATTTTCCAGACATACTTTTGGAAATTTTCCAGTCACTGGAGAGTCTTTTTATCCCCAAATACCACAAAAGATTAAGGTGATTGAGAAATCCTCTCTGCAAAGGGGGAGCTTATTTTTAGAAAAGCATTTGGATGTCAGCTTTAATAAGTAGATGATGCCTGATCTTCATGGTCACATTGTGATGCAACTTAAAATGGCCTGCTAATCTGAGAAAGTGTTATTTTTAGGAGAAGATTCATAACAGAATTGAGTATTGCAGTATCTTATTTAAATGTTCTGTCATCTGGTGGTCTTTACAGCTTGGAGTTAAGTTCAAAGGCTCCCCTGAGTGACACATGAGAAGAACTGCACATAGAATTTGGATTCTCAACAGTGTGTGTTCTGAGAAATAAATTGCCATAGATAGCTAGAAGGTAAATCCACAGAGTCACATATGATTTCCTCTCTGCCTGCACGTAGTATGCCAGATAGGTGTGTTTACAGGTGAAAATAAAAAGGAAGTCTTACTGGAGCCCAGAATCCCTCTGTTTTAACTGCACATCCATTTAAATGATAGATGGAAGAGCAGTTGCCTCTGCTTTCTACTCAGTAACTCAGTGGTTACTACATGGAGATCCAGGTTCACTGTGTTTCGCAGCCTTATGGAGTTTTGATCTATGCCTTCTTCTATAGAGCTTTAAATACTAGGCAAGGCTTTTTTGGCAAAGGAGTTTTTTTTTCTCATCAAAGTGGTCTTGAGAGGTGGACTCAAGTCTGTATTCTGGACTAAAGGGCTTCTGGGTATTGTGAGAAAGGACACCAAATTTGTTAATTGTCCACTCTTTGAGTCCAAAGTAGCAAGATTCATAGCACTACAGTCAGCCATACAGCCCAACTCAGGTCTGAAGGATTTCATTGAGTGTGTAGGATAAGGTGGTTCATCATAACAAGCCTTCTATTAGCTGGTGAGGCAGCTGTCTTTTGATGAGGCACTCTTTTGATGAGTAGACCTTTAGCAGGAAGCTTCACTCTCCTAATTTGGATAGCTATTGTGATTCCAATTAATTAAAATTTGCCAGCTGGTTGGATAGAAGCCCTCCTCACTGCGGGTTCGTATTATATTTGTAAATGTGCACTGGGACACATCCTGTCTTCATTTCACAGTTGTAAATAAATCAATACTAGCTTTTTAGTAGTGTCAGCGAAAGCAAGATTACTCTCCGACTCTTTCAAAGGTCAGATTTTAAATGGCATCATGTAGTACTGCTCCTCAGGGTTCTTACACATCTACTGAATCATGAAACTAAGCACTTATTCTAAGATACTGTTCTTGCCTTCAGCCCCTAAGGCTCCAAACAGCTCTACCTTCCATTCCTTGTTGGTTTTACATTCCAGTATTTTAATCAACATGCTATGTTGTACTACATCATACACGCACATTTCTATGAGGCATTTTGCATTTGTTTACATATTACATAATATTTACTCTATCACTTTCAGCAACTGTGTAATTTCAAGTAAAAAAAAAGAAGCCAAATTCTATTTGCCGTAAACTGTACTGAATGATTTCAATTAATGGATGAAAATATAACCGCCTTTAGTTCTCCATTAATTTATTAATCTATCACTTGCCTTTCCCAGTTTTTTCAAAACTCCTCTGTTAGTCCAAGCTTTACCAAAACCTAACAAAAATATTGAAATTCCCTTGAGACAAATTTCTTGGGTTGGGTGCAAGTCAGTAAGACCTGCTTATATTTAATCGCCATAGGAGATGCTGTATTAACACAGACTTCTCCATAATTGCAGAAGCATTTACTTTTCAGCTGACATGAATATCAGGAGAATTCAATAGGCTGAAATTAAAGCATTTTGCAGGATAATTTTGATGACAATAAACTGAAGTTACACTGAATGGACAAAACGTGTGATTCTAAAATCCTGTTAATGGAGCACTGTGTAGGAAAACCTAAACCCGAGCCAAAGAAGTCAGACACACAGACTGACAGGTACAGCCCTAAGCGCACAGCACTCTTCCCTGGATGAATGGTCTCGATCTCAAGCGAAGCGCTGGGTGGACCCAATTCCATTGTTCCCAGAAGTTTAGATAATTTATTAGCATATTTGGCTCAATTGCTGAGGTGAGCAGCTCGAGAGAGGACGCCTTCAACACCGGAGCGGGGTTAAGCTCAGCGTCCAGGAGCCTCAGCTCAGAGCGGCAACAGCCACCGAGGGAGCCTCGAGTCCTCGACAGGACCTGCCCGGGAGCCGGCAGCTCAGCTGACGGCAGCAGCTGACTCACAGGGGGCGGAGCCAGGAGGAGCGGCACCAGCCCTGAGCGGGTAAAAACCTGGCCCAGGGAGTGCGAGCGACCAGGGCGGCTCGAGGCACTTTGGCCACTGTGTTCGCGCAGGCAGGCGAGAGGTGTGGTGAGCACTCGCTTTATGACCGGGGCCCGGTCCGGGAGCTCTGCTCCGGCTGCCCCGGCGGTGGCCAGCGTAGGCACCCAGACAGAGCCGGTGAGAGGGGAGGCTGCAGTGCAGAGCTCGGGGTGTAGAGAGTGCCTGCACTGGTCTGGTGAGGGGAGGGTGCGCAATGGGCAGGGCTGCACCCGGTGCTCCCTGGTGGAGGTCCTCCTGCAGCAGGGGCTGAGCTGCGGGATGCTGTTAATAGGCTGCGAGATGTCAGGGAAGCTGGGAGGAAGCAGGAATGCTTGCTCCAGGCCCAAACCGTGCAAGGGTCTCGAGCTTCACCTCTAGCTCATGAAGGAAAGAAGGAGGCCGTTAACCTGGGAAGCTGGGAATTAGTGACAAAAAAAAAAACAACAAAAAACAACAAAAAAAAGGAGAAAGAGGACAATCAAAAGCAAGGGGCTTCCTCCTAAATCTGTTGTGCCCACGCAGAACCGCTTTGCTGTCCTGCAGGGGGCTAATGAGGAAACACATTCGCACCATGAACAACAAGCTGATGCACTGGTAAAGAAGATCTCTACTGGTGCTGCCAGGAAAAAGTGGCAGGTTGTAGTAGCAGGGGACTCTGCTTTGAAAGGGACAGAAACACTTGACTGTCGACCTGACCCTATCTCAAGGGATGTGTGTTACCTACCGCGGGTACGGATCAGGGATGTGGCAGAGAGGCTGCCTGCTCAGGTTAAGTCCCATGGGCTATTACCAGCTTCTGGTGATACATGTGGGTGCTAGGGATATAGATAGTAGTAGCCTGGGGAACATAAAGGACTACAGAGTCCTGGGAGAGGTGGTTAGGGGCTCTGGAGCTCAGGTGGTCTTTTCATCAATTCTCCAGGATACGGGGAGGACCTAAAAAAAGCTAGGAGGATTGGCCAGGTTAATAAATAGTTAAAAGGGTGGTGTCATAGTCAGGGGTTTGGGTGTCTTGAACACGGGACCCAAGTTTGTAGGCCAGGTCTAGTGGGGCCTAGTGGAGCTGGTCTGTTTTGGTAGGAGGCTTGCCAGACTGGTCAAGGATGCTTTAAACTAGATGGGGGGGGGGCATCATTCCATCCCAACACACCCAGTCAGTTGCCAGCACCTATAATAAATGCTTGGAGCAATGTAGAGATATTCCAGCTGCTCGTCAACGAGCCGGCTTCATTTGGAGCTCGGCTCAGATGCCTCTATACAAATGCCCGTAGCATGGGGAACAAACAAGAGGAATTAGAGATGTGTGCACGTCTACGGGGGTATGATATAATAGGCATCACAGAAACATGGTGGGATGGCTCCTATGACTGGAGTGTTGGAATGGAAGGTTACAGGCTCTTTAGGAAGGACAGGCCTGGCAGGCGGGGCGGGTAGTTGCTATTTATGTTAGGGATAGGCTGGAGAGTATGGAACTCTGTCTGGGGACAGGTGAGCAGTTAACAGAGAGTTTGTGGGTCAGGGTTAAAGGGAATATAGCTATGGGAGACATTACTGTGGGGATCTGTTACAGACCGCCTGATCAAGGAGAACCTGTGGATGAAGCACTCCATAGACAGATAGGAAAAGCCTCATGCTCACAGGCCCTTGTTCTCATGGGTGACTTCAAACATCCTGTTGGAGTGACAGTACGGCCCAGCACAAGCAGTCCAGGAGGTTCCTCAATAGCATGAAAGACACCTTCCTTCTGCAAGTAATAGAGGAGCTGACAAGGAGAGGTGCCATGCTTGACCTCGTGCTCACCAACAGGGAAGGGCTGGTTGGAAATGTGATGCTCCAGGGCAGTCTTGGTTGCAGCGATCATGAGATGGTCGAATTCAAGATCCTCAGGACAGTGAGAAGAGCGTGCAGCAAGCTCACTGCCCTGGACTTCAAAAGAGCAGACTTTGGCCTCTTCAGGAACCTCCTTTGGAAGGTTCCATGGGATATAGCCCTAGAGGGCAGGGGGGCCCAAGACTGTTGGTTGATATTCAAGGATTACCTGCCACAAGCTCAGGAGTGTTGCATCCCAAATAGAAGGAAGTGCAGCAGGAGGGCCAGGAGACCTCCTTGGATGGATAAGGAGCTGCTGAGGAAAATTCAGCTGAAAACAGAGGCTTATAAAAGGTGGAAGCAAGGACAGGCGGCCTGGGAAGAGCGCAGGGATGTTGTCCGGGAAGCTAGGGACCAGGTTAGGAAAGCTATGGCCCAGTGTCCTGGATTCCGCAGTAGCAGTCATGTTTTTCCTTTGTGTTAACTGGTGCAGTGCAGTGTTTTGACTTTCAGCTCGGGAACAGAGCTGATAACAAGGATATTTTGGTTTGGCCAAGGACTTTGTGAGGCTCATGCTCTGCCAGGGAGGAGGGGAGGCTGTGAGGAAGCAGAGACGGGGCGCCTGACCCGGGCTAGCCGGGGAGGTATTCCATACCACAGCACGTCATGCCTGGGGTGAGGGGTAACTGGGAGTTACCCGGAAGGACAGGGGCTTCCGGGTGGAACTCGTTTTCTTGGCCAGTGGTATCGTATTCTCTTCCCTTGTTATTTTCCCTTATCATTGTTTTAGCTGATAGTAGCGGTGGTGATTTGTTGCTGGACTGTTTTTGTCTCAACCTGTAGGAGTTGCACTCTCTCGATCCTCCTCCCTGTTCCCCCGGGAGCGGGGAAGGGGAGAGCCCCGGTGCGGGGAGGCGGGGGGGGGAGACGGACACGGACCTCGATTGTTGTCAGCTCGGCACCACTCACTGGGAGTGAGTGAACAAGCTACCTGACTGGGTTTAAACCACGACACCCAGTTAGAATTAAACTTGGCTAGGGATATTAAAGATAACAGGAAGGGATTCTACAGGTACATAGCAAATAAAAAACAGACTAGGGAGAATGTAGGCCCCCTCAGGAAGCTCTCGGGAGAGCTGGCTACCCAGGATGTGGAGAAGGCTGAGGTTCTGAATGACTTCTTTGCCTCGGTCTTCACTGGCAAAGTCTGACCACACCACCCAAGTCTTGGAAGGCAGACACAAGGACTGTGAGAATGAAGACCTCGGGCCCACTGTAGGAGAGGATCTGGTTTGAGACCATATTAAAAATCTGAACGTGCATAAGTCCATGGGTCCTGATGAAATCCATCCGTGGGTCCTGAAGGAGCTGGCAAATGAAGTTGCAAAGCCGCTGGCCATCATATTTGAGAAATCATGGCAGTCAGGTGAAGTTCCTGACAACTGGAAAAAGGGAAATATAACCCCCATTTTCAAGAAGGGGAAAATGGATGACCCAGGGAATTACAGATCAGTCAGTCTCACCTCTGTGCCTGGCAAAATCTTGGAGCAGATTCTCCTGGAAGGCATGCTAAGGCACATGAAAATCAACAAGGTGCTTGGTGACAGCCAGCATGGCTTCACTAAGGGGAAATCCTGCCTGACCAATTTGGTGGCCTTCTATGATGGGGCTGTGGAACTGATGGACAGGGGTAGAGCAGTTGATGTCATCTACCTAGACTTGTGTAAAGCATTCGACACTGTCCCACACGACATCCTTGTCTCTAAATTGGAGAGACATCAATTTGATGGATGGACCACTCAGTGGATAAAGAACTGGCTGGATGGCCGCACACAAAGAGTTGTGGTCAATGGCTCAATGTCCAGCTGGAGACCAGTAATGAGTGGTGTCCCTCAGGGATCGGTGTTGGGACCGATTTTGTTTAACATCTTCGTTGCTGACATGGACAGTGGGATTGAGTGCGCCCTCAGCAAGTTTGCCGATGACACCAAGCTGTGTGGTTCGGTTGATACGCTGGAGGGAAGGAATGCCATCCAGAGGGACCTTGAAACGCTTGTGAGGTGGGCTGATGCCAACCTCATGAAGTTTAACCATGACAATTGCAAGCTCCTGTACCTGGGTCGGAGCAATCCCAGGCACAGCTGCAGGTTGGGCAGAGAAGAGATTCAGAGCAGCCCTGCAGAGAAGAACTTGGGGGTGTTGGTTGATGAGAAAATGAACATGAGCAGGCAGTGTGCGCTGGCAGCCCAGAAAGCCAACCGTATCCTGGGCTGCATCAAAAGGAGTGTGACCAGCAGGTCGAAGGAGGTGATCCTGCCCCTCTTGTGAGACCTCACCTGGAGTATTGTGAGACCTCAACATAAAAAGGACATGGAACTGCTGGAACAAGTCCAGAGAAGGGCCACAAGGATGATCAGGGGACTGGAGCACCTCCCATATGAAGACAGGATGAGGAAGTTGGGGCTGTTCAGCCTGGAGAAGAGAAGACTGCGTGGAGACCTCATAGCAGCCTTCCAGTATCTGAAGGGGGCCTATAGGGATGCTGGGGAGGGACTCTTCATTAGGGACTGTAGTGATAGGACAAGGGGTAACGAGTTCAAACTTAAACTGGGGAACTTTACATTGGATATAAGGAAGAAGTTCTTTACTGTAAGGGTGGCGAGGCACCGGAATAGGCTGCCCAGGGGGCTTGTGAATGCTCCATCCCTGGCAGTGTTCAAAACCAGGTTGGACGAAGCCTTGGGTGATATGGTTTAGTGTGAGGTGTCCCTGCCCATGGCAGGGGGATTGGAACTTGATGAAGGTCCTTTCCAACCCTAACTATTCTATGATTCTATGATTAGCATGATGCTTCAAAATCCCATGTTGATGTTCCAAACAAGCTGTTACCTCCCCACACAGTGCTGCCATGTACCATGTAGGACTGCAGACTGCCCCACAATGACATTATCCTTGTAATCTTCAAACCAAGGATCCAGAGGAGCCTGTTGTGCGGAGGCATATGATTAAGTTGGTTTTAAGTTGAACTGGGCCAGATGAAAAAACTCTAGCTGAGGGACTGATACCTCCTGAAGGCAGATTGCAACACTGCAAATATACACAAGCTGACATCCTAAAAGTAGCATGGGAGGCTAGCACAACTTTGCATGCAGTTAGCCCTTGGTTAATCCCCACAGTGATTTCTCTGGAATGAAATTTTCCATTCTGCTTTCATTTTTGCAGCTGTTTAAGCAGTTCTTAGTGCATCTATGTTAGATGTCACATGGTGGTTCTTCACTTTCTGTCCCTGATATACCAGGGATGAGTGATGAGTGACTACAGAAAAGGGAATGTGTTGCTGGAAGGTCTTTTGTTTCCTTCTGGATGTTGCAACCTGCTATATATTAAAATGAACAAGTTCACATCTGCAAAGTGAGGCATGAATGTTTATTTTATACACTGAATACTTGACAGATTCCCAAGCTTATTAATTTTCAAAATATTGTATAGTTTATTATATTGCTTATTTTGTTTGTATGGTGCCATTACAAGTTAGAACCTGATTTAAGAACCTTGAAAATGAAAATAGTATTACTTAGCAGCTGTAAACATTGTTCCATGAGCAGATTTACCTAAAATAACTCATAATACTGCCCTAAGTTATTAATGCACTTTGTCCTGCAAAAGAAATGCACTTAGTATTAGATAAAACCCCTACAAATCAAAACTAACAACCTTGGAAAAAGAAATGGAACAGGTTTTCAAAAAGCATTTAGATTTTTCCACTGTTTCAACATGAAGCAGCTATTCTTAATACCATAATATTCGCATAGAACTGATACAACAAATCTGACTTCAGTCTGATAACTGGATTAGTAGTTTTGAATTAGTCTGTGCAATGAATAACATTCTTCTTATCTATTCAATTAGCATTAATCTCTCTAAATTTCTTAAAGTCATATATTAATCTCAACTAAAATTGCAGGTGTTAAAAGTACATTTACAATAACTGGGTGCTTGTAGTACAAGGATGTTTAACTGCCCATGGTTTGTAGAAAGAAAGAGCCTGATGACTAAATGATCTTTCAGTGGCTAAAGTAGTCGTAATTTGGCTGAATTGCCCTCACAAACAGCTCTCTCATAAATATGAGCATCTGTTAACACTGGCAGAATAAATATGATCCATGCTTCTAAAACTGGTAGAAGAGATTATTACCTTAAAATAATAATTTGTCTCAAAATAATAGTCTCTACTACAAAACCAGCAGTGATTTCTCTATCCATCAGCTGCACTACAGCATATACACTAGGATAAAATGGATAGTCAACTGGCTGTCCTCTGTTGCCTTTATCAAAGTAAAATTCCTACTGCTTTCATAAGATATAAGACACTCATGGAAAAGCTATCACTATAGTCACTTATTAAAACTTAACCACACACAAAACTTCTTGAAATATATGAAACATAACAAATGGGGTTATATGACAAATATTATTGTAGGCAATAATAAGTACACAGGCATGCAGTTAAGAGGAAGATGGGCGACAAAGAATTATTTCCTGAACACTGAAGAGGGAGATAAAAACTAGACCACAAAAAAGGCAGTAGCTCAGTGTCTGTAGCTTTACCCAGCTCTCAGGATGACCTGCCTGATCATGGCCAGGTGTGTCACACAAAACAGAGCTGTCATTATATCCTTCAACCAAAAAGATCAAAATTAATTCATCAGGCTGTAGACAGGACAGTTGAATTGAATGCAGAGAACCCACTGTTGAACTTTCTTATTAATTTCCAGTTACATAAAGGCCAGAGCACTCTTTATTAGCGCTTTTTTTTAATTTTATAATGAATATAATGGAATTAACATTTCTCAGTTCAGTGGTTCACAGGACTGAAATGTGCTGAGCTATAGAGGATCAAGTCATATTTGCTTTATTTAGGCATGAACAGGCTTACGCATTCTATGTGTGTGATAGCACTCCTCATGCAGAAGAGTTTTAGGCTCTCATCCAATAGTGTAGTGGGCAGGATTAGGAATCTGATCCTACAAATCCATTTAGATTAGCACCCTTTGTGTAGATTAAGAACTATCATCTCAAAAGTGGTTTACACTTTCAAAATATGTCCTTGTAATAACATTCATATTTTGCACTGATTAAGGGCTTCTTCAGGTCCACCCCTATTCACACAATTCATTCTGGGCATTGCTGATGTGCTTTCTGAATGGGAGCCTAATCCGATGAGGTGCTGAGTTGCACCCGAAAAGACCGTGTCACCCAAGGCTCTGTCCAACCTGGCCTTGAATGCTGCCAGGGATGGAGCATTCACAACTTCCTTGGGCAACCTATTCCAGTGCCTCAGCACCTTCACAGTAAAGAACTTCTTCCTTATATCTAACCTGAACTTCCGCTGTTTAAGTTTGAACCTGTTGCCCCTTGTCCTGTCACTACAGTTCCTAATGAAGAGTCCCTCCCCAGCATCCTTATAGCCCCCCTTCAGGTACTGGAAGGCTGCTATGAGGTCTCCATGCAGCCTTCTCTTCTCCAGCACTTTCAGCTCCTGGTTAAGTTGAAAACTGTTGACAGTGACCAGCAGGCTGAGGGAGCACTGGGGAACAACAGTATCATGGTTTATGTCTACAAATCCACTCTAAATACCTAACTAGATACAGATTATTGTCTAAAAAGAACACGGTATTTTTTATAAATTCAAACATTAATGGAGTGGTATTCTTTTCAAAATACATTGTGACAGGGCACAACACATAACAGCATCAGAAACATAATATGAAATACGTACTTCAAAGAATTACTGTCAACCTGAGTACATTTTATGGGATGATCTGTGATCCAGATGGTAGTGAAGCTGAATTCTTATTTTTTCACAGTGTTGAGGAATGAAATACTGTGATTTGATGCCAGTGTTTGATCAATAAAGAAAAATGTTGGCAATACTTTGGAATATTGTGCATTCTTAACTGGATGACGTGAACTCCAGTGATTAATAGTGGGACAGGCTTGAAAAATTACTGGAAAAATCTTTAAAATTATTTTCCTTTGTAGTATATTTCCATTCAGTGGATTGGCAAGGAAATAACAATGAGAATTTACTGGTATGAATAATCTATCATTTGTACATTCTTTATACTCCTGTCCAACTGGCAGTCCTTGAGTCCCTTTTTAAGTTTGCTGCAGCATTACCTGGATCTCTAGATATAAAAACTAATGTACGATTTGAAATATTAATAATAAAGTAGGCTTTTGACTATGTTCTTCTGCAGAGCTCTTCACTATCTCATATTATTCTAATATATTTATAATCTACAGAAATTCTAGCTATATTTATGAACAAGAATGGGCAGAAAGAATTTGGTAGAATTAAGCTCCTAAACCCTTGTCAATAACATTTTTTGTCATGGAAAAAAAAATCCTGTAGAATCTATACCTGCTTTTAAAACATATTAATAAATGGAGGGTTTAAATGAGGTCTGTTAAAGATTTCTAAAAATATTAGAACTGTTGCTGTCTACTAAGCTGACTTTATATTTTCAAAGAGTTTTCCTATTTCTGATTGTGGAAAAATGCATGGGATGAAACCCTCCAAGTTCCATCTTGAACCTTATTTCTGCCAAAATGATTCAGATAGTTCTGTGAATGATGAGAGACTCAGTGTTTATGATTTTCTATGCCCCCCATGTTAAAGCTTTTTTCCAGATTTTTACTGATTCCAGGTTTTAGAAAGTGACATTAACTATTATGGTGAACATGTGCCTGCTGCTTTTTTATTTTACATAAATTACTCAAATTCAAGAAACTTGGAAAATTACAATTTGCACATGATCAGTAAAGTCTTAAATTTTACAGATCAGTTCCTTGGAAGCTCTTTGCCTCTTCTCTGGGAATGCTCCAGATGGCCTGAATAAAACTTTGGTGTGCTTCTGTAGATGATGCCAAGCCTATATTCAGCTGAATTGTTAGCATACATTCTCTCCAGTTGGCTCCATGCAATGTGGAGCAGGGAAGCTGCCTCATTCAAAGGTAGATTTTGTCAATAAGCAGATGTACGCACCATAGATTGAAATAAGAGAGACCCAGGGAAAATGTCATAACTGATGTAGCAGACAAGCCAGTAGGTATGTTTACATTAGGGTTTTAGTCTGGATAAGAAGGACATTTTTTGTGGCACATCTCTTGCCATTGATTATCATCTCATAGTTCTCTTGCAGAATTTCATGCATACTGATAGAACTGAAGACATTATTGGTGATGTCATTCTGGTTAAAAAGCAGCCAGGAAACTTATCTGGCTTCTGACAGAAGCAAAACCATTGCACACATAGTCATAAATAAGCTATTTGATGTGTACCTAAGCAAGCCTGTCATCTGGGCACAGTAGTCGTTCATGCACTTACTCAAGTGTGTTCTTAAGAGCATATACATTTGAATACTGAGGGGCATCTGAACTGCAGTGTAACTCTTAGAGATTATAGGAGTGTTCTATACTGAATGAATACAGAAGAAAGTGAATGCCTTGAGAGAGTACACGTGCATCCAGAGCACTCCTACATATGCCATGGAAAAATACTGACTTCAAGATGCATAGTCCACGCTAAGTTTAGCAAACATGTTACAGGGCCTAAATGATTTAGCTATGTTCCTTTTTTACATATTAACTTTGGAAGCTTATCAAGACCCCAGCCCAGTGAGCTACCAGGTGCCAGAAGTAGCATTATTTTAAATAGTTTGGGAGACCTCTAGTGGGCCTCCTTCCTGTTATAGCTCTCACAGCCTACCTAAAGTCAAGTTGCATTGGCATGTAGCTTGCACTGTGTACATGTATGTAGTTGACAAAATAATTAGAATTATTAAATGTGACTGCTCTAAAGCAATGCTTGTAAGTAGAAATCACACAAAAGTATAGTAAGGACTTTGGTTCTCAAATGTTTGAGTCAATTTGAAAACTTACTGTTTAAGCTATGCAATATTGAGCAGAACAACATCAATAGGATTAGAAGTCCGCATTAAAAAGCTTATCTTCAGGTGTATTTATAAGTACCAAGTCTCATTTTAGATTTGCAAAACAGAAATGGCATTTTATTTAGAGTTGTGATTCAAGTGACCAAAGCATGTTCAGAGCACCTTCTTGTCTGGTTGTGTTTGCGCAGTCCACACTGTATAAACATCAACATAATTGAAGCCTTGTGGGACTTTTTCTTCAATGTATTTTTGAATGTAAGATAGAAACAGGACCACAAATCTTCAACTCGTTTACAAATTCAGTAGGAATGAATATTAAACCTGAAATACTAAAATTTAGTGCTACTTCATTTACAAGAGTACTTTCTAATACAGGAATGATTTTCTGGTCAATTCCATATGCAGCCTCTTCACATTAGTAAGATTACAAGAAATCATGTTTATTTGCACAAATGTCTATTTTTCTATTGCTCTGTGATCCTGAGAGCAGAATATGCTTTTCTAAAAGACAGTGTTTCTAATGCAATTTCTGTTTTCATATTGATCACTTATCCGTAAAAGACTTTGTGCAAACATAATACTTAATAACTGCTTAAGACATTGCCCGGTTAAAAGTAACTCCATAATGTCAACATAAGCATTTAAACCTCAACCCTGTTATACCAGCAACTAATTCACATTACTACACTGATATCAAGAGCACCTTGCACATTTGCCCAAGTGTTAGGATGAGCAGATATTTATTAGTTTTACATTACATGCTAAGGTTTGCAAAATATTTAGATTTCTTTAATATGAACTCACAAGGATTATACAGGTACATTCAGAATACATGAGAATATAAAAGTACGTAAGTATCAATTCCTTTTTTTTCCCCATTCATACTAGGAAGTGAAACAAGCCATGAGGAGAGAATGGAATCTGTCTTTTCCTAACACTGGTCCTAATCTTGCAAAGGTAGATAAATACCTACTAACTCTTTTGAGACATGAATTTGGCAGAAATAATTGCTTTTGTGGAGCTACACATGTCCAGAAGCATTTTCCTTTGGTTGTCCATCATGCATAAAAATGGATTTATATCTCAGCCTTTTTCTGTTTTACCCCCAAATACTGTATTCTTCACCTCATTACACCTCAGGAGAGGAGACATCATGTACGAAAAGGAAATATTATGCTTCCTTGCAGAACTTGCTTGGGATATCTACAGACCCCTGAAGACAGTCAAGATCTCTTGGTACCAGGTCAGATCATAAAGGGCAGTCTGTGAAAACCAATGCTAATCCCAGCCCACTTCCACAAGTAACTGTGGGGAATCTTTGTTTTTGTAAAGTGGTGAAGGGACTAGGGCTAGAGTGTGTGTAAACTGTCCACCTCTGTCAGTGCTCTGATGATGTTATTTTGACTTCAGCGAGGGGAGTTCTTTTTGTCCGTGTAAGAGAAGTTTATGGAAATTGTGTATGTATGCATATTTTAAGTTAATAATAATCACAGAGAAAGCCTTTTCATTTCAAGGACATTTATAGTTCAGGAGTACAAAAGCTATACGTCACCAGAGTAGGAAGTCTCTGATGTCCTAACAGGCCAAATTTCCACTGCCTTCTCTGGTGGCTAGGTCTCAGTAACAATAAATTCCTGTGGGATACTCCAGATAATTCAAATTTTATTCAAGTACAATAAAAACTGCTTAAAAAAGTTCTAAATGAATATGATGAAAAAAACAGAGTCACAAACCGATCTGAAAACGTGTCAAATGAGCATGTCTATCCTACAGAACAGTCTGTGTCTCAAACTATTTGAAGATGGCGGTTAATGGAGAAGTCTCTTGCAATATTTAAATTAAAGAATATGTGATACATATCTTTATTACAGACTATATTACAAAACCTTTAGAAAGAAACACCTTTGATACACCATCAAAAAGACTATATAGTGTTAACTAAGTAGTTGTGAGATGAGATATGGTGTGGTGACTGGTACAAAAGAGGAAGACTAAAGAGCAGTTCTCAGCATAGAGAAATGTTAGCAATACAAAGCTTTGTGTATTTAAAAATATTTATTATGGATGTAAAAAAGAATGTGAACGTTGTGGTAGCAAAATACAGGTAAGTCTTAACAACATCCAGAAAAATGTGTATCAGGCACTGGAGTCACCAGAAACTTAGAGGCATTAACACTGTAGCCCCATGTGAAATTTGGTATTGGCAGTGCAATGTGCACTAGCAGGAATGATCTGAAGCACACAGACATTAGTTTGTCATAGTTATCTAACCATTCAGAATATTTAAAAAATGGCAATACTTCTGTGGATCATTGAATAAGTAGATCAAATAAAAAGAGAAAGGCATGCATAAGAAATACAATATAAGACAATAAAATGTTGTCTCTTCACTATATATGTTAAGATTAGGCCTTCACTGGAATGTCATGTTCTGTCCCAGCCCAAGTAAAAAGTAATGAAAACAGATGGGACTCTGAAAAGCTTAGAGGTATGTAGATATTCACATTAAAAATATAGCAAAAATGCCTATCTGGGAAGGGATGTGATAGGGCTGTAACACAGAAATAGGTAGAGAAGTTGTTTATATTTACCTGTTTCCTAATTTAAACACATACATATATCTGGATGAAGCTGGAGAGCCATTTAAAATGGGCAAAGTTGGTGATAAATGCTTAGCATAAATTTCAAAGAAGACAGGATGCTTGTAAGGATAGGGATTACTGCACACAGTATTTCAGATGGGAATAACAACAAAAGCATTTCTGAAAAGCAGTAGAGCCTTAATGATCAAAAATATATCCTGACCTTTTATTACAGGAGGTTTAGAATGAAAGCTTCCTCTCCTGGCACTGTTATTCCACATTCATCCACTATGGGGGTTCTTGCATTTTCCTTTGAAAAGTGAATGCAAGGATCATATCATCATAGAATCATTTAGGCTGGAAAAGACCTGCAAGATCATCCAGTCCAACCACTAACCTACCACTGCCAAGTCCACCACTAAACCATGTCCCTAACTGCCACGTCTACATGTCTTTTAAATACCTCCAGGGATGGTCACTCAAACACTTCCCTGGGCAGCCTGTTCCAGTGCCTGACTACATGAAGAAATGTTTCCTAATATCCAACCTAGACCTCCCCTGGCACAACTTGAAGTCATTTCTTCTTGTCCAGTCTCTTGCTACTTGTGAGAAGAGACTGACACCCACCACATCGCTACAACCTCCTTTCAGGTAGAGACTGATAAGGTCCCACTTGACCTTCTTAACTTTAGGCTACACAACCCCAGTTCCTCCTCATCTGCTTCTCACAAAATGTGCTCTAGACCCTTCACCAGCTTTGTTGCCCTTCTTTAGACATGCTCCAGCACCTCCAGATGAAACATTGGTCTGATGAAGCCTAGATTTTTAAAAGCTATGGGAGACATCGGATGCTTTACTTTTCATGTGCACAGTGAGAGACATTAGATCCAGGTTTTTCAGAGGGAACTTGTCATCAGTTCCCCAAAATACAAAGAATCCCATAAAATCTCAGACAGTGAAGGTTAAGTTATAGTGCAATACTTCATTTATTTGATTAAAACCCTCCACAGCTCGTAATCAGCATTTTTATTTCTATTTATTTCTATTTAAAAATAACAACTGTGAAACATGAAAAAAATAATCATGGCAACAATAATAAAAGTAAGCACATAGTCTGCTTTGTGCAGTACATTTCTTTCTTCATGCTCTGTAAGGGAAGGGTTGCTATTTGTGGTATGCTCCAAGTCTGCCTTTCAGAAGACGGCCCAGCTTGGCTGGACAGCTTTCAGTTGCTACTAGAAATATGTCACTTATTAGGAACAGAGGGGATGTTTATCACTGTCTCAAGGGTTACTTTGGCTGAAGCAAAGAAACAGCTCAGTTATATAATGGAAAGAGCTGGGTCAAAGGATAAGAATTTTATATAGTGTGCTCAGGATTCCAGCAATGCAGGCTCAGTTTCTCTCTCGTGTATCTTGCACAGACAGTGATTATGACAGGGTGGTCTATCTCGTATCTAGTGCTTAGTTTTGTTACCCAGACCCATCACGTAGTCATGGTTCAAACCCTCTTCCAAGTAATCTAGAAACACCAGCTCCAGTAGAGAATCTTGAACACAGCACCATCTTAACTGGTGCGGAGTATCAGCTATCCTTTCAGTCCTCACCAGCATTAACAGGGGTATACTCCTTGCCATAAACATAGTTGTGATCTCTGGTGAAACAGCAAAAAGAAACCCAGCCGTGCCTCCTTTAAGGGTACCACCTCACTGAGCACTGCACAGTATTTCAGCAAGAGAGGGACAGTTATAGAAAGTTGAACCTGTGTTTCCATCTGTTCATATAAATGCTAGAGGTCTCATTTTAGGGTAGCCAAAACCCTACATCCAGAGACTTTATAAACCCTCCTCCCCGTGTTTTAGTCCCCAGTACCAAGGTCATGCTGCAGATGAAATGTTTAACTAAGCATCAGATTGTCAAGCACAAACCCGATTACCAGGATAACAAGCCAGAAAACAAATACCGGGAAGCCAGCACCACGTCTCACCCTAATTACCAAACCCAGAAGTTGTCCCCGGACCACAGTGACCTCAGTTCCTCAACCGGGTGAGGGGTGCCCTTTCGTGAGGCAGCCGGGGGCTGGGGCGGCGGTAAGCGAACTGCCTCAGCCCCCTGCGGGGAAGAACCTCTGAGGCAGCCCACGTACCCTCACCCCAACACCTGTTGCGCCGCCATTTGGCCGTGAGAGACGGGGCAGCGGCCGCGGACTGCCCCGCTAGCCTCTTCTGCCCCCCTTCCCGGGGTGTAAACAGCCGCGCCAGGTGCCGCCCTCGCCGCGAGGGGATCGCTGGCGGACGAGGAGAGCCGAGTGGCGCGGCCCCACTTGGCAGCACAGACCCCAAGTCGCGAGCGCGGAAGGTACTTCAGTGGGAGCGCGGCCTGCCCTCCCGACAGCCCGCCCCGACGGCCGGCCCGCCCCTCTCCCCTGCGCCCTCCCTCGTCCCGCCGCCGGCTGACAGGTGCGCGCTCCTCCGCGGCAGCACCGGCCCCGATCCCCCTCGCCTCAGCCGGCCCCTCTGCGCGCCCCGCGCCCGCACCAGACCCGGCTCCCGCCCGGCACGACCCCGGATTGTTTAGTCCTTGGGAAGCTGGTCTGGGTCCAGATTTTGCTTTGATCCTTCTTTATTTTTTTATTTTTTTTTTAAGAGAGAGAGAAAAAAAAAACAAAGAAAAACAAAACCTGGAGACACAGAAAAGGGCTCTAGGAAAAAGTTTTGGATGGGATTATGTGGAAACTACCCTGCAATTCTCTGCTGCCAGAGCAGGCTCAGTGCTGCCTTCTCCCCAGCGGCGCAGCCCGCGCCGGGCGCTGCTGAGAGACGCCCGGGCCTCGGTGCCGCGCCACCAGTGCCTGCAGTGCCGGAGCCCCTCGCCCCGTCGGCCCAATGCTCCTCCTCGGGCTGCTCCTGCTGACATCTGCCCTGGCCGGCCGGAGGCAGGGGGCCGCCGCGGAGTCCGACCTCAGCAGCAAGTTCGGCTTCTCCGGCGCCAAGGAGCAGAATGGTAAGGAGTAGCAGCTCCCGCCGCTGCCGCTGCCGGCGGGTAGCCCGGGGCAGGGCGGGGGCAGGCGCCCGGCCGGCGCGGAGCGGAGCAGCGATGAGCTCTCTGGTTAGCGGGGCTGCCCGGCGCCGCGGAGAGAGCGCGGCCGCGGGAGGGGGAGCCGAGGAGCCGGGCAGAGCGACTGGGGCTCGGCAGCTGGGGGATCGGCCGCCGCCGTCAGGGGTGTGCTGTGGGTAAAAGGGCAGCGGTTCGCGGTCGGCAGGGAGCTCGGAGCCTCTCTCCTCTGCCATCGGAGGTGCAAAATGACCCCCCACCGTCGCTTCTCCCCCCAAAGCAAGAACCCGCGCACCTTTGTGCCCTAAATGCTTAGCTGGTGGGGGGGGGGGGGGTGTCTGTGCTTGAATGAGTGGTATTTTGTGCGGGCTGGAAACGAGCTAATCCTGCATAGGAAATGAGAATTACTTTCAACTTTCAAGTGTACCTGAAATGTTTAGAAAACTCTCAAATGCAAGTTCCCTTGGGCCGGGGCTGCGCGGAGCTGGAGAAAGACTCCTTTCATACAGCAAGGGCAGCTTCGGGGTGTGTAATTTGCTTAGCCTCTGAACTCCATATGATTTACATTATTCAGATTTTTAAGCGCCTTTCCTCTTGATCTGCTATTATGAAGTAATTTTAAAGAATATTTTACAAACTGAAACGTTATATACTGCATGAAACCACACTTAGTGTAGAATATCTAAAATTAAGGCCGTTAGCATGCATTCATGGAAACCCTGGTGCTTAATGTATGGGGAGGGGTGGTTTGAAAAATTGAGTACTTTGCATGTCAGCTAGAGCAAGCTTTCTCCCTGGGCACAAACCAACACAAAAGGGTGAGCTGGGAGCTCTCAAAACTCTCTGAACCGTAATGAAATAAAGCAGAAACACAGTTTCGAGGCTAATTCAATTCTCTCAACTTTGAACTTGGGACTCCCCAGATATACGTCATATCTTTTAATAGAAAGCAAAGTTTGAGACCACTGCCAGTGCTTTGAATAGGTAGAATATACAGTGCACTAGCAAATTTAGCAGGGGGAGATTAATACTGCTGTGGCCTGCTAATGTGATGATATATGGCACCTGCGGATTGCCAGAGTTGCTGATCAAAGAGCAGCATGGGGATCAATCTCTAATCAGAGCAACTGTGAAGGCCCAGAGGAAAGTGATCAAAAGGCTCAGAGACCCAGCTATTCTGACAGGAAACCAATCAGACTTTGTGCACAGTACAGGAAATTATCTGCTCTGTGTGAGAAATCACTCACTTTCTACCCCTTCCCTGCTTACCTGGCAGTTACAGGCTTTAGGGCACCAGTTTGAAACAAAATAGACTTGGCACTAATATACTGAAGTCTCATGCTGTTATGGTGCCTTCTGTTAAATTTGCATGGAGTGCATATGAAGCCAGTTGACACACGGAGGATCACCATTGCTGTGGTTTAACTTCATCAGAACTGGAAAGAAACCTGCTATGCTGTCAATCTGCCCTAGGAGATTTGTTACAGGGTCTGTTACAGCATAAGGCAGCTGGGCCCTGAAGGGCCTCCAGGGTCCAACAATGGGAAGCACAACAGTGTGAAAGGTAGATCGTATGGCATAGAAGCAAAACTGATGTAAGTAAGTAAGTATACGTGACAACACAGACTAGATTCTATTCACATATATCAGAAATGCAGCTGTCTTAGGTCAGGCTTCAACTGGTTTGTAGTGCAATTTGGCATGCTCCAAGACAGTCACTACATCTTAGAACAAATGCAAAGCTGGGAGAATTATATTTTTTTAACATGCCCTGAAACTGTGTTCCATGGTACTTTACACTTACAACACTCCAGGAGGTTCTTATAGCTTACATGAAGTTTGCTTTCTAGTTGTTCAATTGCAAAACTTACTTTAAAAATTAGCACAAGTTTAGGTATAACTAAGTACCAACCCTTGACTTTTCTTAAATGATTTTAATTATTTGGGGGATCAGTAACACTGGTCAAACCAGTTCTTACTTGATTTAATTAGGGTGATTTTTACACTCTGCTGCAATCTAAAGATTGTATAGCTTTTAGCTAGAGGCAGGTTAAAATTCTCTAGAGTATGAGAATGAGCTATTGCTGTTCACATGCCAAATAATCTTTGGTCAGGAGAGAGGGAGATTTTTCACTCATGCATTCTACAAATAAAAAATCTGACCTCTATTTGTAAAACTGCTAAATGGCCAAAATTTTTTGCAGTAGAATGGATTACAGTGTTACTCAGCTGCACACGTGGGTGCTGTAGCTATTGCTTCAAGGTGATACTGAAAATGTCTATGAGCAGTTATTAAATCGATAGGATTGCTTGTGTTACAAAGGGTAAGCATGTGCTTAGGGATTTTTTTTTTTCCATAAATGATGTTTATTTATTAGCTAAGTGATTATTAACTTCAAAATTATGAGTTTGACTCAATTTATTTTCTAGATGTAGCCATAAGGAGTTCTCTTGTTTCTGGTGTATGTGGAGTGTCATTTTAGGTGGAAATTTCCTAGTGTAAATATTTCTTTGTAACTGTAAGTTAGGTATTCTTAGAACACAGTATTTTGCTGCCACCTTCTAGGAATTCAGTGTGATGGTTGTTGTGGGGCCAGAGTAGCTCCATTTGAAACCGCTTAAAACTACCTCCTTGTATTTACTGGCCCTCAGTTACATTCAGATTTTCTTTAAGAACAGGTTGTATTTGTAACTCTGCTTGACAGTAAGGGGTTTTATGTGATTTCTTTGATAAATTCATATTAATGTTTTTATTTTGTTCAACTGAGTAAATACTCATCTAGAGGATCAAAGAAGTTTGTGCAACAGTTTATGGAAGCTGAAGTAGCAGTAAATGGTGTATGTAGTGATGGCTCCCATTTATCTGAGTAGATTTAATATCCACTATTCTTTGTCATGTTGAAAAGCAGATTATGCTTTGAAGGGTTTTTCATACTTAGGTGGCTTTATCAGTTCTCTTATGGCTGTCTGATGTACTTATTACCGTTTTTCCGTACTGAAGTAGAGTCAAGAAAAATTCATCACTCGTTATCTTTTGAGGAGAAAACTGTATCTCTTGCATATTGAATTTGATTACTTGTATGATTTACTTGTTTCTTCTATTATAGTTCTGGCTGGTTTTGAATCTACTTTCAACTGCTGGTTTTATATCTTCATCTTGTTTCTGTAGTTTGGGAAATCTCTGAGGGAGCTGTTGGTCAATGGAGTATTGTGAATGACAATTCTAATGACTTAACTCTGGGGGTCTGAGCATGCCTGCTTATTTGATAGTATTAGTTTAATTTAGATTTGATTACAGCATGAAATGGTAAGAGAATCTAAGTCCTGTTTCCTTGGCTGTCTTAGGACAGGATGTGATAAATTTTTAAAGTAATTTTGCTGAGCTGTCAGCTGTTCTGATTTCTGTGAAAAAGATGATATCTTTACAGAAAATACCCCCCCCATTTTTGGGTGCAATGATGTGTATAGCTTATGTGGCATGTGCATTTAAATGGAGCAGTGCATGGCTTCAGAAAGCCAAGAAACTGAGGTCAGTTAGCAACTCACCAGGACCAAGCAGTTGAGAGAGATTAACTTTCCTGCAGGCAGTTTCAAGAGTAAATGAGCAGCAGTAAATAGAGTTGCTGAAGTAAATTTTAGAAAATCAAAGCATTTACTTGATTTCTGTTAATCCTGCAGCACAGGTAATGTACTGGTGATGGTGTAGCTTTTGACAGATCTTTCTTTTAAGTTACTTGTGTATCTCAGGCCATCCTTGGGAAAAGTTGGTGACTACAGCTGGAACTGAAGTGAGTAGCTGAAGTGCCAGAGGAAGCTTCTCTCATCATGTTGGCATGTGTGTGGCCTCAGCACCTCCTCACAGCCGCCAAGAGGATTTCCAGGTTCATGTATCTCCAGAGGGAGCTTCCAGATTATTCAGGGATGGGGACAGTAGAATTTCTGATTAAGGTCATTTGACTCAGGCTGAACATCTGAAAGAAGCTGTGGATGTCCAAGTGATGCCATGCATTGAATTCTTGCAGATGGGCATGTTGATGCTTTTGCTCGAGTGCAGTCATTTGACTGCAAAATTATCTCTTATAAACCAGCGTACTTTAAAGCAGTGGGAATATACGCCACCTCCGCTGACTCTTCTTGAATTGATGAGTGCCACTACAGTCTGTTGACTGCTGCTGGGCAGCAGCAATTTTCTTCATTTTGAGAAGATGAGGAAGTATAAAATATGAGCGCGTGTCATCTAAAGGGAAACTTGATAGCAGTGCAATTTTTCTCAAGTTTAATCTATTTCTGTTTAGTCCAAGGCTTGTTTTGAAATGTTTTAAGGCCCTTTTCCTGGAAAGTGAAGAATTACACCACATCCTCTTTCGACTTTAAGCAAAAGCTTGTGGCAAGTTAGAGAAGCTCTTCAACACTGCAATAAATAGCAGTGGAAGATAGCTTTAGATTTATTTTTTCTGCTTTTGTAGTTGACTTCTGGCATATTGTGTGCTGTCGTTCAGCAGAGTGCTGCTTGGGACTTTTCCTTAGTCCTGCTGCTTCCCTCAGTTTCTTCTGGTAGACAAAAGTAAGGGATTTAAAAGCACAGACCATTTGCTACTTGTCCCAAGTATGTAGTCATTCCATCCTTCCCATCCTTCCTGTATCTTTGTTAAGTATCTTGAGCAGAATTTAAGGGAGAAACATGTAAAATCTTATTTTTGCCTTAACAGACTTTAAAGCTTTATGTCATGTTGTCTGGGGGTTTTTAGTTTGTCTTTCAGTCAGATACAGAGTTTTATAATGGAGAAGAAACACAGGGCGTACCTTTTAAACACTGACAGCTATACTGCCAAAGGGCTTATGTTGAACTTTGTCTTCACATAAGCATAATGTCTTTTAGATCTTAAAACTTTATCCCAGCCTTTGAATTTAATTATTACATAGTCACCATGTAATAGCAAAGGACTGGTTTGCATCCTATAGCAGTGGCTGCTCATTATAGCAGAGTGGTTTGGGGCGGGAAGGGGGGGTGTTGCTGTTGGGTAGTTGCTGCTTTTGGTTTTTCCTGTGTCTGGCAGTTCCTGATTACTAGAAGGAGGACACTGTGCAAGTCCACTTCCCATAGCTGGAAACGAGCCTCTTCAGTTGCTTTATAGATAGTTCTTGGCTTTACCAGAGAACCATGACTTTGCTTTTTAGTCACAAAGTGCGTGCCATGGAAAATACCCTTCCTGGTGTACAAGTGTCTTAGATATTGGCCATACATAAGTAGCCTTTTAGCTGAAACCTGTGGGACTTAGCAAAAGTTACACAACAGAAAATGAATAGAGCTAACATGCAGAAATGCAGTTGTTTTAGTAGCACTTAGGTATCTATGAGTGCTTTGTTGTTTTGGAATATCTGAGAAACTAATTGTACCTTAAAACTTACTCAACCCTGTTATTCCCTTGTAGGGAAAACTTTTTCAGCTTGTGTTTGAATGTGAAATGCTTTTATTTAAGTAGGTGAGTGAAAATGCATAATGTGCTATTGTGAAGCTAAAATACAAATTTTTCTAGAGACGTCATTAAATTGTAGGATGTTATTTTAAGGTGGCAATGCCAGGAAAATTTATTTATGACTCCATCCATAGACATCCTAGCCTTGGGGTTCATCTGTCTTCTGATCTTCATTTCTTGACAGGCTTCTGCTGAGATTTTATAAACATATCCTGAGTGTTACATTTGATTATTTGGGCTTAATTTCATCATCCTATACCATACAAACCAGTTTTATGTGAAGATACCCATTTTGACAAAGCATTTCTAGCCATTTTCATAACTTAATCAGTTTCTACAGAAGTTGACTGGATGAGACGAGGCAGGACTCCAAACCCTCATGGACAGAGTATAGGAACTATTAAAAAACTTATTGTAAGCTAAAGGAGAGAGCCCCTTAATTCCCTGGTCTCGTGCAGGCCTTCTGCATTAGGGTTAGCAGGGACTTACTTTCTTCTGAGCTTAATTAGTTCTGTTCCAAATGCTACATCTTTGTTAAGTGTGTCCACAATTTGGACTTTGGCGTTCGCCTTGCATAGGCATGACTGTACATTTACACTGAGCTTATGGGCTGCTTGGCTTCTTGTTACTGTGGATTCCTCTGAAGTGCTGCTAGTGTGTGCCACCCATCAACCCCTGTCAGTATGCTTTTACCTTCTCTGACTAGACCATCATGAGCTGGCTGCAACTCATGTTAAAAGAACTCATCAGCTGTTTAGTTAAGTCTCTTTGAGTCGCTGACTTACTATTTCCCTGGCTGTTCTCTTTCAATCTGGGCTAATTTGAGGCTATAATTCACTGCAGATTAACTCTGCAGTGAAGTTGTTCATGGTGCTGGTTGCTACTTTTATTTTTTTTTTCCTCATTGCCATTTTCATATGCAGGTGTTTAGGGCTGGAGAAGGAGAATGTGAATTAACCTCCCATGTACTTCAGTCCAACATGATTCAGGCAGAAAAAGCATTTGCACATGACGTAAGAAAGTGTTCAAAGGTTATTTATCATGTAGTGGCATCCTTTTATAGTAGTGAGAATTGAAGAGTTGCAGAGGAGTAACCAGTAACAGTTTCTTCCATGGCAGTGTGCCTTTTTGTGAAATAATCCTCATAAATTATTCATTAATCTTGCTCTTCACGGTGAATTTACTTAAGGTCTCATTATAAAAACAGGCATTTTAAGGAGATTCTTTAGGGCGAAGAGCATCTCTGTTCTTCTACACCGTGAAAGCTCAAAATACGTAAATTTCTCGCCGAGTTTGTTAAAACAGATCAATAACTATTGGAATAGTGTGCAGGCATAGCTCAGTTTGATCACGGTTGCATGGGTTTCTTCACATGAAGTGCCAGGTATACTCTCTTCTGAATATAAAGCCAGGTGAAGGTGGTGGCAGGGAGGCTGAGGCTTTTCTCTGGTTACGCTTCTTGTAGCACTGAGGCTGGAGGTAAAAATCTTTGCTTAGTAACCTTGTTTTCAAGGAGAACAGTGGTGCTAGTTGGGTAACTATCCCTTTACGGTCCCTGTGACACTACAGTTTTACCAAAGGAAAGTATGGGAGGTCTTCCAAGCTTTCAACTGTAGCTGGTGATAACTTTGAGTGCTGGATTAAAACTCCCTTATCACCCTTATGTGGCTTTTCTTGACATGTTCAGTCTGTCTGTCTCAGAAAAAGCAAAGAATGCCATGGGCAAAGTAAATAATGCTGCTTGTGTTTTCTGTACATTTAATTCCTTTTTGCAATGCTTCTGCTGTAATATTCTTACCTTCTTACAGAATTTATTTCCAAATCATAGTAAGAATTGTGATGGCAGTTAGATGGTGCAGTTAATTAGGGAATTGGTCAGTAACTGGTAAAATGGGCTTCAAAACAGGTTCAGGCAGTAAAAGGTAAAGGAGTGGTGTCCTTCTCGTAGTTTTCATATTCTAAATCTTTAAGCTGTTACTCAGTTTGGCACGTATAGGCAAAGTTGTAATTTTCTGTGAAGAAGTCCATGTGTAAAATACCAGGGAGTGTCATATTTGAAGAGTAGCTTACACTGGAAAAATGGTTCTGGGGGGTTCTCTTAGCACATCTTCCAAGTCAATCCATAGCTGTTAATGTCTCTATGCCACCTTTTAAGCATGATTTGTATAAAAGCATATGAAATGGGGGAAATGACTTTGCTGGAAGAGGTACTGATTTGTGAAATAATGCATAATATCACTTGTTTTAATTGTTAGCTGGAGCCTTTTCCACATCATTCAGTTGTGGACAGACTGGAGTCATTTATTAAATTGTCATTTGGGGAGCTTTGGATGAGCCATTGCACGGTAGCAATGAACCCTTCTTCAAAACAGAAGCACAAGTCCTAGGAGCTCCATGTTCCTTCTCAGATTGACAGGAAACCAGCACTCATTTTATACAATAGTTAAACATGAAAAAAGACATATGGCACAGGAAATTCTTTTGCTGTGTGCGAAGGTATGGCATTTCCAAACTGAAAGTGTTGTTCTGACTACTTCACCGGTAGTGGTGAGTTATATGAGGCCACTTCCATCTGCAGACAGTCTGTTTCACTTGCTTGTGGTTCTGGGGCTCATTCAAATGCTCTAAAACAAAATAAAAGCAATGGATGTAATAACTTCTTTATGGAAAAGTCATAAAAAGCTACAGGGCCGTGTAAACAAATTGGGTCATTTACAAGATGTTTAAGTGATGGTTATTCAGTCCAAATTCAAAGGTGTGGATTAGGTTTTACAGTCATCTCGACTGAATTTTGCCCTCAACAAGACTTTCTTTTTCTGCCAGGAATGCCTTTGACACTACAGATGACAAATTCTCAGAAACTGTGTTTTCAAACATTTCAGTGCATTCAGAGTAAAGCTGAGAAACAGGAGAACAATTCTGTAATATAATTTGATCTTTTTCTAGGTGAATGAGGGGCCTTTCTTGATCCACATGGTTACACTGTAAAGCCATAGTGGAACTTTGTAGTATTCCCCAGGAAAATAAACTAAAAGAGTTTCCTTTCTGGATTCAAACATGCCTGAACTAATTACAAAGCAACTGTTTTGGCTCTCTGCTCTGTTCGTATAAATAGGTTTGCACAGAGCCACAGCAACTGTGATCCAAGTTAAACTGCTCTAGTCAGAGAAACTTATGTCAGCTCTAATTGAAGCATTGAACATTATGGTGTGTCAACTCACAAGACCCTTGTGGCTCATCATTTGTCAGAGAGTACTGAAAAAGTGGAATGGAAAAGAGGATAACTTAATACTTCTGTCTGTTAAAATACGTTCTGCAGGGTTATTTATATGCTTCAATGTAAATGTAAGCTTATGTATGGACAATTTTCTCGAGTTTGGGGAAAGGGAACTGGTGTTAGCTGCTATGAGGTGCTTTTCTTCTCATGAGATCTGGTTGTTCAGCTTTGCTATTACCAATGCAATTTCAACTACCTTTCAAAACTCTTCATGCACTAAAATCCGGAGATCATTTCAGAATGAAAATAAGTGTCCTCAGTGCAAGTTTGGAGTTAGTTGTAATGAACTGTACATGGGTGAGGCTACCTATTTGTATGTACAGTGCTAAATAATGAGCTGTTGACTCATCTTCTAGATGCTTGATACCATGTCTGTGAAAATAATAGCTGTTACTTGGGAAGCATTTATGTGTAATAATAGTATTTGAAATATTATGTGTACAGTATTTGAAGAAGTCCTTCAGAAAGTGATTCAAATGAGTGTTGCATTGTACAGTGTCAATGTAAAAGGTTTTTATGTATATTATTGGCAAGCTGTGTGTTAAAAATACAATTTGGGGAAGTGGTCTATCTTAAGATCTCAAGGCTTCAGTGTTGTACTACTGTTGTCTGTTGTTGCATAGGGAGATACATACCTGCAAACATTTCTGTTGCTGGTGTAACTGTAATGTACCTGAAAGTGAAGTAAAGCCTTGTAATTGACAGCCAAGAAGTAATGTCTCAAAACCAAACATGATTTCTAGATGAGGAGATGAAATATTGCATATGACCTTACCTAAATGCTACTTCATGAAATATGGCTAAGGATTCTTGTGAGGCCTGCTTCCTTTTCTTTGTGTCATTCAAAAATACCCAGCCCCTGGGAGCACTGCATGTCTCTAGTCAGACTAGAGTCTAAAACCTGAAATACTCTAAAAGTTTCTGAGCACTCCACTGTATTTCTTACAGTACTTGCTGGTATGGGAATTCACAAAGTAGTTACCATTAGTGTTAATACAGCCCTGTAGCCATTCCTTCTCAAGTGTTTGTGAGGAACAGTGTATTAGGGCTAAGGGTCTTGGCCAGTAGAGTCTTTTCGGCAATCTTTACTTTTTCCTGTAAGATTCTTTGTAAAGATTGGCATGAGATATTGAGAACAGCTATCTCTTTGGTTTCTTCATTGGGGATCTTTATTTTATACATGTTCTAAGTACCTGCGAGAAGTAGTATGTGAGTGGGGAAGTGGGTGTCCTAGGCTGAGTCCAGATAGCAGAAGAGTTTTTGAGCTCGTCAGCTTTCATCTCAGAAGAGACCATTGAGATCATCTTCAATCTTACCTAACACCTCAAGAGTGCCACACCTCAGTAAAGTGAGTGTACCAGTAAAGAGGACTCTGTTACTTAAATATCTACCTGATCTGCAAAATTGTCTTACTGCTTGTGGGGTAAAAGATGGTTTTGTGTGATTGTCACATAGGGATATAAACATGTTTCTAAAGCAAGAAACTTGCTTTAGAACAGTTTCTTGCCTTATCAGCAAGAATCTTGCAAAACTCTGATTGGCCTCATTAATCAAGATGCATGGGAAGGTACTGTGAAGTGATAATACCTAATTGAATAGTTGTGAGATGTTTCTGTGTTGTTACTGCTTTTAAAGTAATTATTTTATCAAAATTTGCACCTGGTTAGCTCTTTGCGTTAGGGAAAGTAGTGCATGATATACCCATAGCAGATCTAACAGTGTCAGTTTTGTAGGATCTGTAGCTTCTCTTTGAGATTAAGTTCGAGAATCTACAACGTTATTGTTAAGAATACTGTTTCAAGGTTGCTTCAGTGGCTTTGCATAAAGCTGTTTTCCCTTGCACATTATTAAGAAAAAAAAAAAGCCAAATCTTGTTAGTGGTTCTGATTCATCTGAAACACTTTAAAATATTTTACAATAGAACGGAGGTTTAGTTTTCTTATGGGCAATTTTAACAGTACAGCATTTATTTCTAGCAGCAGTTGCTTGGTAGATGGTCTTTAATTACTTGAATTTCTACTTATGTGCACTTGTATGTGAGTTATTCTGACACTTTTATGTATGTGGATATTTAGCGTATGTTTGTTCTGATTCTGTTTATTGAGGTATATTATTGGGATAGATTGACTGTTCAGGTTTTTTCCCTTTCAGGAAGTACTTGGTAACTGTGTTCAGTATTTGCATTACAGATGAGAACATGTTCTCTGTAGTTTCTTAAAACACACAAATGTTTTGAGTTGGCTTGGGCAAGCCATGGGGAATATTGGAGCTAAAACTGTTTTGACTGAATTAAAAGTGGGTTAGCAGAATGTTAAACAGGTTCCCAGATGTTCAATAAATGAAATAGCATATAGTTTAAATACTAATCTTGTATGTATATATGAAGATCAACTAAAGCTAGGTAACATGACAAATAATATTTACATTTCACTTTCATTTTCCTCTGTTTGGGAAGGAAGGACTCTTCCATGCTTTTCTACATGTCAGCTGTTCTTACATTCACTTAATTCCAGGCAACAGGGACCGCTGAACATGTGGATTGTAGCCCAACATACAGCTTGGATGTGGCTGATACGCACCGCAGAGGGATAATGTCTGATCTGTGTGGCTGCAGCTGGTTCATGCCATCTGGTTTTGGAATGTGCATGTGCACCCAGATGTTGCCAGTGGATACAGAATAGAGTAGAGTAGCTATTGATTTCTGAGTCCTGTCACCCCAGCCCTTTCGGATTATAGAAGGCAACTCTGTAATAAGTTTTTGGTTTTGTTTTCTTTGTTTTGTTTTGTTTTTTTTTTAAGTGACTGGTTTTACTGATGTGTTGCCGCACCCTGTATTTTTTGTTTGGTATTATTGCCTTTACTGCATTCCCTTGGCTGGTTTAAGACTTCAGGGGTAGCTACAGTGTTAGTTTTTAGTCACAAGTATCTGTTTTTTCAGTTGTATTTTCTCCTTTCTATCATCATTCTTCAGGATATCCATTGCTTTGAAGCTTGAAGTCTACCCTAAAGGCCTTTGTAAAGTACTTAGTACTTGTGGTAATAGATTGTTCCTGCTTCTACTTTAGTCAAATCCTTAGCATAAAGGCAATTCTAAACTTGCTGCTTACTATAATGCATGCTATTCTCTGTACTAGCAATTTGTTGTATTTACTGTTCCCTTATGCATGAATACTTCCTTATATATAATGTGTTACTAGCTCTAATCCCTAAACTTCCTCACTGACAGTACTTTGGATAGTTATAAAAGAGGCAAAGATATATTGAGGAGTTGTTCACTAAGGTATGCAAAAACTTTCACTGTGTGTTCCACAGTGAAATTCAGAGGAATTCCACTGAAGTTGAGATATGATTGGATATAGTTACAAGGAGAAAAATTGTGTGATGCACATTTGCAAAATCAAGCTGTTGTCATTGAGTGAAAACTTAGAAAAAAGAAATGTCTGGCAAGACTACTTTTTCAGACTTCTGATTGTGTCTGTAATATGTGAAATTAAGTTCAGAAGCTGTATTCGTGTTTGCTACAGTGGTTGTGCCTGTCTAGCTATAAAAATAACTTGCTGCATGTGAATTGCTTTCTTATCTGAAGAAAATGAAATTAATAATGTTTCAAGTGTAATAAAGTTTATTTTTGGAAAGTAGTATTTGAAAGGTAAAAGCTCATATACATTTGTGTTTCAAGCATTATTTTCTTTTCTAGTTTTTCATTCAGTGCCTTTCCTCAGCTAAGGAATCCAAGCTGTATGTAGAATATCAGGAGTTCTGCCCCTTTTACAGTAAAATCTTGATGGACAGATATGGAAACCTGTGCTGTAGAAAAATAATAAGAACTGTAAGAAAATAAAAAGATGCTTCTTCCTTTCTGCTAAGAGATAAATGGTCTTTTCCACAGTTCACAGAATAGTTGAACAATGTTGGGTGTATTTTAATATAAAGAAGTTGTATACATTGCGAGGTAAAGACAGAAATATGAAAAGGAAATCAGTGTTGAAAGCTATCTATGGAAAAAAAGAAAAGATGTTAGCAGTGAGCTGCACTGCACAGAAGTTGTCTTTTTTTGTGTATCTTTTTTTTCTTTCTGTGGTAGAGGGCTGAATAAAAGGGCTCCAGCATAGTTACACTTCTTTGATTAGCAGATATGGTTGCATTTTTTTGTTGTTTATTTTTTTAATTTATTTTTTATTCTGTTCTGCATGGATATATTATTTGATAAGTACAGGGATTTTAAGATAGTTATAATCTAATTTTTACGTCGTATAAAGATACTGAAAAGTGGAGTTTGGAAGACTTTTCACTGTACTAATCAGGACATGAAGCAAACAGTGAAGACTGCCATCTAGTTTTCATAAACACTACAATATGCTGGCTTCATTTGTCCTACAGCATGACTAAGAGCTCTTTTTTGAGGTGCTGTTCCTCAAAATACAGGATGTGTGTAGTGGCACTGGTGGTTTAAACCAGTAGGTATGGTTGTCATTCAGCTAAATTCTGGTAAGGCAAGATTCTAATGCTTTGTTAACTATGTCCTGAGGCTGCCTTGTTACAAATCGACATTGGTAAGTCATTGGCCTTTTATTGACGTTATTATCTTGTAATGACCAATGTGAGTAGAGGTTTTACTTTTTCAGAGAAAGGCATGAATACCCTGCCATTATCTCTTGCACTTCATGTTAATCAGAATTCACCTCCAGGGAGTGAAGCGAGAAACCAATACTTTCAGCTGTTTTTCATTCTAGAACATTCTTCAGTATCATATAAGCATTTATATGTGTAGCAAAGTACAGATAAAAGTAGCAGATTCATAGGCTTTTTGTCAGTATTGGATTATCAACTTAAGCAATTTTTATTTTTCTCTGTTTTCTCCTTGTGCACTAAAATCAATGTCAATCATAGCCTTTTGAATCGCTTTTGTGTGGCTAGCAAGTGTGGCTTTAAGAGAAAGCTTTTACTAATAATTTTCATTACTTTAACGAAAGCAAAGGATAATACTTTTAAAAATCAAGATCAAAGTAGCTAAAAAAAAGAAAACAATGAAAAAATCATATATGTCTGAAAATTCTCAATATACTTTCTTTCCTGGCACATTTGGATGTTGCCAGTAGGAACTTGATCCTCAAAGCACAGAGAGAACATAACAAACTGTGCAATGGCACCTTGGTGCCAAGATAGGTTCAGTGTAGCCCTATTTTAGGTTGTTGGCTTGTTTTTTGTTTTTTGTTTTTTTTTGGTGTTATACGTCATACTGGTAATCAGTAGTTCTGGTATACTTAAAAAAACCCGTGAGGAACATAATGCCCTGATTCAAGAGTTGTGTTTACAGTTAAGGGTGCCTTTGTTCACAAATCATGGGGAGGCAGTCCTCATGGAAGTAAATAATTGCTGTTTGTAGGGTGCAGAGGCACTCATGAGGAGGTAAGTCAAACTAATTGCAGAAAATGTTAACTGTAGCTCATTTGTCAAAGTGAATGTTCAGTGTCCATTGCATTGGTATCCTGATAGGCACAGTACTCTAGGGTTTCTGGATAGGTAGGCAGGCAATTCGTCCAACTCTCCCTGTATTATATCTTAAGTGTCTTTTTCTGAAAATGAACAAGAGTATCTATAGAAAGTTTTAAATTATGATCTCTCAAAAGAAGGACCAATTTAAGCCTGACTTCATTTGTGATTGAAAGCTGTCTCCTGGTTGTGATGTACCAAATGAGTATAAAAGTCAGTGGGTGGTTTGAGTAAAGGAGTAGTGGAAAACAAATGCATTCCTGTGGTAAGATGATGGGAGTAGGAAATTGAAGTAGAAGAAATGCAAGGGGAACCATTTTGCGGCTGTTGGAAAAACAATGACTTTAGCCTTAATGAATTCCTTGTTTTTGAGGTTTGTTTTTTTTGTATGGGGATTTTGGTTTTTTAAAATAAACTGAGCCCTAGGGGAAACGGGTGTGATCCAGACAGTGGTTACCACATTGATTTTTTTGAGTAGAAAGGTCATCAGCTTGCACCTGCCAAAAAGATTTTGGTCAGTAATGGTTAGATATGTCTTCATGTATGGATGGGAAAAGGAGGAAGAGGAGCTTTGATAATTTCTCCATTTGAACAGTCCTGGAGCCCCAGGAATCACCTTTTGCAGAAATAAAATGATCAACACAAGGCTTTGAGTGCTCAGCTAGCATGTGCTTTCTGTCACAGAGAAGAGGGAATGATCGTGCATGTAGGTTCAGCTCTGAAAAACTGAACCAAAAAGCCCCAAAACAAAGTCCCATCAAAATCAAGTCAGTCTTTCCCTTCAAAATCACTTGGTTACACAGAACACACCACAGGTATAATGGGATTATTTGCTCAAAGGACCAAGCTGTTTATGTTACTACTAACTTTTATAACAAACAATAGAGATTTTTTTCCATGGAAGGTACTGATGATTTTCACCTAGGTAATGTAAATAGGTACTTCCTCTGCAGTGTAGGGTTATTAAGATGGTGTCTTCTGCAGTTCCATAAATACTGTCTTGAAATAGAAATGACAGACACAAGGCAAAAGTAATGATATTACACAAAATTTAAGAATGTTTTTAAGCAAACAAGATCCAACTTGAAGAATCTGCTTTCATTCTCTGACAATTATGTTTGTGTTTTAAGATGGGTGTCCTTGTTGTAAAATTCTTGCTGCTCTTTCCCTTCCAGAGCCAGAATACTTGGTTCAATGATCCTGTTTTGTTTTTTTTTTTCTTTTTTTCCCCTCACTTCAAATGTCTTTTTACATGTACCCATCCAAATAAGCAATATTACACTCAGATTATGTCCAGAAAATAACTCTCTAAATAGCTTCAGATACCTCATTATCTTTCTTACACTGAAAAGTATTTTTATGTTGTTAATTTCTGTTTGTTTCTGTATGTTTCTGTTTTCTTTCCATAGCTTTCCCAAAAATACTTAATGAATTACTTAAAGACCTCATTTTAAAAGTTTAACATCTTAAATCTAATTGCAGAGAGTTACCTAATGAAGATAATGCCACCTCCAACAATTACTTTATCACTCTTCATGCTGTAGCTGTGTAATGAGGCTTTAGGCAGTGTTCACTTTCTTGAAGTACCTGCAGAAATCTTCCAGGATCATGAATTTTTTTTTTTTTAAATTGTTTCCTTGATGCAAAAATATTGCCAGGGACTTCACTCAGTGACAGTCTGTCAGTAGAACAGTGCAGTTACATTTCTGAAGATCATGGCATCATTCAGGTATCAATAAAGCACGAGAAATTGAAAGTACAAGGTCTAGCTGTTAATCCTGTTCTGTTCTTGTAATTTACTTGAAATTAGGTTTAGCCACTACTTGACTAGGTTATCAAAGAAATGTAAAGTGGTATATGAAGAGGATTTGGAGACTCTGGTAGCCTTCCATCTGTATTGGTACTGAATGTGACATAATGGTACTTTTATAGTTGGTTTTTTGCTATTCCTTTTTTTAATTACTCTCCCCTTACTCTTGCTGGAGGGTTGAGATGGTGACTGGGATCATCTATCACTTGCTGCAGGAATAACACACTCCTGTGACCAAATTCAAATTGGAGAATTGCTCTTGGTCCCCATAAATACTTTCTTAAATACTAAATTTTCTTGCTTTATAATAATGCCTTAGAGAAGTCACTAATTAACTGCTTCTTGAGTTTTGTGCC
Organism: Pezoporus occidentalis; assembly: GCF_034315485.1. Taxonomy (NCBI): domain Eukaryota; kingdom Metazoa; phylum Chordata; class Aves; order Psittaciformes; family Psittacidae; genus Pezoporus; species Pezoporus occidentalis. Next base: position 764,442 of record NW_026912778.1, on the reverse strand, counting down.
CCATTTTGATCTGTAGGAATGTAATTGCTGTTCTTTTACCCAGTCTTGCAACTTTGGATATATTTTAGTACTGTTTGGGATATTTACATGAAAGGTGTGACTGTCCATTTATTATGTTTCATTTTTAACTTGTGGAAACTGTAGGAAGAAAGCTGTAGCAATTGTGGCACTGGGGTTTGAGAGCACAGCAGAAATCTTAAGAAAGAGAAGGAAATCAGAACAGTTATGGGTAGAGAAATTACAAAGCTCACTCAGACATAACTCCTGCTGACCAGGAAAAATTACCAAGAATTACCAGATTACCTTCTAAATATAAAAATTTCTAAAGATGTAAAATTTAGGGTTAATTAGCTTATTAAATGTTAGGCTGAGGAGAAGTCAAGAAATATATTCTTGATTGTACTCGAAGTGCTTTGTATTTGAGATGAAATCATTTTATTAAAGGTAGGCAAAGAGAGGTAATTAACAATATGGAATAATATGTGCATTTTGAATATCATCAATGGTAATGAGGCCAAAAGGAAGAGATAAGGTTAAGTGTAATGGTCTGATCTACAATACAGCAGATTAAAGAAAGCACTAGCAATGTAACCTGTGTGCCAAGGCAACTCCCTGAGAAATATCTAGAAGGTAATAGCAGCCATTCCTGGCCAAATGAAAGGTCTAGTTAGTTCAGTGTGTTGTGTCTGACAGTACCTGTTAAGGAACGTAATTATGATTATCCAATCTATTTTCCACCTTTAGTAGTAGTCAGATTTTTGTTTTTCAGGTGCAGGCAGAATTTTTGGGTTTGGTGGCCCAATAGCTTTTTGACACTTGGTAGAAGTTTTGCTATCTACAGTTTCTAGTGGTGAGAAAGTTTAATCACATGAGAGATGAGTATCTTCTTTTGGATGCTTTACATGCATTATTGGATCATTTTATTCAGTATCATGTAGTTTTCTGGTGCCTATGATTTTTAGATTTGACCTGCTATTGTGAAGCTGCTCCAGTGTTTGAGTCTGCCACATTGTTCTCCTGTATAGTGTTTGTGTGGATGTCTAGTGTAAATATGCACATATGTATGTGTGTAAGTGTAGGAGAATGAATAAAAATTAACATGAAGTAGGTGCCTTCTGGTATTCCAAGTGTAAAAAAGTATTGACAAGCAATATTTGAGGTACGAGAACACCATAGATTTATGCAGTGATGGTGATTTCTTTGGTTCTCTGTGCTTTTGCCACAGGTTCTTACTATTCAGGTTTTCCTTTTAGAAGTGTAATCCTGTCCCAGTAGGACAGACGGAGTTCTGCAGATGGGAAAGACACTAAGAAATTGCTTTCTGTTGTGCTCAGATCTGGGAATGATGAGAAACACAGTGAGATGAAGCCATAAATTTCACAGGAGCAAGCTGTTTCAGTGTTCAACTTGAAGTGTATCATTGTTCATGCAAGTAAGAAAAGTTGTTGAGGTGCTGACTGTGAAGTAAACTTGCTTAAGTGTTCTTTCCTAAGCATTAGGTTGTGGTGTCAAATGGTGTTCTGTTTGTTTTGGCCTTGGTTTTCTTCCCATAGGCTTTTTTGTTTGTTTGTTTGTTTGTAACCCTTCAGGACCAGAATCTACTCCTGCATTAGGCTTCTGCCTAAGAGGAGCAGAGACTTTTTGTTTTATTTTAGCTCTCCTGTTGAAGGGGAACCCACCCTAGTAGTAAGCAGGTTCTTCAGTGTAGCCTATGATATTTAGATCTTGCAAAGGAATTATTGGTCTCCCATCCTTTTCCTTGCCATCTTTCTCACTTGAATTTTATTTGTAAGGTATTTTACCAGTGAGTTTAACAAGTAACTTTGTATCTTTGTTTTCCTTATCTATGATAGTAATTGACTTTTTTTTTTCCCCTCGGCCCTCCTTTTAAAACACAGTATGTTGTAGGGTTTCTTGGTTATTTTTAAATGAAGAAAAACATAGCCTTCAGAGTACCAAATGCTTCACCTGGCTACCTTTCTAGTTTCTCTCAAGTCAGTGTTTGGATGCCATTCTGCATTTAAGAATGTGGTTTTTGACTGCAAGAATAAAAAAAAACCCTTGTTCTCTGAAATGTCTCGAAAGTGACAACTTGTGTGCCTCTGGCTTCTGTGCTCTGAAGTTCTGGTTATTGTGCACACAGTCAATAACACTTAGTAATCCTCATTAACCTCCTCTTCAAGTACAAATGGCAGGCACTAGGTAGTAGCAGCTACTTGTTTTCTGGCAGTATTCTTATATTTTGCAGATCTAGAGTTAATGTTGATGACACGCCACTATTATGTTTAAACTGTAGAATTGAAAGTCATTTTTAAGTTTACCTTGGGAAGTTATTTTGGGAAGCGTTTTTGTGTTTGAGATGACTAGGAAAAAATAACTTTCAAGGTTGCCTCCTGTGTTTAAAGATAGCCTAGCAATTGAACTATTAGTTGTCTTATTGTTTGTTTGGATTCTGAGAAGAGGAATGAATTCTGTAGTCATGGTCAGCCTAATGCATGCTCTACTGAATTTTTCTTTTTTTTTTCCTCTGTAGTATTGGATGACTCTGTTAAATAAAGCCTATAGTGGTACAAGCCTTGTTCTTTGTGGACAGCATTAACAGCAGGGACCAGAGTCCCTGAGGATGGTGTCAGGGGCACGTTGCTTGCCAGTAGTTCTCATCTGCAGGTAACCCTTTCAGAGGGAAAAGGTGCTTGCTGCAAGATGTGTTTCTTGGTTGCTGGTGGATCCAGTACAGATCACCTGGGCTTTTCTCCCAGTCTCTTGTTGCTGCCTTAGAGGGCCTAAAGGTACTGGGGAAAGAAAGAAGGAAAATGTATGCTTGGTGCACAAACTGAAAAAAATGCTTATAAGTATGTTCCATAATTTTTTTTATTTGGAGGATATTATGTGCCTGCAGTCACTTAAAATGACTAGACTTTTATGAAAACATAGGCTGAAGTGATACCATGCTAGGTGAAATGTAATAGAAATCTCACATCAAGTTGCTGGTACTTCTTTTTCTGGCTCGCTTTCAACTGTGCCTGTGAGCGCAAAGGAATGGCATGTATTTATACATTTGTAAATAAGATCCCACACATTTTCCGCTTGAGAACATGCACTCAGACCTTTTATGGTCAGGAAGGGGTGTTTCCCTCTGTCTGTGAGCTACCCAGAGAACCACAAGTTTCCAAGTATGCAGTTCAGAAACTTGAAGATAATAGTTTTGTAAACTTGAGTTTAAATGAAGAGGTTTGGAGGATTAAAGGCAGAAAAAGTAATTTTTCTCTTTTTCCAGTAGAAATATACTTCAGGATAAACAAACAGGTTTTGAAGTCAGTATTTTTGCTAAACTGAATTGCCTTATTCAGCTTTTCTTCTAAAAATAACACTTAGATCAAGCTTTCATAACTGTGTTTCTTGTTTGCAAAATGACTGCTGATCAAGAGAGATTCAGTTGATAATGGCTCATTAGGCTATCCAGAATTTATCCAGAACACTTTCTGGATATTTAGTGTCAGTTGATCATAATGGATCAATGTACTCTAGCAATAATATTTTTAGAATAATTGATTTTGTGCTTAAGAAACCCCAAACTAACAATCAATCAACAAAACCTCACCCAGGTGACTTCTGGAAATACTTCAAAAATAATAGCTTTCAGGTCTATTTCACTTACCAGAGAAACAGATGATTCAATCTGATATCCAGCCCCATAAGATGAATACAGAACACTTAAATGTCACTGCTGTTAAGAAGTACTGTTTTATTGAGTAGTGTAGAAGGCACAAATGCAATAGTTTGCTTGTGAATCAATTTAGCTGCAGAGAGCACAATGAATGTTATCTTTTATGTGAAATGGTGAACTGGTTCACAGAAACTGTAGCATGCAGGACAAAATATGGCCAGGTGGGGTTTAATTTTCCACCAACTGTATCACTTCTGATAATCAGAGCTTTGAAGACTACAAATAATCTGAAATAGGACAATTTGAAACATTGGGAATACACTAGGAAGAACATTTTTAGCTATTAAAAATGTTTTCAGTACTTACATCATGATGCACACGGTACTCCACTCTGGCTTCTATACTGAAAGATTTTAAATAGGTTTTCTTTAAACCAGTTGCTTGCTGTCTTCAGATTAAGCAGAAAAAGCTTTAATGCTTGCTGAAAAAGAAGAATGTCTGCAGGAAGAAGAACAATCACTTGCTGATTATGAAAGAGGATAGGTTTCAAAATTTTCACTTTGTTTCCCAAAAAAGCATTGCACTGAAAGATGATTTGCTATTGAAGGGTTTTACAATTTCTGGGCTGTTTAATTATTTCAAAATAAAATCACAGCAAGGGGAACATTAGAATAGCAGTATGTATCATTATAAGTGACAAGAATATATTTTGGATTATAGTACTTCTATGTTAAAGGTAATTTTAAAGTGTTTGGGAACCTTTCTTTTTTCTACTCAGAAAGGATGGATTGTATGTGATAGCCAGTTCATTTTCACTTAGGCTGCCTTTGGTCATATAGCTCTGCAAATGCAAAATCGGTGCATCCTTCAGTTTAGATCACAGAAGTCTAAACTTGCAGTCAGTGGATTTGGCTTAAAATTTTATGGTGGAATGTGTGTAAGTTCTCTGAATCAGTCCCTGCAAGTAGGAATTCAGACAATAATTAAGTCTACCTTGTAGGTGTTCTACACCATAGTAAGCTTTCCCTCCAAGGTCATGTTCTTGCATTATCCAGTGTTTATGTAATCTTTGAAAATATGTAGTAAAACAATTCTCATGATTTAGGTAGTAATTGTATTTATTAGTTCTTGCACAGGCAAACTCTAAAGTTTTGTGGTACTGTAGGTTTTTTTCTTAATAAGGAGAAAGAATTGGCTGTAAAATAAACTTTTTTGGGAAACATCACTGGGGGTTTACTGAACTGGGGGAAAAAAAAGCAGTGGGGGCAGACAGGTGATGGTATGACTAACAAGAAGAATAATTATGTAAATCTATGCTATTTATGCTTTACTTTCAGGTGAACCTGCCACTTGCCGTATTGTATTTACGGAGATGGTAATTTCTTTTCTTGCCTAATTTACATGTGTGGAAATCAGGAAGGTTTAACAAGTGAGAAAAGAGTTATGTGATCATCTCTTGCATCAAGATGAGCCAAGAAAATTCCAAAAAAATAAACACCAGTGGCATAATAGACTTCCTAGAGCGCTTTCTCTACTTAGCTCTTCGTTACTTTGTGTAGACCTAGAAATCCCACTGCCACTAGTTAATTAGCAGCATAATCCTGAACTTTACTCAGCCAGAGGCAAGCAAAGCTGTTACTTAAGTGGAAATAGGTGAGTAGGATTAAAACAGAAAACTGGGCCTCAAGGGAATGAAGTGTATTCTTAGAACTCAGTTGTTGTCAGTTACTGTGTTTAATTATCTCTTGATTCACAGGGCATGCCATGTGCAATTGTCTGGAGTTACAAAGAACTAGTCTGCAAATGTTTTTAGTTGAAGCTGCCTTTTTATTGATGTTAGACTAAAACATGACTTCTGTGAAGTCATACTCTACAAACCAGGACACCATTTTTCTATTTTCTTTTTTTAATAGTTTTCCTCTCTCTTGTCTCTTCATATCAAATCAATTACCTTTTGTACTGTTTTCCATGTCTAACATGGAATTAAAATTGTTATTGGTAGCCCACTGTAGGAGTTACTTTCTCTTCTGTGTTATTTTGTAGATGATATTGGTTAATGTCACTGCTGAGGGCAGGAGGATGACCTAGGTGACTTCTCAGAGGTCTTATCCTTTCCTGTGATTGCACATTAAACATTCTCCCTAGTTAGCCATACACAGTATCATAGAGCTAATTAATGTGTTAGGTGAGAATCTCATCTGTGACTTACTAGATAGGAGGCAATACTCATGTTGGATATAGTGAGAACTTAGATCCTGACCAGGAAGCTCTTCAGAGGTGCTCTGTGCTATAAGTTAAGCTGCTGCTCATGTGCTTTACTTTTTAATCAGGGTCAAAATGTTGTATATCTTGTAGGTTCAGATCTGTTTCTTCTGATGCAGTGAGTAGTCATGTTTAAAATACAAAGGCTTTTTACAATAAGGTGTTTTGATATAGAAACATGCATTATACCTGCATAGTCAAATATATATTACAAATTGAGGATACAAAACAGTAATTTCAACCTGACTACCTATGCAAAGTATCAGATTGTTTATTAAACTGGAGAGCTATGTTGCATCCTATCTGTGCTTTTTTTTATGGCTTGTCTGCCGTGTAGCATCAGTTCTTGCTCTGAACCACACATAATAATATTTGGTTACTTAAAAGCCACCTCTCACTTTGAACGGTAATGAAGCCGATGGCATCCTCTGTTACCACTGAAGCTGAAAACATGGTATATAGAGAATAAAGGAACAAAACTCTGCATTTGTGAAGTCATCAGTGAAAAGCTCTGAAGACAAAACCTTTCTGTGATTCAAAGCCCTGTTAAAAAATCCCATGGCTCTTTCCAGCCTAAGCTGGTAGGAAGGCGATATATGTAAGCCTGGGATATTTGTGGGAGCTGTGGTTGTGGTGGCACCAAAGCATTAAAGTTCAGTCTTTATTTTCAGATCTCTTCACCTTTAAAGCAGCAGGTCATTAGTTTTTATGTTCCATGGTGGTTGTTTTTTACCTGAAGTTAAGAGAAATAATTCTTAGCTGTCAGTTCCCTGAAATTTTTTGCACCATCAAAAAAGCTTAATGCAATTTTTGTGATGACCATGTGTATAATTTTATTGTTCTTTTCAACAGCAATGTGAACTGCTTTTTAGTTCAGCTTCAGGATCATTTTAATGGTCTTTTTATTGTCATTGTTGCTAGCTATCACAAGTCTTGCATTTGAGTGAGGAGAAGGTAATCCAAAACCTTCCTTAATAGCGGGAAATATTTGCCATTTCACCTCCAATACAAAAGAATTCATGTTTGCTGAAAACCTGGGTCCTTCCAAAGGTCAGAACTGTGGAGCTGTTGCATCCTTTGCTTTAACAACTCCTTTCAGTTTTGTCTGTTTAGAGTCAACCTTTCTTGCATTCCCAGCAGATAGCAATTGGTTTTGGGTTTTGTGCTGTGGGTGGGCTTTTGTGGTGTTTACTGTTTCTTATAGGATACAGAGAAACTGTATGAAAGTAAAGTTTTAAAGCTTTTAGACAAAAAAAAAAAGTTGTGTTTTTTTTTTTTTTTTTTCCCAGTGAAGTGGGGAATGTGACACTGAGTTTGGGTGTTAGTAAGTTAGACTTGACTAAAGTAGATTTTATTGCCAATTTTATATTTGTAATAGTATCCTCAGTTACTGCTCAAGTTCAGGGCCAAGGTTGTTAATGTATTAAAATTGTAAGAGTATTTTTGAACTGACATAATTCAAAGTTGAAGTAACTGATGGAGGCTTTGTCTTTCTTTGTTAAAGTGCATACAGTGCACAGAATGTGCATGAGGAAAAGTGAGGTTTTGTTGTATTTAAGGCATTTGACCTTGTTTTGAAAGTCTGCTTCAGTCTCTTGGTTTACCAGGGTTTTACTCCTGTGGCTCTGGGCTAGGCAGTTATGGAATGTTTGAATATCACCTTTGCCATCATAAAATGATTGTTCTGCATTTGCCTGCTGAGAAATAATCTAACCCTGGAAAAGAGCTAACATCTCTTGATACTCTTCCTATTAGTTGCTGACTACCTCAAAAACTCAGGTCTTGGCTTCATCCAGAAGTACTCTGCTCCTGGCAGGCTGATGCTTTATCATATTGTGAACTGCCTCCAAATGAGGTGATGTTCTTCTGCTGAACTTCCCAACTGGGCTTTAACTGGGAATTGGACTGTACTTTGTTCACACTTACATAAATGTGTTCCCCATGAAACACAGTGGCAATGCCTCTTGCTTGCACTAAGGAAATCTATTCTTTCCTCATTCTTAGTTCATCATAGGAAAGGCCCAGGATTTTTCCTTTCTCTGAGGGATTTCAAACCTTGTCTTGACATTCCCAGAAAAAAGCTGTAGTGTGGCATTTAAGGATCCCTCCAGGAGTATGCCATTTGATGAATTCAGGCAGGTTCCTGGCTGAGTTGAATTGAACCAAGGCTTAAATATTAAGTCCACGTGCTTAGTTATCAGTCTGTTGTGGAAGTGGGGTAGCAGAATTGCCCATTTCTTTTCCATTATGTGTCTTAAAAGGAATGAGTGCCTTTGGACATTCAGAAGTAGATTTCGACTTACAGATCCAAGTAGATCAGCTTTGAGCATGGCACAGAGGCCTTTGGAAGAAGAGGGACTTCTTTCAAACCCCACCTACCTCCCTGCCCTTCCAAAAAAAAAAACCAAAAACAAACCTGTACCAAAAAAGCACATCTTCCTCCACCAAAGTATTTTATTTTCTTTCCCAGAGCATGATACAGGTTTCCAGATTCCCTTGGAAACCATGAGCCCAATATTTAGATATGGCAGAGCCCACAGAAATTTTTTTTTTTAAATTTCCTTTTATATTTTCTTACTGTGAAATTATATTGTGTGTTGTTTTTGTGCACATGCACTTGTCTGGCATTATTATGGGTAAAAGGAAAATCTACACAATTTCATTTATATTGCTCTGTAAGTGAATGCTAATCTGTTGGAAGAACCATTTGTAACAAGAAAAGTGCAGATCTGTGGAACATGGCTTTAAGATCATGATTTTCCAGAAGTTTGTGAAAATACACAGTAGGATTTATTGTATTTAAAATTTTAGACTTTCATAATTCACATTTCAGTATTAATAGATAGTAATTATTGCTGTTGATGGGCTGAATTTTTGATTATCTTATTCCATGTGCTAAATACAAACTTGAGAAAACAGCTGTACTCTAGTCAGAGATTGTCAGTCAATTTAGCTTCTTGAATTCCTCATTTTGCCACTATTTCTCTTTCCCCCAAGCCCCCCCCCCCCTTTTTTTTTTTTCTGTTTTCTCTTGTTTGAATAAAGCCTACAGTGAACGGTAACCTGAGGCCCATTGGCTGGGAGATTTCCAGAAATCTGTTTTACAGCTGAGCCATTATGCTTTATTAAGATGAAAGCTAAAGTACAAAAGTTAGAGAATGTTGCCTGTGCAACAGGTAGTAAGTATAAACATTACTTGATGCTTAAAGTTTTTTACTATCTTGAGAAACTCATTACCTATCTCAAGAATTCATCAAATTTGCAAGAGAATTTATTAGAGGTTTGGTATCTAGAAACATGCAAGCAAAATAAATCTATGAAAAACTGTAAGTGTATTTATAACAGTTTGAATGTTACTATGACAGTATGAAATAATAATTCCGTATTTAATATTAGGATGCATATGATACCTTTTTAAGAGGCATTATAAATTTGAGTGTAAAATAATGCGGTCATGCTCTTGCTCAGACATCTAGTGGAGATGAAGCAACAAATGTTTTCTGTTGTATGAACATACTGGAATACAGTTTGTGAGTCTTGTAGCTCACATGTAAATGTTGATAAGCAGCATTTTACCCTATCAACTTCAGTATGCACACTAGCTGGAGGATAGACCTATTTCTGGTGATCTGTTTTCATTCTGCAAAAAAGCATTTTTAACCTTTCCTAGGCGGAAAGTAAACTGAGACAGTTCTGATTAGGGCTTCTAGAGTTTAATTTTGTAGACAACGTGAGGTTAGAAACCCACACAGTTCAGCTGAACTCTAGGTTAGAGTTGATTGTCATAGTATTATCACAATTCAAAGCTGAAATTGGTTGCCGCAGATTTGGAAAGCTTAGGGTATATATAAATAAGAGAGTTGCAACTTCTGGTAAAGGTGATATGTAACTCCGGTTTCCAGTTGTTGCTTTCACATTGTTTACTTTGTCTTGGTGAAAATATCACTGGCTTCTAAGATACTTCTGCATTGTTTCTTTTCTCCTTTTTTTTTTCCGCATACTAGTCTCTACCAATATCATTGGCTTGTTTGGTCTATTTTGTAAGTATAAAAGTGTACTGTTAGTGTGTTGGTCCTATTAAGAACTATAGTGTGGATAAACATGTAGATCTTCAGTGACCACAAAACTGTAATTGCATGACAAGTATATGAAAAATTGGATTTCTGTGTAAGCAACTTGTTGAAGGCCATTATAGCCAAGTTCTCATGGAAGCCATCTATTACATAAACCCATTGTATCATACCATAAAAGGAGAGTTCTTTTGCTTTAAATTGTGGAGATGTTAAACCAGAGAGATAAAACTTGTAAAACATTCTGGGATATGCATGGGATACAAGATCAGTCAGCAGCACAAATTTTCCTGTGAAGGGTATGTTTCTAAGGTACCTGGCAAATTGCTTCATCAATCTTTGCTGTTTACCCTTTAATAATGGTGATGGTTTACTTTACATATTATTTCTTTGGGTAAAGCTTGTTGAACAGTCCCCAGGATCATGTAACCAGTGACTGATGGAGTTCCATTTCCAGCCTTAACAGCTTTCCTGGCTTAAAAGTAGAATTTGGAACTTGCAGAGATACAAATTTCTGTCGCACTCATTCACTTTAAACTTGCTTTAATTAATAACACACTTATCTTATAATGTGTGTATGCTGTGGCCCATGAGCTTATGTTAAAAAATCTGGTTTTGTGTTCCTACATTTTTACTGTCAGTGAAGTTTATATTTTTAAAAATCAACTCATTGTGGAAGAAGCTATTGGGCATCTTCTGAAAACTGTTCTCCACAAATGCTGAAAATAATGGGAAATTAGGAAACTGCTGATGGAGTGGTCTTTCAATGTGGAATACATTGGACAAATGAAAGATCAAGAATACTCTGCAGATATTTAAAGTCTATAAAACTGGTAACATTAGCAGACCTTGCTACTTTGCTTTTATGGAGTGTCTTTTCTTGAGTGTAGGTACATCAGGAGGCACTGTTACAGTTGCCTGATTGATGGAGCCTCAGAGGCGGAGATTAGTTTTGAAGCTGACACCCAATGGAAAATAAAGCAAGAGATATTCTTAAGCATAACTGTCCTGAAAAGAATAAAAATCCATTTTTAGTTAGTTTTTAGAAGCAGTATTTTAGTTTTGGAAAAAAAAAAGTAATAAAACAAGGCCTGGATTTTTTTTTTAACTTGAGAAGCATTTGTGTGTGTGCATGTGTGTATATATATGTGAGAGTGTGTGCGTGTGTATATATAAGTCATAAATATGTGTATATAATATATTCTAATGGAAAATGCTCTAGCAGCAAAACTTGAGGTTTAGCTGCTGGTTTTCATAGAATGATAGAAAGGTTTGGGTTGGAAGGGATCTTATACATCATCAAGTTCCAACACCCCTGCTGTGAGCAAAGACACCTTCCACTAGACCAGGTTGCTCCAAGCCCCATTCAAAGTGGCCTTGAGCACTGCCAGGGATTGGACAGCCACAGCTTCTCTGGGCAACCTGTGCCAGTTTCTCATCACCCTGATAGTGAAGAATTTCTTATATCTACTGTAAATTTACTCTCTTTCATTAAAAAGCCATTAATTACCCCTTGTCCTATCCTCTCCAGGTTTCTTGTAGGTCCCCTTTTGATACTGGAAGGCTGCTCTGTCGTCTTCCTGGACCCTTATCTTCTCCAGGCCAAACAAGCCGAACTCTCTTAGCCTGTCCCTGTGAGTGAGGTGATCCAGCCCTCAGAGCATCATTTGAAGAAAAATGAACATGGCTAGAACAAGAAAAGTTTTCAAAAATAACAAGTGTTGTGATGTGTAATGTACTACAAATTTTGGGACACATAAATTTAAATTTATGCATAAGGTTAAGTGCTTAACCCTATAAATATGTAAACACACAAAACTAGTAATGCTTTTGAAATTAAACATCGTAAACCATTCCATTCCAGATTGGTTACAAAATATTGATCTGTATCCCTGTAAAAACAGGAATTTAATGGGAGAGCATGAACAGATCTTTAGCACTGGAAAGCTGAGCAGTGTCCGTGTAATATTGTGCATGCTATTGAAATAATCTTTGAATTAGTCACACATTTATCAGCTTAGTGTTTCTCTATTCAAAACTTCACACTGCCCTGCAAATGTTGAGTCCCATAAATGCTTTTCCCAAAAACTACTATGAAAAGCCTTACTGCCTTATTTTTTTCTAAAGGGAAAAAGGAAAGAAAAAAACCCCACACCCACAAAATCCATCAGAATAGCGAGAGGTTCATTAAGAATATTTTGAACTGGTGTTATTTTTTTATATGTCTGCGTTAATCTCAGCTTTCAGTAAAGTGCTGTTGTCGCATTACATACTCCATTATTCGGGATTTACATCCGATACTGATTTGACGTGGAAAATGTGGAGATGACCCTTTCCCAGGAAATAAAAGGACAGGGTTTTTTCCCCTCACATGCTGCTCTGCTTATGTAAAATTGCTCTGGCCACAAACCAGTGGTTTCACCGTTTACCTAGCCAAATCCTGTAGCTTTATGGCTATGTCTGATCTGACACAAGTAGTCTTATCAATTATGGCAAGCAAAAAAAGAGTTGCAAGTCTGTGCCAGGTACTCGTAAAGCATATTTGTTTACCAGTGGCTGCAAAAAGCAGTTCTTTTCTCAATCTCTTTAGTGGCTGTGGTTGTATTCTGCATGTGTTCTGTGTGAGGATCTCTTTACAGCACCGAACTCATCCTAATGACTTTAGAACACCTGCTCTGTCATCAGGTAATCATCATGATGGACTCTGTTAGGTTTAAGGCTTAATGAGGTGCCATGAAAAGTACAGATCTCATAATTAATGTCTATGACATAAAATCTGCAAAGCTTGACAGATACAATAATGGGTATTTATCTGTTTTGAGCTGGTACTATTGTACCCTGCCCTAGCTCCTGAGCAGTCCTTCCCTGAAGGGTTTAAATGACAAAGGCCAGAAGCAGTGTCAGGGACACCTGGCTTGACCTTGCTGTCTCAGCAACTAAACCACAGTGAACAAACAGCATCCTTCTCACCTTTGCAGAATAAACTGTGGATCGTGTGTCTTAGTTTGATGCTTTGTTGTTGTTTTGTTTTTTTTTCTCGTTTTTTTTTTTTTGTTTGTCATTTTAGAATTAAACCTGGTTTCTGCATAATTTCAGGCTTGTGACAGGGACAAAGTTGCAGTGCTTTGGTGTTTGTTTGTTTGTTTTTTTTTTTAATTGAATGCTTTGACTTTCTTCTGGAAGTAGCAGGCATGATAACTCCAGTATCACCCCCTGTAACAGTGCCTGTACTGTATCTCCTGCTAATGATAAAATGCTCCTAATTGTGTACACAATATAAATTAATTACAAACTGGATTTAATCTCTGCATAAATCTGAAGTTCTGTAGATAAACATTTGGCTAAAGAGCATGTTAAGCTGCAACCTCTGTGCTCTCCTCGTGCAAACACAGGATTCTTTCTCTCTGCTTCATCAGATGCGTGTTTGTGTTGTTCCTCCTTAGTGTGGCCATAGGTCCAATGTTAAGCTGCTAAATAATTTAATGTTTTGTTTCTTCGTAACACTGTATTCTCATCCACCCTGGTTCCCGCTGCTCATTCACTCATTTCCAATGGTCATAGCACAGAATCTGAAGGATGTCTTTGTCTCTTTGTTACACTAGATGAAGGTTAAAAAAAAAGTAAATAATACTGTTCTGGGAAGTTTTGGTGTGCAATAGGGAATTGCTTGAAGAATTTTGTGAGATTGCTTACTAGAATCTTGGTTCTGAATCCGAAAGTGCTTAAGAAGAACTAATTTGAATTCACAGCAGGAAAATTTTATAGAGAAAAGTATCTTAGAAAGTGGTAATGCGCTGGTTGAGTGTGGTTCCTGTGCCTTCACATACAGAAGGATATAGACAGATAGGGAATAGATAAGAAACTGAAATGGAAAGGAATATAAGACCTGATCAAAGTGGATGTGGAAATAGGAGGAAAGGGAAGGCTTATCAGTTCCTCCCCTGTGGAGGAATAGAAAAATGAAAGAAATGGAAGACACAGAAGAGCAGATGCAAAATATGAATGCATCTGCTTGGGAAAGGTATACTAGATAAACTGTGATGGCTAGAATAAGTCTGCAACTGATTGAAATAATTTGGTGTCATTCATTTTAAGCTTGTTGTTAGTGTAAGCTAAAGCATTTAGTCTGGAAGAAGCAGGTATGCTGCTGTGCCACAAAGCAGCTCATTGTCAGGGCCTGTCTTAAGAAGACAAAATACACTGTGCTGTGCTATGAAGGCATTTTACACATTGTGTAATACTTCAGTGTCTTCGTATTGCAAATACTGTTAAGCCTGCTTTTTGTCTTTTGTTTAGATCTTTTTGCAGAAACAAAAGACCAGCCAAGAGCTATGACTGGGACATGTACTTCAGTTATTATATTATTATTACTGTGTTATTCACGATTTTAAAACAATGTTATTTTCTCTGTGTTGTGGTACATACAAAGAAGTTTTCTGAATGACAGAGATTTTAAAAATGGAATACAGTTTATAATTTCCTCAGAATGTCAAACATAAGCTAGTTAGCCTCAGCAGTAAGAAAATGGGGTTTTGGCACTGGAACATTTCTGTTAAAACTTGCTGTAATGCAGTCCACCTGCTATTCCAGTGTATCTGTATTTCTGCTAGATACACCTAGTATGCAGAGGAAATGTACTTGTGTAGGTTGTCTGACGCTATAAACTTGAATTTCCTCTCATTCAAAACTGCAGTTTGAGAAGCAGTTGTTTTTTTGGCAACACTGGAATTAATCTGGTTTGTTTTTTTTTGACATCTCCAGGAACATGGGATACTGGGATACAGTGATATTTCTTGTGAGGTCAGGTGCATTTGTCCAGTGCTCACGTTATTTTAAACAATTTCTTTTTTCTTTTGGAAGCCTGTAAATATGATTGTACGGGGGGGGGGGATTTGTGTCATTTAGTTTACCGTGTTCTCAATTATTTTTCTTTCTGTGGGTTAGGTCTGCAGTCCAGAGATTACAAAAGTAGCTACTGTAGGACAAGGATAATGAAACTACAATAAAGTAAGAATGTGGAGACTTGAGCAAATTTCTGGGTTATTCAAAATTGTATGGTAAAATTGCAAGTTCTGTCATTGGATTAATGCAAAATGTTATCTCAGAGGGGATTTATTTGTGGCTTTAGTCTTGAAAGGCTTGAAAGTGTGTGTGTGTGTGTGTGTGTGTGTGTGTGTGTATGTATAAATGCTCTGTCCCTGAATGCTCCATCCCTGGCAGTGTTCAAGGCCAGGTTGGACAGAGCCTTGGGTGACATGGTTTAGTGTGAGGTGTCCCTGCCCATAGCAGGGGGGTTGGAACTAGATGATCTTAAGGTCCTTTCCAGCCCTAACTATTCTATGATTTTATATATATATATATATATATATATATATATGTATAAAAATATATAAACACATCTAAAATTTTCCTTAAAGTTGTTTCCATAGGATGAATTTTCTTTCAAAGCAGAAATTGCTGTTGAGAATATCATATACTGTGGTTTTTTTTCTATGAAGCCCTTAGGATTTATGAAAAGAAATTTGGTAACCTGTAAATACAGGTCATTATGGTGCCTTCTGTCGGCTTTTCTGGTAGGGTGTTGTCAGTCACAACAGAATTTTAAATACATGGTTTCAAAACTCTGAGTATTGAAGTATTGCTCAGTCCTAATGCCACACAGTCCCACTTGAAGTCAACTGATATATCTACAGTTATAGACTATAAATTTAGCTATATCTAGTTATGGACATATGAATGACATAATGATATTTTCTGATGCTTTTTAAAGCCATTTTTATGTATAGTTAAGAAAAATGCTGGAATAGGAAGAATACCAGTATAGCAAAAAGGAATAAATAATTTTTCTTTGTATTGTGGATTCTTGGGTTTTAAATCTGCAGTCTCCGCATGTATTCTTAGAGACTTTAAATTATAGCTTGTTCAAGGCAGAGCTTGTTTGTGATACCTTTCAGAATTCATCCCCATTCTTGTGGCGGTGTAGAGCATTAGAAAAAGTATTTCTAGCCAAGAACAAGAAGTGTGGGTGGAAGATAACATCACTTTGATACCAGGGGAACACGGCAATTCAATCCAAGGAAGAGCTAGTGAAAATAGTGGTGTCAGAGAAGAGTGTGAAGAATGAAGTAAAACCCTGTGAGGCCATGTGGTAGCAAATAGAGTCTTTCGACTTACTGTATGGAAACCAGAGATTCTGGGCAGTTGTAACTTTCTCTCCTCTAACATATATGACTCAAGTGAGCTTGGATTGGGAGCTAGATACTATTATGATTTGGATAAAGCTCAAAGGAAAGTTGGAGAGTTTATTTATAGGGAATTATGAGCTGAATATGTGTATTTTAGCTAAGCAATACCTAAAGCAAATGTAATAAATGTTAAAACAATTGAAATTGCTTAAGTTCTAAGGAAAAAGGAAATTTATTTAGATGGGTGTGAGAAGAAATGGTACTTAGGCATTCAAAGGGGGGGGGGGGGGGGGAGGGGAAGAAACTGATTCCGAGGAATAAAGCTCAATTTGCAAAAATACATGAAATATGGTAGTTTTCTGACTGAAGTGGGAAAAATACGGAAAAACTATTTACTGGAAAGATGATGAAAAGCATGTGCAGCTTCAAATC
This sequence comes from Pezoporus occidentalis, assembly GCF_034315485.1. Lineage (NCBI taxonomy): Eukaryota > Metazoa > Chordata > Aves > Psittaciformes > Psittacidae > Pezoporus > Pezoporus occidentalis. The sequence continues at coordinate 747,826 of NW_026912778.1, read as the reverse complement.
ATTTTTTTCTCCTTGCTTCCATTTTGGCTGAAAATAAATGAGGGCAACTCTGTTGTTATACCCTCTGAACTTGCAGAGGGACAAGTTCAGTTAACTTTATCTCAAAATGTAACAATGCATTAATACTTAGCACTTCACTTTCTGTCTGTGCAGTAAGGCGTAACTATTTAAAAAGGCCCAAAGAACTTAAGAGATCTTAAACAAATGTAGTTCACACTATCAGTGTGATACTTAAGTAGCTGGAGAAGGGGCATTTTACCCAGTTCATCTGTTGAATCCACCTGGGAATAACTGAGATTGGTGAGTGGCAGACCGATGCATGCCTGGGTTCAGTGACTTTGCCTGTCCTTAAACCCTCATTGATTTCCCCTCCCACTCCCATTGATTTCTAAACAGTTCTTATTCATTAAAATGCAAGCTAATTTACATGCGTCCATATCAAAGTTCTCTCTGTTTAGGTAAAAATGAACTGGTGCCTACGAGCTGTTTTAACTTGTGCAGTAGCACCATGAAATTTTTAAGCTTCCCTACTTGCATGTTTGTTCCTGCAACACTGCTTTCCCCTGCTGTATGCACTGCTCAAAATTGGTCCTGAGTCAGCTAGCAGACCAATATAGAATTCTTGGTTTGATTATCTAGTGTAGGATAGTTTTAATCCTTTTGATTATCATTGCCAAGTTTGTCTGTTACAAGTTCCTAGGGAGCTGCAGTAGGAGAATAAGGGAGTCGCAAACAAGCAGAAAAGCTTACACAAATGTGTTTTTAAATGGGGAAATTATAATTTTCCTCAGTGCTGCCTCTTAGTCCTTGAAGGTTCAGGAAGTCTTGTGCTATTAAATTGATTTGATGTGAATTAATTGATGTAAAATGAAGATGGTAATGGGACCTTACAGAGAATAGTGGAATATACATTAGCTTTCTTTTATTTTTTTTTAATCAACTGCTGTTTTCAGTGAAAATGTTGATAATTATTTAAGTATCTCATATTAGGACAGAGATATGTCATCTGAGAGGTTACTGGTTTATGTGCTTTCCTTGAGATCCTTGTTAATAGTAGGAATTACCTAGCATTCTACATTAGTATACATTTTAGAAATGCAGAATGTGAGACAGTCTTCATGAAAACAAACCTATGCACAATTATACTGAGTCCTTTGAATACCATGTTACAGTGTCTGGTCTAAGATTGATGTTTTCACCATTATCTTCTAGATTGGGGAAAATTTAAAATATGTAATGTTTAATAAAGAGTTCAAAATGGTATTTGCACATGCATCATAGGCAGTACAGGCAGCTGAGCATCTGTTAACCCATCCCTTTTAGAGATTTGGTAAAAGGTGCTGTAGAATGTAAGAAGGTCAAATATTGAAAGAAAAGAGAATCAGAAGCAATAAGACACAGTATCTGAAGAACTAACAGCTTTCCTTGCTGTGTAAGTTACATCTGTTGATGCCTTGGTCCCTAGGGCACTATGAAAGAATTACAACTTTCTGTTTAGTTCAATCTTATGTCACTCATTATTAAAATACAGTTAACTAGAAAAATGCAAAATACTATGTTGTTGCTCTTTATCCATCCTTGATGTTAAGTTATCAATAAGATTGAGCTATTACAGTCACTTCAAGTTCAGTAGTCATCAGCTGATAGTGCTGGCACTACTCATGATCCAAGCAAGCAGGACATTGTCTTTTCGTAGGAAATCGACAGCAGAAAGAACTTGAAGTTCATCCTCTCTCTGTGTGCTCTAAATGATGTGTCAGGTGAATTTGAGCACTTGTTGAATGTAGTTACACTAAAATTGATACAAGAAATCCTGCCTTGTAGAATCTGGCTACTGTGGCAATTCCATTTTTCTAACTTGTAAGATGATTTCAGGAATGTTTTAAAGCTGGGCTGTAGCTGAACTGATTTCTGCAAACATTTTTCAAAAGTGATAGGATGAATTGCTGCACATAGAAAATCTGGTTAAGAAAGGTTTAGCCCCTTTTCCTACTGCAAAAATTATTTAAAATTATATATGCTTTATATATAAACCATTATATACAGACCATTAGATACAGTTATTAAAAGCACAATCCTGAAAAAAAAAGTAATAGAGTAAAAAACTAAGATAGGTGTGCATTAGAATTTAGAGTGCATTATCACTGATGTATACCTATATAGATTCTCTTACTGTCTGCTAAGTAAGCTGAAGCTTTCAATAAAAAAAATTGTGTCAGTATCACCTGTGTAGGAAACTTCATTGCAAAGCCTATGCCTATAATGGACACTGTTGATATTTAGATAATCCTTTCTTTTTTTCTCAAGCGCAGATGAAGTCATGGTAGTCTGGAACAAATTCTGATATGGTTGGTATAGTATTTTAGCACCCAAATATGCACAGGGTATATTTGTATTTCCCTCTTTTGAGCAATGCTGCCTTTAATTTTATCTCCAGAAGCATTAAAATGAGAGTTTCTTGGGTGCAATCAAGTAGTATTAGTAAGTAAGTAGCAAAATATATGTTTTGAATTAATTTAGTTGTATGCTTTTCAGTTTTATGAGCTGTTAACTGATGGAGTAAAGACAATTTTGCCTTTAAAGAAGTGTGTAATTTTGATTGTTGCTTATGCTCCATGTGTAGGCACATACATGAATTCAAATCTATCTATGAGTTAAGTGGTTCTCTACCTTTTGACATGTAAAGTTTTCTAAAGAAGATGGTTAATAATACAAATATAGTTTGTGACTAGAATGGTTTGAATATTTTAAAACTGCAGTCAGCAAAATTACTCAAAAGGTTTTCAATTGGAAACCTTTTTTTAATGCTTTTTTTGCAGATATTCAGATGCTGGCAATGCTAATTAATAATTCCCTTATTTCAAGGGAATGTTTTATCAAATATGTATTTAAATAATGACAAAAGCTTCATGTGCATAAAGCATTATGTTTCATTTTCAGGACCTAAGTATTTGTGTGTTTTATACTAATTTTAAGTGGAATTATTCCCTACCTTTTTTTTTCTGGTTTTAAGTTGGATCCGGTTACTCTCTTGTTCTCAATCTCTTTGAGATTTAAGAAGCTTCTCAGGCTTATTTGAAAGTAGTCTTTTCAACAGCCTTTTGGAAAATACATGCACAATCTCAAAAAGGAAGGGATTAGACATCATTAAGGGTTCAGTGGACCATTCAAATTTAATTTGAACAATTTCAGGTTATCCTATCTTTTATCAGTAAAATGCTTAGATAAGCTAAGAGTGACTTGTAAGAATTATATAACTGCTTATAGCAAAGCAGGAGTTATTGAAGTCAGTGTTGAAGTGACATCTGCATTCTTCAAACTTCAAAGAAAAACCTTTGTCCTCCTCTCAAGATTTAATTACTATAAATCGACTCATCTTTCCTATATTTTTCCCACAACTACTTATGATAATTATCACGTAGCTGAGTTTAAAAAATTTACCTTGCTTCTTACTTTTTCCATTTAGAAATTAGTGATGGTTGTGTGGAGCTGGGTAAAACCTGAATTGTTGTGAATGGCTCTTTCCATTTTTGAATATACAAAATTTGTGAAAGTATTTTTATAGAAATTTAATACTTAAAAATATAGAATTTTTAGCCTCTAAATATATTTGTGATTCTAAGGAAAAAGCTTTGTAGACTTGCAGATTTTTTTGTAATACAGATGTGTTAGGGGAATGAGCTGGTACTTCTGTGTGAAAACAGAAACACTTGGTCTTTTGGATACCTAATTCTCCTGGTAATGTTGTAATCCTCGCCACTGATAAGTCTGCAGAACATCTGTGTTTTCCTTCCTGTGCGTGAGACTGGCAGCAGTTTTTAAACTGTGTCTCAACTTGTTTGGAGGCAGGAAAGTGTTTTCAGCTTCCCAAAAGATAGTTTGGTTTTATAAAATATTTCCTGTCAATTTTTGTGCTTTGTGAATTTATTGTGGGTTTTACAACTAATTCCTGAATGTATTTATAGATGCTAAGCTAAGCGTAGGAGGTAACAGGCCTCGCATCCTGCTGAAGATTCAGTGCTTCAGGTAGCACTGGAAGTTACATCTGTTTGACCAGTGAGTAGGACTGAAAGATCAGTGACCTCGGGGAAATTTGAGGCACATTGCCAGGATACGGGTGTGTAAAACACACCTCTCCCTTCAGAAATTGCATCCTGTAAGGAGGAGCATTTCTTTGCATGTAAATGAAATGAATAAACAAAGTGACTGATAACAAAATGAGTCAGGCTATAAGAAGATGGGTCAAGAACTCAATGTAGAAACAAGCAGTTTAAAATGTATCGTATTAAGGATTCTGTGTCATGGTATATAGTTGAAAACTGATAATCCAACTGTAAACCTTCTATTGATAGTGTAAATCTTTGATTTGTCCATAACAACTATGTTTCAAGTACTCTGCCTGATCCAAGCAGTCAGTTTAAAACTTCCCAGTGTACTTGTTTTCCTTTCAGACTTAAAAGTTTTGCAGATATGCTCTTTAATTCTTTTTTTTTGGGGGGGAAGTTCTGTCATACAAATTGATTTATTTTTTTTTTTACATAATGCTTTCTTTGTCTGAGGTATGGAGATACAGTGGCAGCTCTTAAATCAAAAAATGTATGTCACAAATCATGTTGATAGGTTATATTAGTGGAATAAGCACGTGTTTTAACATACACCCACAAACAAATCTTCCTGAGAAATTTGAAAACTGTTTTTCAGGTAAATTGCAAACAATCTAAAATAAGGTGCAGTGTTCGCCACTAATTCCATTTTTATTCTCATTTTTTTAATGAGAACAGTTTTTCTGATGGGTGGTGCCTGCAGAAGGAGGAGGTAGAGCTTTCTGAAGTTGTGTTACCGACTTCACTGGGGGGATGCAAGAGTTGTGGGCCCTGGCTGGAGGCTGTGGACATGACTGGAATGCCCCTGGGGCCAGAATTACTATTCCTAACTCCAGCCTTCCCTGTTAAATTTAGACAGCGGGTTAGTTTTGTCCTCTAATTAGAAGTATCTGAGATGAGCAAGTTTACTGTTTGAAGAGTGTGTGGTAATGTAGTCATTCCTTACGGTGAAAAGGAGGGCTTCAGTAGTTTAGGCTAAGAATGGATGTTTATGGCCAGGGTGGATAGGCATAATACGTTTGAATTGCATGCTGAATCTTACTGTCTGTAAGCAAGTTGTTTATATTAAATGTCATTATATGTGTTTATAGCAAATCTTAATTTGATGCTTCTTTTAACTGTTTAAATTAGAAAGTAAAATAATACATTAGCATTCAAGAAAACCGCTTTGCTTTCTTCGGACTCTGGTTTCTGTGACTTCTTAGGGACATGTAGATAATGTTCTCTAGAAGGAAATGCCTCCTTTTAAGGAGACAAGAAAAAATAAGAAAGCACATTATTTCCCATGCATGTTAGCAGAGTTAAGTCTCTTTGCTGTAGTTGGATGGCAGAAAGGTTTTTTGGGCCGTTTTGTTGTTGTTTTTTGTTTTAAAGCAATGTGAATTTATGGAGCACTTCAGTAAGGATACAGTGGCTGTATTTCCACCCTGTGCAGTGTTATCCCAGAGTCTCAGGACCAGCATTTTCTGTATGGGCTAGTTTGCTCTTCTGAGAAGTTAATACAGGGCTCTGTATGCTCAACTACCAGAGCAGACATAGTCTGTTCTGTATAAAAGGAGGCCGTGTATTCCTGAGAATACTTTGAACCCAGGATCAAATATTAAGTTTGCACAGGAGACCCCCCACCCCTATTAGTCAAACATTTGTTGAAAGAGAAGAGTTAAGATTGTTTGTTGTCCCCCTTCCCCCATTCAGAGGAGGTTTGAAATAACCTTATCTTCAAAGCTCGGAATAGATTTGAGGCAAACTCTGTGAAGGACTGTATTTCCATCTGCACTGTTCTTCAACACCTGCATTCCTCACATTGCTACCAATCGCTTAGTGCTGCAGTGGTAAAAGTGCAGAGGTTGCAAGCCTGTGGGATTTATTTTGGGTTGGTTTTGAATTAAATAATTGATTTTAAACAACTGCTGGTTAAAAAACCTATAAATACTGATCCAGGGCTATCTGCCTGAAATTAATAGGCTATAAATAAAGTGAGTTTTTAAAACAGATGTTTTTTGGCCTACAGTTTCCCTAGTTGGTTTTTAGGATCTTTTCATATACTGGCAGCTAAATGTCAGTGAAGGAAGCCAAAGTCATGTGTATCACATTTTGTTTGTAAATTGTATCTCAATTTCTTGCCAACACTGGATGTATTTTTGTGGTTAGGTAGTGTGGGGTTTTTATCATAGGAAGCAGGAACTACGGAGTTAGTTATCTGCATCAAACCAAAAAAGAACAGGCGCAGTCTGCCTTGCCTAGGTAAAAATAGGAGTAATGAATTACTTCTTTAGTGCTCCTGATCTTCTTCTCATTAGAGTTAAAAACTTAGTGCCTTGATCTTCCAAGAATGATATCCTATATAAAAATCAGCAGTGGTTGGGTGCTTGCTTTGGCATGGAAGCAGTCTTATATGCAAGTTACCTTAGTTCTTCCTGAAAGTTAGAAGGCTGGAAGAAGTGGTGGTCCTGCTTCTCACTTTTTGCCCTGGTAGCTTACTGTTCAGGGTATTCAGCCTAGAATGAGGGAGGTAGTCCTGAGCCCTCCTCAGCTGTTTTTGCATCCCAGAAGATACCAGGCTATATACAAGTTGGAATAGGAGGGCTCCCCATTCCTCTTCCTGAGAATGTGGAATGGGCAATAAAGAATTCAACATTTCAGCACTTGGAGGGAGAATAGAGAAGAAGGAGCTCTGCTGGACAAGTGTGGAAGGAGGTCCTGAGGAAGGGTAAAGAAAATGCTCTTTGAAGGGAGTGTTCAGGTAGTTTGTATTAAAAACTTAGTAGGCTTCTAATTTCTGTGTTTCAACATCCTATGTTCATGTTAGGAAACTTAAATTGCAAAATACTTGTTTCAAAATACTCTTCTGGAGTCTTGGAGAATGTCTAGTCAGAGAGCTTGGGTAGACTGTGCTTTAGCCTGTGTCAGAGGATCAAGACAAAAATTACTATTACTGCTAGCAACATAGTGTTTTGTGTTTTAAATATAAAAATTATTTCACTGCGTTTATTGTAATGTGCAGGTTGGGCAAATTGGGTATTTTTGATAATTCAAGATTAGATTGATTTGTATGCCTTGGAGGAACTTCAGCATGATTAGGCAATTATGTCTCTAACCGTGCAGCTTAGAAGACATTGTTTACTAACCAAATATTCATCCTTTTTCTGAATTGTGCCATATTACTGTTATACTGAACAAAGTACTCTTTAATTGCAGTTTGATCTGAAGCAATTACTAATGTAAAAATCAATGCAATTCTTATCCATTATGTTAGTCTGTCATCTAGGATAATAATTTTGATACTGGAAATATGGAATATTGGAATAAACTAAAAGAAAAACCTGCAAATATGCATGTAACTTCATTTTCTGTAAAACACGCGCACAGGCATGTTTGGCGGTCTGTGTAGGCCAGTGTTCCCTGTCTGAGAAGTGGCCAAAAGTAAACAAATTGGTAAATGTATAAGAGAATAAGCATATAGTATCCCTGAATTCACACACAGGCTGCAATTGTGTGTCAGAGACATCATGAGTCAGAGACAGTTTCTGTGCCCAGTGGGCTTCTGGTAACATGTCATTTTTCCCCTTGTCTTTGTGTATATTTTCAGTATTCACAATAATCTGTTGAAAACATGTTTACAGGTTAGCCGTGGATTTCTGTAAAGAATTACTTTCTTTTTTTTGAGCCCACTGCCTGCTGGTTGCACTTGTGGTCCCTCAGTGATTGGACGTATCCCCCTCCCCACCTTTTCTCTGTGAAGCCTGTGCTATAACAGAGCCCTGTGAAACTTTGTTCTGCTGTTTCCAGACTGAAGAACTGTAGATTATTTTCTTGTTCCTTGCATAGTAGATATTCCCTACCCTTGTCAGTCTTCCTTTCTTTATTTAAACCTTGGTGTGACTTGAAGCACACTGGTACAACAGGAGCCACAGAGGACTCCAAAAATCTTAAAAACGCCTTCCTCCTGTCCTTTCCTTCCTCCCAGGCTCAACTTAAGCTGCAGTTTCTCCACCTCCTCCCCACCAATGATGCAGGGGGATGGGGAATGGGGGTTTGGTCAGTTCATCACGTGTTGTCTCTGCTGCTCCTTCCTCCTCAGGGAGAGGACTCCTCACACGCTTCCCCTGCTCCAGCATGGAGTCTCTCCCATGGGAGAAAGTCCTCCACAAACACCTCCAACATGAGTCCTTCTTATGAGAAGGCTGCAGTTCTTCATGTACTGCTCAAGTGTGGGTCCCTTCCATGGGGTACAGTCCTTCAGGAGCAGACTGTTCCAGTGTCGGTCCTCCATGGGGTCACCAGTCCCGCCAGCAAACCCGCTCCAGCATGGGCTTTTGTCTGTATGGGCTCACAGGTCCTACCAGGACTCTGCTCCACTGTGCGCTTCCCACAGGGTTACAGCCTCCTTCAAGGTACATCCACCTGCTCTGGTGTGGGATCCTCCATGGGTTGCAGGTGTATATCTGCTCCACCATTAACCCCCATGGGCTGCAGGGGACAGTGTGCCTCACTGTGGGCTTCACCACAGACTGTGTGAGAATGTTTCCCAGAGTCTGGAGCACCTCCTCCCCTCCTTCTGCAGTGACCTTGGTGTCTACAGGGCTGTTTCTCTCACATTTTCTAACTCCTCTCTTGAGCTGCTGTTGTGCAGTAACTTTTCCCCCTTCTTAATTGTCTGTTAGCCCAGAGGTGCTATCACTGTAGCTGATGGGCGCAGTCTTGGCCAGCAGTGGGTCTGTCTTGGAGCCATCTGACATTGGCTCTGTCAGACATGGGGGAAGCTTCTATCAGCTTCTCATCTGTAATCCCCCTGCTACCAAAACCTTGCCGCACAAACGTAATACTGGTAAGGACTGTGGCTGTAGAAAGGGGAGCGCTTGAAGGACACAAACCCTGCTATCCTCTTAACTGGTGATGTGGTGTTCCTGTGTTTGGCTCTCCTCTGCATAATTTTGATAACTTCGAGCTTAACCTTTGAAGTGACTGACCTAATGTGGCCTTTGGACGGGGGAAGAGAAACACTTGGGTGTTTTGTTTTGTTTTTAATTCTTCTCCCTACAGACTTCTTTGTCAATCTGGTTGGACATGCAGAAAGAAGTGAACGTGTTTTGTGGGTTGTTGGGAAGGAATGCGAGGTTAGTGAAAATATATGTTAACATAAGAGGCCTGATCTGTGGAACAGCAAATGGAGACGCTGTGAAGAGTGAATGTAGGAGTAAATGTCCTTGAAATCTTCCTGCTTACTTTGGGCAAGAATGGCTGAAGCCCTGTAGTGGTAATTTTGCAGAGGAAATTTTTTGTTTGCAATATACATGTATTAAAAAGTGGGGTTTGTGGATGATTTGTGTGGACTGTTGTATGCATGTGTTGGCTGGTCCTTTTCTTTAGTCATTCATAGCAGAAAATTTGATGGAAATGGTTTTACTGCAGTGCTGGTCCCAGGAGGAAGGGTTTTGGGGAAGCATGTTCAAAGTCAGAATCACTGCAGGACAGCTTGAAGAACTCTCTACTTTGTAGTGCTGCGAAATTGTAGTTTCCATGCCTTCTCTCAGCCCTTTCACTAATATAGTATGGAGGCACTGAATGTCTGTGGGACGACAGATGCTTTCCTGCTGTAATCCTTTAAAGTTACCTCACTTTGTCTTTTTTATGACCGATTTGATTTCAAGGAAGCAGAAATTTAACAAAAGCTTATTGAACAGAATTAAACTCTTCATGTGTTTAATGAAGCGTAGTTTACTATAGCTGCCTCCCTTAGCCAGTTTGTTTTGTCTACCTTTTGGAGCGCTACCCTCTAAAGAAATCTAACACTTTGCAGTTTCCTGTTACTCTTTTCATTTAACTTTGGCTATAAATTACCTTTGGCTCTATTACAAAGCTTTCAGAAGATAATCAGAAGAAAACAAGAGTCAGGAAGAAATAATACTGATTTGTTTTTATTTTATAAATCTGCTTTACTGCTAGCTAGCTGGGCATAGCATATCCAAAGAAAGATACTATTTCTGGTTGGCAGCACATGGGAGTTAATTTAGTACGGTCATCTAGAGGACTTCCTCAGCCACCATTGCCACATAATTTGCTGAGTTAGCAAAGAGAATCTTCTGTTACTTTACACTTTTATTGCTGTTTCCATTTTTCTTCAGTCCCATTTTCTGTATTTTCAGTGATAAGTCACATGATTACTGATTCATTGATTATTCCTAACACTGCCTAGAGAGCCATTAAGTTTATGGCACTGTGCAATTACTTGACAATTTATCCTTGTTATCTAAGGACCCATTCTGGTAGAAATTAACCTGTGAGAGTAGTGCTGCAACACTTGCTGGCAGTAAATGTTTGTGCTGGTAGGTGTTAAACTAGATACAAGTGATTGGAGGAAATAAGATAAATGGAATGAGATGGAGAATTTAAATTCAAGTAACTAATTGAGCCATTAAGTTTTGTAGGTGTTTCACCTAGAATCAACTGGATTTGCACAGCCAGTTTGGTCACAGCTCTAGGCTTTATGAAATAAGAAATTAATATCTGCCACTAGCATCACTTTCCAATTTGTGGTGGTTTAAGCCCAGCAGTTTTTTCTCAACAAAAAATTGAGCATAAAAAGATGACAGCTTATGTAAACTGAGCTTTTTGTTTTTTATGCTTTATTCCCATTTCAGCTCAAGAAGCTGCATGCTTAATATCAAACAACAAAGAGGAATAGAGCTATTGTGTCTCCTTTTATATGCTTTTGAGTGCAACTAAATGCTCTCTTTTTGTAGTCGGGCCCAGTTTAATGTAAAAGCCATACAGGGAATAAGCAGAAAAATACAGTAACTTTAAAATAAAGAAAAAAGCATATTTAGATCACATCACATTAAAACAAAAACAGAGAAAAAGCAAAGCCAAAACATTAATATTTTTTCTTTTGGGTGGAGTTGGAGTGGTTAGGTGTATTCGTTTCTTCTGCAGTCTTACTGAATACCCATTTATACAACCAGCCTTCTGGGAATGTTTTAGTATTGTTATGTAGGTAGAAGTCTTTGGGCTGGTGGAAGTGTGACAGCTGTTGATTTCAATAATATATATTTTTAGCAGTTTCTTTACTGTTTACAACAACTTTACCAAATATCTTGTAGGACATCCGTGAATATTGCTGCATGAGATAGCATCATCTTAAATGGGAATGACTGTCTTGCACTTGCCAGGTTAAAAGTTGTCTTTATGTGACACATGTTTTTATATCTTCCTCTGTACTCAGTCCTGTTGCAGGTCCTGTTCTTGCAGAATTACAGACACCAATATTTAAGCAGAATGCTATCAATATAGGAAATATCATTCCTCTGTCATTCAAATAGCATAAGTAACACCTGCTTTTCTTATCAGAGGGATAGGTATATTTACTAATATATATATATTTAGCAAAATATATATATTTAGCAAAAGCAACTTCCATATCTTATGTTTATTTCCAAAAGCTGACTCAAATTTGTTGTTGTGTAGAGTTACAAAATAGAGAAGGGGAGAGAGTTTGGTTGCAATTTTTAAAAGAAAGTGGCCCTAAATTTTTTGCCACTTTTTTTTGTATTTCTGTGAGAAAATTTTGGGAAAACTGGAATTGAAGTTGTTTCTTTTTGTGTGTTTTTTTTTTTTTTTGTTAAGTATTGTTCTGTTAAAGACTTAAAATTCCTTTCATGAGCACATAATAATTTTAACAGATTGTCTTTAGTATGGGCAAAAGCTGTGAGATTATGTAGTTGGGGTTGTTCTTACACGTAGGTAATATTACTGCATGCATCAGAAATGCTTTTCTTTCAGTTCTGCTCAGTCTGTCCGTATAGTGAGAAGCTGGAACACTCCACATTCCTGAAAATAAACTGCATTTGGTGGTTGCTAGTACATACCATTAATATGTAGACATAGATTTTCTAGATATATTCATCAGTTACAACTTTTTATTGCTTATAAGGGTAAAAGAATCAGTAACTATGGTACATGGTCTTTTTGGTATCTTGATTTTTGGTATTCACTAGTTGAATTCTCTGTATGTGGTTTTTAGATTTGTCTGTTAAAATATGTCTTGTTCTTTTTTGCACTGAAGTTATCCTTATGTTTAGAAAAACACAAGTTACCAAGTTTTACTTTTCATTATATTTTGTTTCTTGATTCATTATATAATGTTTTGTGTGAAGAAGTTATATCAGTTGAAACCATTTTAAACTTTACAGGATTAATGTCAAAGGTAATCTATCTCTATGTTAAACAGATTTTTCTCTGCACATACACAGAAGTAACATTTCTGAATTCCATTTTTTTGTGTGTGTTATGGATTACTTTCAGTACTCCAGGTAGTTATCATAAAAGAGTACACAAGAAAAGCACACAGCAAAAGATCTGGTCTTACATACCGTTACTTAATTAAGCCCTAAACGTTGCTGATCTTTGTCCCTGTGCCTGGAGCATTTTGTTAGTTAGGAGCCAGCCTGCATCTGCATGGAGGTAATGCTAAGATGTTCTGCAGAGTGCAGATCAAGGACAGACTTTAAGTGCATCCGTGCTCGGGGTTTTTGTTTAGAGTATCTGGAGTTTAAAGAAGTCACTGTGTTTTATTAATGAGTATGACAAGTCCATTTGTAGTCTTTGGACCTGCAATATGATTGCTTCCCAGCTTCACTGAATCTTAATGAAGCTGTTGTATGCCACTCGTCCTGGATTCATACAGTAATTTAGTCTGGAGGGGAACTCTGGAGGTCACCTCTTCCACCCTCTCCTCCTTACAGTAAGGCTGAGTGTTAGACAGGTGAGACTGCTCCAGGTCTTACCCAACTGGATTCTGAGTCTCTAAGGATGGAGACTGACAGCCTGCCTGGGAGCCTGTCCTGTTATTTTGTGCCCAAGTCAGGCCATCTCCTCTATGAGCCTTTGTACATGGTGGAAGAGCGCTCTGAGGTGCGTCCTTACCCTTCTTTACTCCAGATTAAACAAACCCAGGTTCTTCAGGCTCTCCTCCTGCATCATTTTCTGCAAACACTTTGAGTGGCCGTCCACTGAACTTCCTCCAGTTTGTCATCTCTCACGCTGAGCACGAGTCTCTTGATGAAGCCTCAGGAGTGGAGTTCCATCACCTGGTGGCTTGTGCAGCTGGCTGTGTGTTTAGCCCTTGTTGCTGCAAGGGTGCACTGCTGTCTTGTACATTTTGCTGCCCACCAGGACCCCCCAGGACCTTCCCTGCAGAGCTGCCACCTATCGGTGACTGCCCCGGTTCAGAGAGGATGCTGCTTTTCACAGGGCTGACCCTCTGCAGCCTTCTGGGAGGCCACTCTGGCAGCTAGCAGAGGTCCCACTGGGGAGCAGCCCTGCTCTGCAGCCTGTCCACACTGTCCCCCTTTTCGCTTTCAGACGAGTCTGTGCTGCTTCCTTTTGCCTAGGTGATTGGTAAAAGTATCAGCCCCAGTATGAACTCTTTCCAACCATTGACCACCTTTTGAGTCTGACATTCCAGCCAGGTTTTACCCACTTTGTAGTCCATCTGATTAGTTCATGTCTCCTCAGCTTGGCTGTGAGGAGAAGAGATGTATTTGTTGTTGGGGAGTGTTGAAAGCCTTGCTAAAATCAAGGCAGAAGAAATGGGCTACTGTCCCCTCATCCACAGGGACAGAGAAAGTGGGTTGCTCAAGAGCAAATAAGTGGTGGCTTCTGTATGTCACTTCCTTGCTCTTCTTGTGCCTGTGGATAGTTTCAGTTAGGACTTCCTCTGGCTGTTGCCTGGGAATTGAACTGAGACTGTCTGCCATGCTTCTGAATCCTCCTCCTTGCCTGTTTTTTTCAGCATAACAATCTTTAAGTTCCATTTCTGCTCAGAGCTGAAGTTGACCTGATAGTGTCAAAAAGTCTCTGTAGTGATACCAATGCTTTGTTCCTGAGTGTGCCTTGGAGCGTGTTACAAATGCAGTTGTATCAGTTGCCATTGTGAACTCTTCTCTCAGCTTCTCATGTTTGTTTGTTTGTTTTGTTTTTCAGAGATGACTTTCTAATTAACTTCTTTGTGGTTTCACTTTCTGCCACCTTCTAAAATCACTAATACATCAGCAACAGTATTCCCAGTGCTGTTTCTTGAAGGACTACATTGATTGTCTCTTAATTAAAAAGCAACAAAAAGAAAACCAACAAAAAAAAACAGACAAAAAACACCCACAAAACACATACCTGTCCTTCATTTTCTGTATTTTACCAGTTACTAACCTTTGGGGAAACTGCTCCTGACCTAAGGCACTCCTATAAATGTCTTCTAAAAATAATAAAAAATAAAGGTTTCTACGTAAATTCCATTAAAACAAAAATTTCCATTAAAAACACTTCAGTCATTTATGTGCATGCTTTTTGTGTAGATATAAATTGACTTGTATGATTTCATTGACCTTTGTGGTACTAACGTCAGTCTTTAACATTAAGCACATGAATAAGTGTTTTCAAAATTGAGGTTGTAAATAATAAGCTGTTTCACAGGGAGAAAAGTGTCTCATTGATGTGGTTTTTTTGTTTGTTTTTTTTGAGGGATTTTGTAAATTTACAGTTCACATAAATAACCTATTAAAGTTGCCATTAACATACCAAGGCATTACAACACTGTTTTCTTATTTCAGAATGATCAAAATTAAAAGCACAGAATAATCTTCAAAGAACAAAAACCTGCACTGCCTTTTGCCCATGCTGTGCAATGCAAATGAGGATCCCTTACTAAGTACCAGACTTCCCCAGCTGCTGCATGACTCAGTCTTAATTCATTTCAGTACCTTTGAAAGACATTGTTTGGTACCTTATATAAATAAGTGAAATATTTCAAGTAATGTTGGATATAACTGTTCTTTGTCTGTGTTTTGGTCTCCTCTTAATAGGTATTTTGTGCTGGAGATGTTACAATACTGATTTGTCTGTAAAGAGTCTGATGATGGGCTGCTGGTGCATGTTTGCATGTTGTTCAGCTAGTTTGCGAATTCTGATCTTTACTGTGGATCTGTGCTGGTTTATGAATGTCCACCAGAAATCTTAGTGAAGTAGTGTTAAGAATGTTGATATAAGATCAGTAAGTTTTGTAGGAATGAGGGCATAATTGCTGGAAGGTCAAACTAAACCTTTCACTCAAGTTGAATGGGGAAGAGGAGTAGGAACAGGAGGGAAGCTCACAGAATGTTGTCATTAACCTTTCTTTTTGTATAGCAAGCTCATGAAAAATTAATTGACAATTAATGACTTTTGTAAATCAGGTGCGCTTGAATTCTTATGCTGTATATTTATGTGCTGATTCTTAAAGATAATATGCGGCATGATACCACTCCTTAGGATGTGGTAGTAGTAACCAGCACCACTATTAACTTTTTTTTTTTTTTTTGGTTTAAGCAATTGTCAGAGCTCCCAAGAAAACCTAAAGTTGCTGCAGCTCTTCCATGTGGCATTATTCTGTCAGCCCTGTTCCAGTTTCAACAAGGTGGATTGTACTGTTATTTCCTTTGGTATTGAGAGGAGAGAAGAACAACTTTGAAAGTACCTCCTTTACACGGCATATAACATCCATTGCGTTATGTCATGGTGTCATGAAACTGAGATCTTTGCTACTTTTAATGCAAATTTATACAGTGCTTAAATTCTGGCATTAGACTCTGACATTCAGGTCCTCTCTAGACAGTAACTAGATAACTTTTGGAGGCTCTTAAAGAGAACTGGATACTTTTCCTTAAAATAATGCTTACCAGTGAGACAGAAAAAGTAGGTAGAATAGAGTAGTTTTATGTAAAACTAGAAGCTCTGCTAGCATTAGCTTGAATTATCTGGGAACCCGAGGTTTTCAGAGTTGCAACTGGCAAGACAAGGTTGGAATGCATATTACCTGCAAAATCTAATTTTCAATTGTGTATTTGTTTAGAATTTTAATATAGATACAGTATTGATTTTAACTTATTCTGCTGCCTAACTGCATATAAATTGCGTTTGAAGACTGAAGAGTTGTTAAACAAAACCCAGTCTGCCTTGTGTCATCTCCAAGCATGTAACCTTTTTGTAGTGGAAATATTACTTTGGTCAGAAGTTTTCCTATGGAAAATAACAATTTTTTTTAATGCTGTTGAGCCAGCTAGTAAGACCAGGACTAGAAGAACCTCTGAATAATGCCATCTGGTGCTCCTGAAGTCTGCCTCAGAAGTATTTGGCAGTTGACTTCATCAGGTCATTATGTCATTCTCAGATCAGTAGAGTGGAAAAAAAATTGGGCTTCTTCCAAAATTCTGTTTTTCAGTTTGGAAACAATATTTGTATCTGTTGCATTTTTTTTTTTCCAGAGCTAGTAAAGTAGGATGAACCTTTGTCAGATGTGCCTGCCACTCTGGTAGAAGTTTGGCAAATACTTAAAGATGGTTTCTTAAATTTTTTTCCCTTTGAAGATTGTGACATACCCAGTAAATCATGGTCTTTGCAAGTGGAACACCATCTGAATGTACTGGGAAAAAAAGTAATTGCAGTGTAAATAAGTTACTGACTTTGGTAATTTAGAAACAAGACTAGAAGAAGAGATGGTGGGGTTCCCTTCGCTTTGCCTTAACAGGCTTGCACGGGATTTAGGAAACTGATCAGTTCCTAGCCCAAGGAGATTTTTCCAGGATTTTCAAAATCTCCATTTTCCTGTGAGGAAGGTGGCCCTTTGATACTGATAGAAATACATGATGCGTCGCTCTGATTCAAGCAGGACCCTAGGTTTGGCTGTATAGCGGTGTGCTACATGCCTCCCTTAGTGAGCTTTAGGCAGTGACCTCCTCCATGGGGAAGGACCGCTCTTCGAAACAATCCGATTTTCTCCACAGCCTCTTGGTTAGTGTGGCTGTACTGGGACCTGTGGGCATTGCAGCGATCAAATCTACGAGTCAAATGAATAATGCTCACTGAAGGTTTGCTTCATGGTGTTTTCTCTCATTTTAGTCCATTTCTATGCCTGGAGTCTCTGTGGGCAGGTAGCTGGTCTGCTCAGCTCACTGTAGAACAGAATTGCAGAATGATTTGGCTGAAGCTGGATCTAGAGTAGAATACTACAGGGTTTAGTGCGAGAGCTTGTTTATCATCCATGGTCCAAGAAAGAAATCCGTCCTCCCCCTTCATTTAGGGTACTTTTGAACTGGCGCTTTTTTTCTGTGACTTGAAAGCTCAAAACAGATTAATTACTTGGGTATGCTTGCTCTCAGAAGCCTCAGCTGCTGCGGAGCGAATGCCAGCCTGCTTGCTGATGGGCACATCTGTTATGTTTTATCTGTTTTGTAATCTAAATCTTTCTGAGACCATTTCTGTCCATATACAGTCAATCCAGTTGCGCCATCAGTGTTTGAGTACAGATGGCAAGTGTGCTCATAATAATGTTTCTGACTGTAACTTGGATTCTGTGAGACGAAAGTTGACTCTTACCATTTGTGAGCCATGAAAACACAGAATCATTTTATTTTATTAGACATATGCTGGGCTTTGGGCAGATATAGTCTGAAAAAACAGGTTTACTCTGAAGACTTCTTTTCTTTGAAGATGCTGCTAAAAATCAGTCTGTCCTATATTCCTGTGGAGGACTAGACTTAACCATTATGAATAATGTGTTACTCTGACAGCAGTCCCAAGGGAGATGGCAGAAGCTGTCTCTTTGTGTGTCATTCAGATCTTTAAGAGTTGTAAGTTGCAAAAGTGATTAAAAACTCAGAAACCTTACAAATAATAGTGAGAATACTGGGATTGTATTTAGACTGGAAAAGCTCTTAGATATTTTATACAGATATTTTTTAAAAAGTGTATTTGCATAATAGAGCCATCAAAAACAGCACATATTTCCATATAGTCTGACAGAAAATAGGAGGTAACAGCAGGATGTTAGAATCCAACTAGGTTTACCCCCCCTTAGAGCATAGGAACAGCACCAATGCAGAACATGACATAAGTATCCTCAGTCTTAAAAGTTTGGGAGTTTGGGGCGTTTTCTGCTAGGAACTATGTAAGAAAAAATAAATACAAGAGATCTCTTCTGATAGTGATGCAGCCAAAAGAGAAATGAGATTTGCTGAGAGTAATTTGTCGCTAGGAGCAGACATTCGTTAACACTGTAAGCTCCACTATGATTCTGGCTAAATAGCACTTGTTAAGTTTGGTTTAATTACTACACTAGTAATTATACTTACAAGCTTCAGCATAAAAGTGGCTGATTATATGCCTTTTATAGAGGAGATGAAAAGTGAAAGCAAAATAGTTAATTATGACGTAAACTTTTCATGGCTTGCACAGCTGTACTAAGAGAATGAAGACAGCTGCAAGAATGGGCTTTAAAAATAGTTTGCTTAGCTTGCCTGTTATCTAACTGCACACACATGGTAGCCTGTCCTCCTGGAAGGAGACACCTGGTACCATCATTGTGTGTCTCCAGAAAGCACTTCATAGCACCTTCTTGGTGGAAGCACCCAGATAGTATTAAATTGTGAAATATTAAACACCTGTACACATGCATGTGTGTTCTAGTCCTTCATTCTGACTGCAAGATATCTATGCTAATATTTCTTATTCTTAGAAATAGTTCTGCTTTGCTACACTTTTAGATTGTAATAGTGGTAGTTACATAGAAGGAAGAAACAATCTGAACTTGCAAGAAATGTGACTAAAAACACCATTCTGAAAGCAAGACACAGTGAATAAGTGGAGTGTTACTGTTTTATGAGCCATAATTTGAAGTTGTTTATGACAGCCAAAGGCTTTTTGATCTGTATCCTGCTGTTGACTAGATTTTTATCTTTCTCTAGAGGTGAAAGTAGCTTAAGTGAATCTGCTAAGAGAATGGAAAGCAACTTGAGGGTTTTTTATTTTGGAAAACATGGTTAATCTGCAAAAGATAGGATAGTAGAATTCTCCCTTTATTTGCGAAAGTTTGGTTAGAGAAAAAAGGGTCTTTAACCTCTGATCTTAAATGAGAATATCTGGGATTCTTCCATGTTTTTTGCAGAAAAGCTTTTATTTTGTCCATGTAATTGGAAAACATCAAATGTAAGACTTATACCTAAAGTTTAAAGCAGTCATCTTAGGAGTCAGAAACGTGTCAACCTGTAAAAATGACTAATTACTTATTATAAGGATTGCATTTATTATTGTTTTATTAGAGGAGGAAAGGAAGAAGGAAAAATGTTTGGTGAAATATTTTTTTAAAGTATTCTCTCCCCTCCTGCAGAGGGGAGTCAGTTTATCCAGAATTGATTTTTTTTTTTTTTTTTTTTTCCTCCTCGTTCACATCAACATTTTTCAAAATTGAAAGGAGGGGAAAATCATAAACATAATAGAGTAAGGAGAAAGTTTAAAGCTTCATCTTTGATATGCAAGAAGTTCAAACTCCTGCTTTTGGAAATGGAAGTGAAAAGTTTGCGTAATGGGTTATGAAGAAGTGTAATTTCGGGAGGAAAAAAAGGCCTTTTATTTAGAATGCCTGTACTGAAAATTTTGACCACTGTTAGCACTTACTGTAGCGACTGACTGCTGTCGATATGGAATTACGTCATGTAAAATGGCATTTTGGTGTAAAAAAAAAAAAAAAAAAAGCCGAAAAGAATCAAAAAGCCTAGCTAATACAGAATGAAAGCAATAACTTATTTTTCACAGTTAAAATTGACAAATAGTTGTGAAAACAGAAACTTATGAATGCTGAATTAGGTTTTCACGCTTCTCTTTTTCTGGAATACAATCATAGAATCATAGAATAGTTATGGTTGGAAAGAACCTTAAGATCATCAAGTTCCACCCCCCTGCCGTGGGCAGGAACACCTTATGCTAAACCATATCACCCAAGGCCTCATCCAACCTGGTCTTGAACACTGCCAGGGATGGAGCATTCACAACCTCCCTGGGCAACCTATTCCAGTGCCTCGCCACCCTAACAGGAAAGAATTTCCTTCTTATATCCAATCTAAACTTCCCCTGTTTAAGTTTTAACCTGTTACCCCTTGTCCTGTCACTACAGTCTCTAATGAAGAGTCCCTCTCAGCATCCCTATAGATCCCCTTCAGATACTGGAAGGCTGCTATGAGGTCTCCACGCAGCCTTCTCTTCTCCAGGCTGAACAGCCCCAACTTCCTCATCCTGTCTTCATACGGGAGGTGCTCCAGTCCCCTGATCATCCTCGTGGCCCTTCTCTGGACTTGTTCCAACAGTTCCATGTTGTTTTTATGTTGAGGACACCAGAACTGCACACAATACTCCAGGTGAGGTCTGACAAGAGCAGAGTAAAGGGGCAGGATCACCTCCTTCCACCTGCTGGTCATGCTCCTCTTGATGCAGCCCAGGATACAGTTAGCTTTCTGGGCTGCCAGCGCACACTGTAGCCAGCTCGTTCATTTTCTCATCAACCAACACCCCCAAGTCCTTCTCTGCAGGGCTGCTCTGAATCACTTCTCTGCCCAACCGGTAGCTGTGCCTGGGATTGCTCCGACCCAGGTGTAGGAGCTTGCACTTGTCATGGTTAAACTTCATAAGGTTGGCATAAGCCCACCTCACAAGTGTGTCAAGGTCCCTCTGGATGGCATTCCTTCCCTCCAGCATACCAACCGAACCACACAGCTTGGTGTCATCAGCAAACTTGCTGAGGGCGCACTCAATCCCACTGTCCATGTCACCGCCAAAGATGTTAAACAAGACTGGTCCCAACACTGATCTCTGAGGGACACCACTCGTTACTGGTCTCCAGCCGGACATTGAGCCATTGACCACAACTCTTTGTGTGCAGCCATCCAGCCAGTTCTTTATCCACTGAGTGGTCCATCCATCAAATTGGTGTCTCTCCAATTTAGAGACAAGGATGTCATGTGGGACAGTGTCGAATGCTTTACACAAGTCCAGGTAGATGACATCAACTGCTCTACTCCTGTCCATCAGTTCTGTAGCCCCATCACAGAAGGCCACCAAATTGGTCAGGCAGGATTTCCCCTTAGTGAAGCCATGCTGGCTGTCACCAAACACCTTGTTGTTTTTCATGTGCCTTAGCATGCCATCCAGGAGAATCTGCTCCAAGATTTTGCCAGGCACAGAGGTGAGACTGACTGCTCTGTAATTCCCCAGGTCATCCATTTTCCCCTTCTTGAAAATGGGGGTTACATTTCCCTTTTTCCAGTCATGGGGAACTTCACCTGACTGCCATGATTTCTCAAATATGATGGCCAGTGGCTTTGCAACTTCATTTGCCAGCTCCTTCAGGACCCACGGATGGATTTCATCAGGACCCATGGACTTGTGCACATTCAGATTTTTAAGATGGTCTCGAACCAGTTCCTCTCCTACAGTGGGCCCAAGGTCTTAATTCTCACAGTTCCTGCGTCTGCGTCTGCCTTCCAAGACTTGGGTGGTGTGATCAGAGCTTTTGCCAGTGAAGACTGAGGCAAAGAAGTCATTCAGAACCTCAGCCTTCTCCAAATCCTGTGTAGCCAGTTCTCCCGAGGGCTTCCTGAGGGGGCCTACATTCTCCCTAGTCTGTTTTTTATTTGCTATGTACTTGTAGAATCCCTTCCTGTTATCTTTAATACCTCTAGCTAAGTTTAATTCTGTATCAGTAAAGCACTACTCTATAAAGTAACCTGGTGTCCATTTTGATAACTGCAATTATATTTTATGGTAATGGTTAAGGTCCAGTATATGTATGTTGTATATGTAATAATCCTGTAATAAAAAGTCTGTAATCACTTGCAATATGTGGCCAGTTAGTACTTGTTAAGCAGTGTCCTGGAAGAGCGCTACTCAGTTTTGCTGCTGTGGTGGGAAAATTGAAAACCCTCGATATCCATGGAATAGTTTTCCCAGTTGAAAATCTTTGCAGTTGACTGCTGCAAACCCAAACAAACCCAGTGAAGTTATGGTCTCATAGAGGAAAAAAAAAATAACCTGAGACAAATTACATCTGTGTTCCTTGCACAGTCCTACTGCGTGGAGACCTGTGGAAACTGGAAACTGTAGGTGGCTATTACCCTGGCTGTGTCAGTGCTGCACTGTCAGCCTCTTTCTCCTTTGTGATACATTATACATCTTAACTTACAGGGAGCATTTATTTTTTCTTACATCCCTATTAATCAGGGGATAGATATGTACCCAAGACAATGTTCTTTGATGTTCTGTCTGATCTTAGTCATTTAGTAGTGGATACTGTAGTACTCCATTTGTAGAAACACCTTCAGTATTTTCTTCCTGAAATCTTACACCAATCCTGAGTATTCAGAGCTTCTCTTCAGCCTCATACTGAGGTTTGCTGTTCTTTGCATTCATGCTCACACCTTTATTATTCAGCTGGGTCAGACAGGGCTCAGCAGCTTCTGCTAAAATAGTGCAAGACCATCCCCCAGTAAAAAAAAGGGAACTGGTGATACCGAGTTGGGCAGCTAGCTGCTGTTGTGATACGAAGAGTCCCCACATGATAACTTGCTCAGAATTTGCCCTGGATCGAAGCATGCTGTAGGCAGGTAGGTCATCTTTCCTCAGCTAAAATTTAGGCAGAACTGGGTGCTTTTCCCAGGACACAGTAGATCCCCACAGGCATTCTCACAAACATGATTATTGAGAATTATGCATAGAATATCTTTTTGTGTTTTTTTTTATATGCATATGTGTGTATGTATATGGTTATATGTAAATAAAAGGAATATCGCTTAATTTGGGCAAAGTAACTTGCTGGGTTCTGCATCATATATGGCAGAAAATGTTTACTGGTTGCTAACCCACTTTTCCTTGCAAAGGCACCAGTACTGGGAACAAGTCTTGTATGATGACTAATGATTAAAATTGGACAGCAGTGTAGGTAGTTAAAAGGAGGATTCCATAGTGCCTTTCAAGATGAAATTGCTTAATCTAAAGTGGAAATGTTTTTCTTCCATCATCTTTGATGGCAACAGAGAGTATCATTTTGTGTGTGAGTGTGGAGAAAAAATTGGAATAGTTTTTTACTGTCTGGATATAGACTGTCAAATATATCAGGTTTAACAGGATCATTTCAGAACTTGCCAGTTTAGTTTTTAACTCAATGTTAATGTGGTTCTGTGTTAAAGCAATGGAATGTGAGAAAAATTAGGGCTTTTCATTAATAAAAGGCTTTTTCATAAATAAAGTAGGACTGCAGATGTAGCTAAGACTTTGCGCGTCAGGAGAGAACAGATCACCAGCTCTTATATAGTGCTGTTATGTATGTATGGACCAGAATGAAAAAATACAATGCAATGAATAATGAATTTGTAGGAAAAATATGCAAAACCCCACACAAAACTGATACACAAAATATTACATTCTGTCATTAAACGAATAACTTGATAGCCAGCTGGTATCCAAATTTAATTCAAGAGCTGGGTTTGGCTGGGGGTTCTTTTGACTTTCGTTAATGAGGCATAGCAGCTGACAATTCAGTGAACTGATCTCACAGCCATTGACAGGATAAGCATTTTCTGTGCATGAATAAAAGCACTGTAGGCTTAGATACAGCAGCACATATTTGCAGCTGGTTTACATAACATCTGGATTTCATCCATGTTACCAGCTGTAATGTACATGGAATAAAAGAGGGAAAGAGCAGATGAGAAGGATTCCAGTAGACTGTGTCATCAAATGACTATGGCTAATTTAAACATCCAGGTATTAATAATGGTACAAGTACTCTGAATTTAAAGGGGAGAGAGAAAAGCAAGTAACTACCTGCCCTCACCCCTGTAATAATGATGTTAGTAATAATAAATAATGCAAGATTTAATGAATTTCTGGTGGTGTGATGTTTCGGTACTAGTAAAATCTAAACTTTAATGCTGAACTTTTTAGTGCACTTAAAAGCTGTTTAATGGGTTTTCTTGAGCTTTGGAGGTCGTTAAATGTTTTAAGTTAATTTTTTGCTTTGGCTGAGGATAAATTCCATTGTATTAAAGGTGTAAGATTTTGTTATGTTAGCAATCTAAGACTGATCGTCTAGCCCAGACTGGTTGGTAACATGAGCCTGGTGAAAAGATAATTACATGCTCTGTTGAAAAAGGGGATGGTTCTCATCACCTTTCAGAATTTATCTCCATGACTAGATAGACACAGCAAGTATTTATCATAAGTTGCTTTTTTTTCATTTATATTTACACAGAATGCCCTTAAACTTGTTATTTTAACTCTTGCCTTTTCACATCAAGACACTATTATTTTGGCTTGTAACAAGAATTTGAATAAATATTAATATAAAATTTATAACCCAAGGAATTTTTTTTTTTCTCTCTTCTCTCTCCTCTTCTTACAGTAACTGTAAAAGTTAAAGCTTTAGGAGATGAATTAAACAAGTCTCTGGGCTGTTTAATTGGGTATTTCTTGTAAGTATCGATGCTGCTCAGTATTTAGGTGATGTTATTTTCCAGTAGCACTAACGGGAAAAGAAGTTGCCCTGTGAAGGGAATTATTAGAATGGGAAAGCAGATCAGGTATAACTAAATGCCTTCAGTGAGTCTGAGAATATTGTGTGAATGAACACCTTTGGTGTGAGCTGTAAGTGTATGTCTGGGTTTGCTGACTTCTTACTCGGTCCTGCACCATGCATTAGAACTTGAGGGGTATGTGCTGGTAGAGTGGTGTGTATGTCTCTGAGTAAGGGGGTGAGTTTGTTATCGGCTTGAATTTTAACAGCACTCTCAAGGAAAGCAAGTGTTTTTGCAAATTGATAAAACAGTTTTACTGTTGTCTGCAGGATATACCAGAAAATGGAATGGAACCCAATTTTCCGACTTTTGGGGGTGGAGAGAGTTGTATATGAAAAATTGTCAAAAAAAAAAAGAAAATGTGCTTCTGGCCCCTTTATTAATCTATACTATTTGTACTTTGCAGAGGTTACTTTATTTTGATTGGGCTTTTGCTTAACATTTTCCTAGATCCTTCTTTAGCAGTAGTGAGGATAATAAGCAACACTGGACAAAGTACAAATGCAGACCCTTGTGGAAACTTACAGTGCTTGTGGAAAGTCTTCCAAAGGAAGTCCTGTCAGTACAGCGAATGTCAGAAATGCCCTAATATATACTTATCTTCTGTCAGTTATCTCACAGTTAAGTACCATTCTTTTAATACATTAGACGATTAGGATGTAATTGAGGACAACTGCACCCAGAATAGCCGATTTGCTCTGTGCCTGGGCGAACAAATACCTGTATAAACAATGTTCTGTTCACTCCCCTTTGACCAGCAAACTTAAACAAATTGCTTTTTAGAAGTGTATGGAAAGGACAATATTGACCAGAATATTATTGGCTTTCTGATGGTGTGCGTACCACAGAGACATGAGAACGACTGTAAAGGCAGAAGTCCCCTGGTGCAACTGGTGCCAGGCTTGACCCTAATAAAGATGACGTGAGAAAGCAGCACCAGCAGCACTGCCAGGTGGACTCACTTCCCTCACACTAGGGAAGGGCCCCACCATTGGGACTCTCAGAGGTGCAGTAAACCCTGGTAAAATGATGGTGCAAATGGGAAATTAAACTTGCAGGAGGCAGGGAGGACTCTTTCCATGTATGTGATGAATGGAATCACTTGGGTTCCTGGTGGTGACATCCTTACTTGTTCTTTTTGTCACTCTTGAAGTCCATTTAGAGTCTCTCAAAGTCCCTGCAGAACTGTAGCAAATTGCTTCCACACCGAGATAGTGGAATAATTAGATTGGTTAATGTTGATCTGAGGATATCCCTGGGTTGTAATTTGAAAAATCCTGGGGAATGTGCCAGTCTGAATCTGGCACATTTTAATTTTTTACCCTTAGTTGGTTTTGATTGTTTTTTTGTTTTTTTGTTTTTTTCTGTTGTTGATTATTCTAATAGTATGGACTCATTTTAACATGGCTGTTAGCATTGTTGATTTCATGTATGCCTCTGATATTTGATATATTTCGCATTCATCTCTTCTGAAGTGGGCACAAATACTTTCATCTTTATTAGTTTTAGGTCTGCAGCTGGTCTTCAGAGATATCAGAAACTGTTTCTGCTCTCCTCTTCCAATTTGGGAAAACAAGACTCTTCCAGCAGCAGATCTGCATTCCCATGAGCTGAGAGTATGGGATCACTTTAACCTTCATCAGATGTGACCACTTCAAAATGAGATGCTGACTTTATTTTGTTGTTTTTCTTTTTAATTATTTTCTCATTTTCACTTTAGCTGTGAATTCGCTGGATCTGACAAGTAGATTTGACGTTACTTCCAGAAGAGCACTTAGCAGTAATTAGACATGCCATAAAAATTGAAAAGATTAGCGTGAGATTCTATTCCAAAAAGATTTTTTTATTGCAAACCACAGAGTGAAATCTGAAAAAAACTTCACAAACCACAGAGCTATTTCTGCTGAACTGTGAAGTAACAAATATTCTCAATTGATGGAAAAGCCTAAGGATTTTTTATCGGTTTTTCAATGAATATATTGTATATGGATGCATGTCAACTCATTCTGTTTTCTGTTCTACATGTTAAAATAGTTTAGATGGAAGTTGTGTATGCAGGGATTTTTTTCTACTTCATAGATTCTAATAATAGTAAAAAATATCAGTTCTTGGTGTGTCAGCATGTGTGTCTTACTGCAGCATAGTCCATAAAGAGTTGGTCTCACTAATTTTAATAGAATCACAGGATAGTTAGGGTTGGAAAGGACCTTAAGATCATCTAGTTCCAGCCCTCTTGCCATGGGCTGGGACGCCTCACAGTAGACCATGTCACCCAAGACTCTGTCCAGCCTGGCCTTGAGCACTGCCAGGGATGGCGTGAACTTTAATTCTCTCTAAAATAACACTTTGATGGAAATGAGATTGGAAACCAAAGTAAAGTTAGTACCATATGAAGGGGTGTGTATCTGTTACCAAGCCTTTATTTGCAAGTTTTTAAAAAAAGAAGTCCTGTTTTTGAAGAGAAATGTTTCTTCAGCCTTTCTTCTTGTAAGAGTGACACCTCAACTTGAACACTGTTTTGAAAACTTTTCTCACTACAGAGATACATAAAAAATATGCTCCAATTCAGAAAGGAAGCACAAGTCCAGCTACTTGCAGTGAAATCAACTGTTTCAGTAACATTCAGTTCTGTGTAAATGGATAATACCATGAAATACCAATCCTCCTCCTCCTCTTTCTGCTCTTCATCTTCTCATGCCCTAAGGCTTGCTGAAGACCTACACTTAAACAGTGTGAGCTTCAGACATCTTCTAGATTTAAAAAATTACTCTGAACCTTGTTTGATTTTTTTTTTTTTTTTCCTGAGCATTCTTAGGAAAATTACATGTAATGCCCATATTTTAAAATAATCTTCTGAGAGAATATTGTTGTCAGCAGCTAACCCCATCATTCTGTCACTACACAAACAGATTGTGTTTATTTAAATTGCAACCAGTGAGAGCCAAAACAATTCCTTCATTCAGATCTGGTCAGTAAAGGAGTCCTCAAACAGTGAACTCGCCAGTCACCAAGACAGGTTTACCATGGACATTATTTAACTTGTGTGCTTTTGCAGAAGACCAAGGCTGTTCACTATAGTTAATACCTGAAATCTTTAAGAAATGTTAATAGGCTGTATTAAAAAACAACAACAAAACTAACAAGACCACCAACCCTTCTATCCCCCCCCCCCAAAAAAAAAAAAAAACAAACCAAGAAACTAACCCCCAAACAACACAACATGTTCTCAGTTGGTTTTCAGTAAGGAATCTGTTCTCTCTTACTCAGCTTCACAGTGGAGGCAGTCAACATTTGGCATCCAGCACTTCATATTTCTTTACATCAGTAGGGCTTTGATGTGCTGATAATACTTTACCTGTGGCATATTATAATCTTAACTTCAACCTTTCAGTTTCAAACAGCCTCTGTAGCACTTTGGGCCTTTTTTTCTAATAGTGCAAGATTTTCATAAAATAGGCTGCAGCTAAGGTGCCTGGAATTAAGACCACTTGGCTAGAAATCCTAATAAGCACTGAATTAACAACTTTCAGTTTCATCTTAAATATTCTGTGTATATAGAATTCTATACACAGTGCTATGGTGGAGTACGTAAACATAATCATGGATGATCACTGGTATTGCTGAAATTCTGCAGAGTGGAACTGATTAGATATGAGAAATATTTACTTTCTTCTTCAGCCATCATGTGCTTCAGATAGGCATGTTTAACTATTACACCATTTATCACCAAGCGATCCAAACACACCATTAATTGTGGCACTGGATTAGATTATTCATATATTAATTGTTTTGTTCATTCTAATTTACATGACAGCATAAGCTTGAGGGCTTGATGTTCCTATCTTGTTTGGTTTGCAATTAAATTGCCAGCTTCACCTATTAGTGTTGAAACGGTTGATAAATGCCTTATGTTGGAATACATTGGAATTCTTAGGCATAAAATTAGAAATGAAATGTTCATCAAGAGGTAGTTACTTATAAAAGCTGTTCTCTGCTGTATAGTAAGCTGCTGCTATACCATGGAAAAATGCTGTGCCTTAATATAAGGCACAATTTCAACTCATTGAAATTGCTACGCTTTTCTTCTATTTTAAAGGATATCATTCTCTTTTATGATTGCAGCATGGAGATTAACACTCAAGTAATTCTGTAATGATTCCAAATGTAACTTGGCTTAATAAAGAGTCCTGTGTTTTGATTTCTTCCTTATCTTGAGACTCAGGCAATAGGAAGTGAACTTTGAATTCAACTTGTCCAGACTGCAGTTAACAAGTGTAGTTCTGTGCCTGTGAAATTATTAATTCTACCTTCCACCGCACGGGGTTCAAGTGAAGATACAGACTCAGCCATAACAGTGATCCAAAACACCTGAAAAGTGTGTGAAAAGACTGGAAAGTGTTTTTCACCAGATATCTTGACCAAGCTTATAGCTGACGTAGGATAAATTATCAGTGAAGCAGCTTGTATTTATTGATGGGCAGGTGGGCTTCCAATATCCATATGGGACAAGAGAGCACTACTGAGATGTGTCTCACTATTTGTTCTTAAATGATGTTGTCTCAATGACTGTCCCCTCGGGGCAGTCATCAACTCGTGCCGTTGAGGGGCTTATTTCATTTTATGCTGTTTGCTTGTTCTCCAGAAGTTCAGGGGAATTGTACAAAATGCAGTTTAACCATTGATTTCTCCCAACTATCACATACGCCCATGTGTGTTTTCCAAAGAATTTGAGCAATGCTCAAGAATCTCATGGGTGGTGTGTCAAGGGTTAAAGTTTAAAAAAAAAGTAAAGTGACAGATATGGCTGAACACTGATCTGTTACTTACACATGATCCTGAATACCACTGAGGATGACACTGTTGTGGAAAGCAGCATAGCTGGCATGTTGGATTTCAAACTGACTGTAGCTTTTGATGCAGTGCTGTGATTGAGCAAATTATGTTGAAAGAATGTATCACTGTACAGGATTGCAAAACCTTGGAACAGCACAGACAGTTTTAAACAGGGTAGTTTAAAAAAGTTGACTAATGGGAAACTTACCTGAAACTAGGAATAGTGGAGTGACTTAAGAATTTCAAATCTCACTTTTTATTTTACAACTGCAGAGTGTTTTTCAGACGATCCCATGTAAGGCTTCTTCATCTTGAGTTAAACATAATTGTAGAAGAAGATTTTGATATTAAAGGTAGGCCAAATAAAATGTCAGAAGATCTAGTGATAAAAGCTTGAGCTTCGTATGGGAAATGGCATAATTTGTGACTGTGATGGTTCCCAGGGCCCTGCTATTAGTCCTACTCAAGGACACCTGCTATAATAGATTAACAAAAGGGTCTTCTGAGAGCAGTTTTACTTTTGGGTTGGAAAGGACCTTAAGATCATCTAGTTCCAACCCCCTTGCCATGGCAGGGACACCTTGCACTAAACAATGTCACCTAAGAATCCATCCAGTCTGGCCCTAAACACTGCCAGGGATGAAGCATTTACAGCTTCTTTGGGCAACCCATTCCAGTGCATCACCACCCTCACAGTAAAGAACTTCTTCCTTATATCTAACCTGAACTTCCACTGTTTAGGTTTGAACCCATTATGTACTACTGCATTGCACATGCTGTGGGACATAGGTCTCTTATTGCTGCTTAGCATGCCTTTATGGTCCATCTTAGGAAAAATAGGGCAGGGTAGAGAAAGGATAAATGTTGTACAAACATAAGAAGATTGTTCATCTGACTTCATGAAGTCTTTGGTGTGAATAAGGCTGAAAGATTAGGTAGGCTTGTACCACTTGTAATTAACTGAAAATGACATTATTTTAGTTAGCTGAAGTTAGAATGGCAAGAGTTCTCTCACTGAAGCTAGAAATCTCCTATGCTAAGAAAATTCTCATCCATCAGTTCATCTAAATATTGATTGCTTCTCATTGTGGTCTGTCTATAAAAGTATCCTTGTATTCATGTACTACTGAGTTTAATAACGCAACAGGATCAGAGATGCAGGTTAACAGAAGGAGCCGAGAGAATTATTATTCCTCCATATGACATTTTTAAACTATACAAAACCTAGTTGTTTTCTCCTTGCAGAAAGATAGAATGTCTTTTGTGATGGACTTGTGCTTCCTTTCTGAATTGCTTCTAGACTTGCAAATCCTTTTCTGGAAAAGTACTTTTCTAAAGTCTTGCATGATTTGATCTTCCATGCAAAGACACTAGAAATGAGTGTTTCAAGTTTGATTTTGTACTTAGTTCTGTCTGCTTGAAGTTCTTCCAGTTCAATAACAGTTGCATTGTATTCATTTCTGCAGATCAGTATTGATATTGCATGACCACTTCCTGCCAAATCATCTTCTAGCAATCAAGTTTTAATGAGATGAAGGCATTTTATTCATCCAAAAGCTTTGTTTTAGCGGGCTAGCATCAGCTAAAATCTTTTTTGCTCTAATGGATATTAAAAATGTAATGTTTTCTTTGTCTCTGAATTCAGAAGTATAGTGTAGTCCAGTTCAGGAAATACATAAAACAGGTGCCAAATGATTTCTTTATAGTACTTTGTTTCTCTTGCCTTTTTTACATAAAGATATGCTGGAGGTGCATTTTCTGTATACGTAATGCAAGCCTGAGGCAGCTTTAAGCTGCTTTTAGAGTTTCCAGTTGCTGTGTCATTTCTGTACCAGAGTCTGGCACAAACTATAGTAATCTGCTACAGTGAACTGAATGCCACATTGAGTTCGTTGTTACAGTTGTTTGCTCAGTAGTTAAAACTAGCCCTACCTGTGTGTAGTCACGCATCAATTGTAGTGTGCAAACCCCTTAAATCTTTGGTTTTCTTTTATGCCTTCTCTTACATAAATTCATCACTATAATTTTCTGGCTAAAAATGTTAACCAGAGTTATATTTTCATATAGCTAAGCAGTAATGCTTTTCAAAATTGTCTTGAAAAAGACCCCTTTCTTTTCAGAACTTAAAATATGACTGGTGGTCATCTTAAATATTTGAATAGTTCTCTACTTTGTGAAGAATTAAAAAAATAAAATCCACACAAATAGCAAAACCATGGAAAAGCAAACCCAGACATTTCAGGACTGGTGTTTCTAAAGGTAGTGTTGGGTTTGTTGTTTTTGCTTTCCTGCCTCTGGAAACGTGATCAGGACAAGGTTATATTTTTCATTGTGAATAATATCTAAAATGAGTTGTAGCTGTTTAATACATACCATATCCATAGAGTCTATTTATTCAGACTTAATACTGCATGGACCATAATCTTTTTCCCAACTGTTCACTAGTATCTGCTCGTAACAAGTGCTGCACAAGATAAACTGAAGGAACCATAAAGAAAAGGGGTGTAATAGCATTACTCCTTGCTTTTCAGCGAAGTCTGACTTAAGCTCAAGAAGTGGAATTTTCAAATGGGTCAGGTTTTAAAGAATTTTTCTCTAAAGGACACGAATCACGTGTATTTAAACGCGAGGAGTCATAGCTAGTATTAAAAAATGAGATACAAGCAGGATTTAAGAGATGGCATTGAGACTAATGCTTTTAAGTGAGGTGAAAAGCGATCCAGGTTCATTTCATGGTTTTGTTAAAGTTACCTTCTTGCAGTTGTAACCGCTCTGTGCTATGCATAGTCTGGAAAATCAGGGTAATACTGGTCTGTTTCCCTGTCCCTACCTTGGTGGGTATGTACAGTCTTTCAAGACAGGCTGACTGATAGCGTGTGGGCATGTGTGTGGTCTCTAGGACTAACAAAGCTGATTTTGGATTTAGCTTGTAAGTGCTGCCATAAAAAAATTGAAAACAAATTGCAAGTGCTGGGTTTGAGCATTTATATGCGATGTTTTTCACATTTACTTGGGTTTCTGTTATTGCCTCAGATACTATTTTTAGCTGTAATTTGTTACTGTTTGTTTACATTTAAGAATTTCATTAAGTTTCTTCAAAGCTTTGCTAAATAAGTTTCCTGTAGGAAAAAAATCCCCAAACAACACAACTCCTATTTGAGTAGGAGAAGAACTGGAAAGATTACATGTTTGAAAATAGTCACTTTTTTCCACCCAAACACATATTTTTTATTTTTTTTTTTGTCTTTATAAAGGAGATAAGTTTGTTATCTCCTAGCAGGTATAAATATCTCCAGCTGGGTGACCCTTTTCCTGGTTTAATGTTTGTTCTTGCTTCCTGGTCTCTCTCACCATTAAATCTTACAGCAGGCCTTTTCTACTGACAACTTTTTTCATGTATAGTAAGTTGTACTTTTCCAAGGAGACTTCCAATTCTTTTTGTCCCAGACCACTTTAGTCATGTGTTTGTTAAAACTTGGATAAGTAAACTTTCAAAAGCCTGTCCCTTTCTGAGCTTCACTATCCCTGTGGGCTATTGATTTTACTTCATTTTTAAATAAGACTGAACCTCCTGCTGTTCTGGTCTTCTACAAGATACACCTGGAAAATACATCCATTGCTGTATACTGTTAGGCTTTGTTTCAGCTTTTCAGTATCTATTCATATAATTTTGTGAGTGCAGGATATGTAAAACCTCCCTTCTGCAGGGGAAGAGGGAATAGGATACAGAAAACATCAATAATATGTTGTCTGCTCTTGATACTATTGATCATGGAGCTGTTTGCTGTCTGCCAGCCCTTGAAAAGACAAGGGGAGTGATTCACTCAGAATGGTGGGTTTTTCCTTTTCTTCTTTTTTCTCCTTCCCCTCTTTCCATTCTTTTTCCCCACATCCTTCCACCCTCAGGAATAAAACCCACAGTAGTTACACATTTTGTTACGTTTTTTTCTGTCATCACAGTTCCAGATACTTCTTTGGGCTGTAGAGACCATACTGTAAATGTAAATGAATTGTAAATCACTTAAAATGAAGGAAAATAAAAAAGAAATAACTGTTCTTTTGCTGTACATGCAACAGGTATTTTTATTTCTATCTCATTCATCCTAGCTGGTGAACTTTGAATGATTCTTCTGCTGTATCTGTCTAATACAGTAATGGCGTATAGATGAGAGTCAAATGCTCAGATATTATCCAAACCATGTATGAGTAATGAAAAGTAGAGAATAAGAATTATT
Source organism: Pezoporus occidentalis (assembly GCF_034315485.1). Classification (NCBI taxonomy): domain Eukaryota; kingdom Metazoa; phylum Chordata; class Aves; order Psittaciformes; family Psittacidae; genus Pezoporus; species Pezoporus occidentalis. The sequence continues at coordinate 714,229 of NW_026912778.1, read as the reverse complement.
CTTCTATTGAAAAATATTCTTCAGACAATAGCATGAAAAAATTAAAATTTCATGCATCAGTGGTAGCCTGATGTCTTTTCTTCTTGCTAACAAAGTACAGGTGTGAAATCAGATTAGTTTCTCAGTGATTTATTCTGTTTGTATTTGGCAAGGAGTTTCTAGTCTGAAATCTTTTAAATATGTATGCTCTTACAGTTATCAATTCTTTGGCATTTCTGTATAGCAGTGCACCTACAAATAATTCTATTCTCACTAGAATTAACTGTAATTTAGTGCATATAAAACTTCCACAGCACTCTGTATTAGAAATGTTATGTCCTTGCCTCATTATTTGCACCTCCAGAACAACTCGTGATTCTAAATTAATTTATTTAATATCTAAATAGTTTTGGTTGGATTTTTTTCCTTAAGTAAAGCCTTTTCTGTCTGAGATGACACAGGTCACTCAAGCTTGAAGTTTAATGGAAGAGGAGGGAGATAGGGAGCAGTTGCTGACTAGAGCCTGTATGTTATGTGATGGTTACTTACAGTATAATACTGTTATTAGGAAAAAAAACCTGAGGCAAGAAAAAATATGAAAAAATGTTATCAAAAGGACCAACTTGATACTTATTTTATCCATAAAAGGGTATTTCTATAGTAAGGTTAACTGCTAATTGTTGTATTGCAGAGCTCTTAGTTATTTTTTAAGTAATGGAATGTATATTTATTAATATGCAACATACTAATCATCCTGTTTATTTCAGGATAATTGGCACATGGCTGAAAAAAGCAGATGATATCATTATCAATCCATCATCAAATAATTATTCCAACTGCTTTATATATTCAATATAGATAGAATTCCTTTCATAGTCAAGTCAGCAGGAGCTTTAATATTGATTCCAGTGCAGCCAAGACTTTACCTGTGGACATTGGAATAAATGCCTGTTGAAATACTCTCAAAAAATTAGATCTTAGAGCATGTGATAACACCAAAAGGTTACCTCATCTAACATTTAGCAAAAGGAATTCTTTGTCTTGGCTAAAATGTAGTATTTATCTAAGTTTTAAAAGATATTGAGAGGTTGAGGACCAGGACTGCCTTCCAAAAGAGTCTGGTCTGAAAACAGATCTCAATAGAGGTTACTTTTATAGCAAGAAGATTCACTGTGCACAAAACCTCCCGTTTAATTGCCATCCTCTTTGAGCAGAAGCCAGAGGACTAGGCAAAGTGCTGGCAGAATGCTTGAAGGTTATAAAGTATAAACTTGTAAAGTAGAAGTATAAACTCATTTTTGTTTCTTGATGCTATTTGGAATCAAAGAAGGTTTGTTAGTGTATGATTAGTCATGATTATCTTCTGCAAGACGTTAAGTCATGCAGCTGTTTGGAAACTTTATTAAATCTGTTTCTACAGTTCATGCTCTGTTCTCCAATGATGTCTTTCTTTTTCTCCCCCCCCCCCTCGCTTTCTTTTTCTTCCTTTGTCCTTCCCTGTCGGGACAACTGCCAAAACCGAGCATTCCTGAAGATCGATTAGAAAGCTCTTGCTTCTCTGCTCACTTCATCAGTGTACAGTCCTTCGCATAATGCTCTTTACATAGGTTCAGCAGAAAGACCTTTAGCCAGCAGTTAAAAGCTGTATGATATTCAGTGCCTAAGGTAACAGTACAAGTTTGAACTCAAAATAGTAACTGTAGAAAAAAATAACAGGTTACATTGTAGGGGTTTAAAAAAACAAAGGCAATCCTCTGTACATTTTTATTGAATTGTGTGAACTGGAATTGTTTAATGTACCTTTCAAAGTGTGTGAGGTAAGTGTGTCAGAGGGAGGAGTAATCTAAGCAAGATGTAATAGTTCTCCTACATGTTTCTACTTTGTTACTTTACATCCATATAATACTTTATATGCTGTACTTGTTACATTTGCTGATTTAGGTAACAAGTACTGGTGTAAATTAAAAGATTTCTAGTTAGAAGTTGAATTCTGCAGTAGCTGGCAGGTCATATGTGTATATTGTGTGCGTGTGCAATGGGTATGTGCATTTCTCTGTATTTTTTTACTAACACCTAAAGAACCATGTCAGGATTTCAGACATGTAGCTATATGAAAGCATAGAAGCAACTTAAAATGGAAAACCCACAGGCAGCTAGATGTGTCTCAGAGATACAACTCCAAAAAGCCACAAACTGTAGCACTTAGGAAACGTATCTTAGGAGATATAGTAAGCCTGTATGAAGTTTTCTCACTACTTGAAAAGTGGATGATGAAAACAAACCCTGAGTGCTTCAAAAGCATTTCTTGTGGTACTTGAAGCACAATAGTTGGGAAGAACAAACTACTTGTTAGGTAAGTTGAAAATTGGCTGGATGGCCAGTCTTTTGAAGGCTCAGCATCTTAGTGGTGGCAGGCGGTGAGTGGAGCGTGAGGAGGCTGGGCTTGCTTTATCTGGGGAAGTGACGGCTCTGGGGCAGTCTAATAGCAGACCCCCAGTTGCCTGAAGAGCAGTTTGTGGGAGTGATCAAGTTAAACTCTTCATGGTAGAGGCAAAGAGTGTAAAAACAAACCCCCAAACCCATGGATAGAAATTGCAGCTTGAGAGGTTCAAATTGGATGTTAGGAAAAGCATGTTAACTTGGGGGATAGTACAGCACTAGAGCAGGTTATCCCAAGGCATTGTGGAGTTTCCATTCGTACGAGGGGCTGAGTATTGGCTAAAAAATGCCAAGCCTCAAGCAGTGACCAGCTGTGGTGTGAGCAGGAATTGTAACCCAGGCGTGAGCTGGGACTGCAAGCCTCCAGAGGTTTCTTGAAAGCAGTGTTTGTATGATTTTAAGTGGCTTTGCCGTGATCCCCATTTTATATGCAAACAATACTGAACAGAGCTATTTGTTTTCAATTTTCTGCCAATAAGAGATGATTTCCTGACTTTTCCTTTGCACCAGTAAGAGTTAAATTTCATTTTGACTGTTACATAGTAAAGAATTGCCTGGAGGCAGCTGAACTGGTGACAGAGGATGGAAAGACATACCCCTGTATGCCTTTCAAAAGTAAACTTACCGCTTTTTGAAAGTTAGTGAAAGAGGAAGAATTGGCAGTTATGTCACATTTCAAATCATTTCTTCTACAATGAATTTCTTCTGTACATATGTGGGGTGTTGTAAAAATTATATGGGAATGTTGTCGGGAAATCCTTTTGATTAATTAAAAAAACCTGCTTCCCTCTGAAGTTCTGTGGTGATGAACAGCTAGTTACTGTCACCTTTTTTCCCTGAGTTCTAAAGCAGAGGATGTCTACATCCTTCAACATTACTGTATAGCTTGAAAAGCTCTAATATTAATCGGTAAATATTTAGAGTTGAAACTTTTCTTATGTTTGAATATTTTTTTTAAACCAGTGGTAGACACACATGAGCTAATGTAGTTTCTGAAGGCCTAAAAGTTCATTAAGAGCTATTGAATGAAATGAACCAAATAATATATTAGCAGTGCATGATTAGCAGCATTCTCATCTTGTCCTGTTGTAAAATTCGTGTAGGTTTAGTAAAAAGTTTTAAAAATCAAATTTACCAGTGCTGTGCAACCTCTTAAGTAAATCAGCCTTTTTAAGTGAATTGATGTTGAGGCCATGTCTCCACCTGTGGTGTTCCTCTCTTCTGCAGCTCTTTGTCTCCTGAACTGTGATTTGTCTGAGTTTTACCCATGACCCTCGCTAAAATGTAGTGATTATGTAGATGTACTAAGAAAGAGGTATTTGCTATATTTAAAAAGTGTCAGAAAGTGTCAGTGCTGATCTTTGTGAAATGTGTTGTGCCCATGGGGAAGGAGACCTACTTTGAAGTAGGCAGGAATGAGCTTGTCTAGTCGGTGGGTTTAATTTCAGTTTACAGTGGCATCTGCTGATCTGTTTGGTGATACCATGGTTTTTCATCTGTGTTACCATATTGGTGGAAGGGCTAGTCACTGCTGTGCTTTCAGAATGCCTGGAATCTTGCAGTTTTCAGGGGCAGACTTTTTACATTGATAGATATATAAATCTGGTGATAGCATCTTGTACTACATCAAAGACAACTGTGGCGACTCATTCTTCAACTTCAGGCTATGTTAAGCTTGTGCTGTCCTTTCCTAATAAGCATGACCGTGTCGCATCCCTGGGTCAGCCTAAGGATTTTCCCCATCAAGCGTGCCCTGTTTCCAGGCCTTCATCCTGCGGATGACCTCAGTTGCCCATCTTCTGTTGAAACTTTTAAATGAACATTCAAATACGTTGTTTGGTCCTGGTCTGTCCCCATTTCCCTTGTGTGGTATTGTTATCCCCTGGCTGATATGGTGCTTTGCCTGCCTCAGTCCTTGCCGAAACTGATTCTTCAGGGTTGTTCAATGCTGTTTGTGCAGTAATGATCTTTTTTTTTTCTTCTGTTTTTTTTTGGAGGGAGGTTGAGAAGGATGGTTGTTAATAGAAAGGCAGACAGATCACAGCAGCAGTGCATATAGCTTTGGAGTTACACAGCTGACCGCTGTAAATCTGGCTGAACCTGTTGCTCCCTTTTCAGTGTAACTTGGACTGATTTACCCCTAAAATAAAGCCAGGAATTGCAAAGGATAGAGACTGTGGTCTCAGCTGCTTTCGGGTTGCTGTGCTCTTCACACAGTTTACTCAAGAGAAATCTTCAGAACGTGCATGAACTCAGCAGGAAAAAGCTAGCTTTTTGGGGTACAGTGGTATAATTGATGTTGAACAGTTAAAAGGATTATTGCAGCTTATCTGAAGAGAAATAACAAGCTTCATTATCTAGTGATGGCAATTACTTTGCTTTGTAGTCATACAAAATAATTCTTTTATAAGAGAAGAAATTCCACTGTGCAAGAGCAAATATTTGAAATGGAGCAAGTGATGTGTGTGGGAATTTGATATGTTCATGGAACACTGTTATATGCTAAAGTAGATAGATATTTTTCCTTTACAAATGGAGGAGCTGAAGGTGCTGGAGATGCCACAACTTCTGTTCACTAGTTTGCCACATGCTTTCTCTTTCCTTTGCCCCTTTTTCCTTTTTTGACTTCTCATTTGATATGCCTGGACAGTCCTTACTTGCAGTGCTATTATCATTGTCCTGATGATACAAAGAAAATACTTTCTTAATATGTTGTGAAACATAACATGATTTATAATCCTGTGTGTACTTTTAAAGAGAAAATGAACCACTGAATATAGTGTGGTCAGGCACCACACTTTGACATGTTTGTCTGAAATGGTGGACCTTCGCATACTTTGGAAATAACATTTTGGTGTACTAATCTCTGGGAAAGTCATTTCTATTATTGTTGGCTCCTGTGTTTAGCACGCAGCTCTCAGTTGACATACTATACATTATAGAAAAATGCTTGTGACTCAGCTAACAAAAACCCAATGAAGTGTCTAAATTAAGAATCCTGGTTTTGTGCCTTTTGGCACGTGTACTTTTTTTCTTATTACTGCATGCTGTCCTCTCTTACTTGTACACAATGCAGTCAGGCCTCTGCAGCAGTGTGTGGATACTGGCAAGACCACACTCCATCAGTTTTATATAAGCAGCAATTCTGCTTAAAAGAAAATCTACCATTTTCATGCCACAAGTAGAAGGCACAAGTCCAAAAGAGTAGAAGGCAAAAATCTGTCAGACTTTAAATTATATTTAAGTATAGATTAATTCTTTTAAAATAGCAATGCTGTTTCTGTGGCCCTCTTTTCTTGCACTACATTCATTTAGCTGTCAGCCTTTACATGTAGCTATAATAAGGTACAATTGCAGTGTGTATTTTCATTGTAGACTGGGGCATATATAGTTTTACATAGCTTCAGATGAATGTTCATCATAATGCTAGGTATAAAACAATCACAAAAATAAGATGAAGTATCTAACTGAAAAAGGCTATGAATACCTGAAAACAGGGCCTACAAGAAGGCTGGAGAGGGACTTTTTACAAGGGCATGTTGTGATAGGGCAAGGGGGAATGGTTTTAAATGAAAAGAGGCTAGATTTAGATTAGATATTAGGAAGAAGTATTTTACTGTGAGGGTGGTAAGACATTGCAACAGGTTGCCCAGAGAAGTTGCAGATGCCCCATCCCTGAACTGTTCAAGGCCAGTTTGGACAGGACTTTGAACGACCTGATCTAGGGAGCTGACCCTGCCCATGACAGGGAGGTTGGAACTGGATGATCTTTAAGATTCCTTCCAGCCCAAACCATTCTATGATTCTGTGAAAACAAAATACTAATAACTGCCCAGTACAAAACTGCAAACTTATTTGGTTACTAAAGTTATTAATAGGAAACTCTGAGAATTCCTGTGATTTACTGACTGTAATGTCAAACTGACACTATACAGGTTTTTAGAAAAAGCCAAAGATAATAAAAGTCGTGTGCTGTAGCATAAAGAGGCTTTTATTCATTTGATGTGCTTATGGAATTAAATTTTACAGTCTAGAGATCTCATCATTGTATGTCACAATGTTAAAATGTATCCAGATTAGGTCAGTGCTTGGTTTTTGCAGCTAAATACCCAATATAAACTAATTGCAGCTGCTGAATGTAAATATTGTGTGCTTGAGAATGAGGTTCCTTGAGTTGTTCATGGAAGAGAGTGGTTGGGGCTCTGAAAGGCACAGCTCCTACTCACCAAAGAAGTCCTTTCTTTTTGGTAACTCCTTATAGTTATGAATTCATAACCTGAAGAGTTTTGAAAGGCTAATGTAGACTTCATAAGTCTACAAAGAAAGACTTCAGGCATAATAGCTGAAGTTATTGTGCCTGAAGAGAAACCACCTTTTCAGGGGTTTCAAGTGTTACTGTGTGCTTTAAAAAATCAAATGTTGTTGGCTTATTTCTTCTGGATTCGTTTGCTGCTGCATTGTAAAACATTAATTTAATTTTACATATGTTTAGCCTAACAATGCTGTGAAGAAATTTGAAGAATGCCCTTGGTTGAGACTTGTCAGTAAACATCTAATTTCTTATACTTGGTGACTTTCTAAGTATCCCAAGCATGTCCCAGTTTCTTTTCCTGTACTGGGATAACATTGTTATGACACAACCTTCAGGAAGGAGTCAGTCATCAAAATCCTTATCACCAGACTCAATATATATGGGGCAGTCTCCATTAACAAGAGACAAATTTGGACCATCCTGTTTGTGGTAGGTGAGAGCAGACCTCTCCCTGTATCCTCATGTGATTTCTGTGCAGTCTTCAGTAATAACTGAATCTGCATGACGTAGTCCCTTGGGCTGCTGGGCTTCTGTGAGGATTCCGGTGTTTACAGTCACATTGCTTTTATCTCCAGTTGAACTTCTGTTCTGTTTTCTGAACAGCATTTGAGGCTTGGGTCTGAATAACATTTAGCCAGCAAAGTAATACCACTTTTGGATTGTTGCTATACAGATTTTCCAAGCAGAAATTTCTTGCAAGGTGAAGAAAAGCAAAACAAAACTGTCCTTATCTGTGCGAACACTTTAGGAAAAGAAGAAATGAGTATTGATGCATCTGTTTTCTGTCTTTACTATAGGGGTGCAGGATCCTCAGCATGAGAAGATAATTACTGTGACTACTAATGGAAGTATTCACAGCCCCAAGTTTCCTCACACATACCCACGTAACACTGTACTAGTATGGAGATTAGTAGCAGTAGATGAAAATGTATGGATACAGCTTACTTTTGATGAAAGATTTGGGCTTGAGGACCCAGAAGATGACATTTGCAAGTAAGTTACTTTTCCTTTAACTTAAAAAATCTGAAGAGAGGTGTGGGGGATGGAACAAAAGTGTTGCTTGAGTTTTGCAAAAATGACACCTGTGTGTCAATATATTTTTAAAATGTATCTTTTAAAGTATTGGTTTATGACTTTGTTTTGCAGTGCTAGAGAAGGATTTAATGATTGAAAGCTTTGGGATCCTCACATTTTTCCTTCTGCATAGAGTATCTACACCACAGATCTTTCATGATACAAAAAAAGTGAAATATTAAATACCTCACTCAAAAGTTTTGACATCTGGAAAAGTACTCTTGACAGAATGTTTGAGGAATGAGTGTCTGATTTTTACAGGGAAGATTTGGGTAAGCAAGATACCTGAAGTGAAATTCAGGTCACGACACAAAGTACTACATCCCTGTTCAAAAAAACCAACCACCCTGCTGTACAATATTTTAATGGCCTTTAATGGTCAAGTTCTCAGTTTTCTATGAAAAACAGCACTTATGGCATTAATTGACGTTCTTGAATGGTATTGTTATTTTTTTGGACTTCAATAATTTAATATTCTGTCTGCTCAGTTGCTGGTGTGGGTTTCTGTAGGACCTGTGGAATCTGTGTTTCCTTTTTATGACTCACAGCTGGAGGCTTTGTAACTTGAGCAGGGAACAACCATGACATAGCAGGTACCAGAATGGATGTTCTGAACCAAATCATCTGATTGATCAAGTTTTGGATATTTTGTGAGGTAGTAGAGGCTGACATTATATATGCTTTTCTGTGGGTGGGTGAAAGGGGAGAGATCCTAAACTCTTGTATCCTGTATCTGTCTGCCATCAGAGCAACACTTTGTAAAAAAACCCAATGTGTGAACAGCAGTATGTTGCCTGAGCTCTTTTCAGTAAATTAAGTAACAGATAAAATACGTCATTTGAATGGTAGATCCTCCTTTGGTGTGTTCCTGGAGAGGTACTTCACACAAGATTTTCCTTTCAAAGTAGTTGGTTGTTTTCTTCTCTGTTTCTGGTTTTATTTTTTTAGTATTTTATATACACATTTGATTTGATTTTTTATTTTAGTTTTTCTAATTAAGTGATACTTGGTCGGTTTTATATTTTTGTATCAACTTTTCATATCAAATTTGAATTTCCTGAATGTTACTTCTGCACTTACTCTTAGTTAGAGAGATGAGGTTCGTAAAAGATGGGCATATATCTTCCTTTGGTAATTCTGGCAGAAGTAATTGTTAAGGCTATGTCAGATATAATTAAAATACTAAGTACTACAAACATATGTTTGCTCAGATGAGTGTCCTAACTTTGCACAATAATTCTCTCCTCTAAATGAAAACTTAGCTTCCTTTTTCTCTTCTTTGCATATGACAGAGTGAAGGGGCAAGTGAAAGAAAATCCAGGTAGGGTGATTCATTCATCCACTTGCAAAGAAAAAAGTAAGATAAGCTAAAATATTTTTAATATTACAACTAGACTAGTATTTTAATGGGAGTACATTTATTTTAAGTAAACAATGTGCTGAATACAGAAGTACTGATCAAATTAAGAAACAGTAATAAGTCGCTCATAATCTTCACTCAGCTGTAATCTTATCATGCTCATATTTGTGCAGGGATACCAGGAAGTTCTGTGAATGCAATTCCTGATACATGCCCCTTTGAGGACACATTGGGGTTTTTGGCTTGGAAGATAATGACCTGGAAAAGGGAGTTATATTGTTGTTTTTAGACAAATGAAGAAAACATAGGTAGGGTGCCTATGAAATTTAAATTCATAACAAACTCAGTAAAGGAAGAGAATGTGTACCTTGTTTGATGTGAAGGGTGTATACATAATTGACCAGTTGATGAAATAATTAAAATACAGATAGGTTAACTACACAAAACAATTCCTCACAGGCCAGGTAAGCTACCAGTTATCAGAGTAATCTCTCTTTATAAGTAATGTCTTATGTTTCTTATCTCCTGTAGTTCCTAATAAAATTATTTGTTTTTCCAGTACCTTCTGTAGAAAAGCTAAGGGGTTTTATTGACTGCATCACGTACTCTTTATTGCTCCACTGTTTCTGCCATCTTTAAACACACAATCTGTAATGTTGCTGTAGAGTACTTGACAGTTTCTCCAAAGGCAAGTTTATATGACAAAGGGCAGAACAAAATTGGACATTCAATTTAATGTATTATAACTCTGACCTTACAGTGACCTGATCCTTCAGTTCTTACCTGTGGTTGAAACTAGGTTAAAAACTGCAGCCTAGTAATGTTAAACTTCCTGTGCAACAGTGTGCAGTTTGTACTAGGGTAGCTTTTTATCCTGTCTGTACTGTACCAGAGGACCTCAGGAGTTGCCTGTAGTGGTCATTCTCGCAGTTTTTAGTTCCTCTACCTGCTTCTTAAGCTACATGTTCTATTCAGTGCCAGAGCTTTCTCCATCATTGCTGTAGGCTGTAATGGCCTGAAGTGTCAGCTCACTGGGCTGATGAGAATACACTGGAGTATTAGTTTGAGATAATTAGCAGCTTTTAAATGTCATAGGAATTAAAATATTGCTCACACATTGGGGAAAAAAATGAAACAAAACCAGATCCAGCTATAAAGCAATATAAAGACTGTTTTTTCTTAACATAGTTCTGTAACAGGAAAACAGCAGTAGTGCTGAATGAGAAATGTCCTAGGTGTATCCTGAAGCAATGGCAAGTTTCTGCCTGTATCTGGCTAACCTGACTTCCACACTTGGATTTCTCCAAAATCAGTTTTGACACCTCAAGCTGTTCTGTGAGGTCTTTTCATCTAGCATGACTATACAGCTACACTGAAAGTACTGACCTAGTCTCCACTTTAAATACTTTCTTGAATCTGAATCAGAGTGACCCTGCATGGCTTTTTTTCAACTCTGTTTTTTCCTGCAATTCGGTTCACAGTATCTACTGATGTATACCATTTGCATTACAGCAAATTTTGTGTTTAAGAACAGCAATCCTGACCCAGCCTTACCTGGAGCAGCATTAGCATGTATTGATTGTTATGCTAATTCTCACTGGTTCTAAGCGGAATTGTGGTGTTCTGTAAGTTTTGGAAACAAAGTTTCAATTCTATTTTTTTTAGAATAAACTTCTGATATTTTGTGTCCATTTCTCCAGGTGATTTTTGTCCTGGTTTTACAATTGTGATTTGCTTGAAATTTAGGCAGTGCATCTCTGCATTACTTAAAATACAGGTAATGATTTTTAACAATAGCTCTGTTTCAACTGCACAGCATCCTTTCTATGGGCTAAATGTTAAGAATCCACTGTGTCCTTTCCAAAGTGAATAACAAACTTCAAACTACATGGAAGCTAAATCTGTGCATGTATCTCAGGGGAGATTCAGGTTATTTGGTTGATAATACAGATATATAAAACTTTGCAATATTGCAGTATTTTCAGCCTTGTATACTTTGTTTAATTTCAGTTGTGATTTGTGAAAGAAAAAGGTTACAAACAAAAGAAATTTCCCAGCAAATGAAACAGGAAAGGAGAAGGATGCAATCTCCTGGCTGTTTTGTGCAGTGCTGTTCACATGATTAGAACTGGCAGTGAATTTTCCCTATATAAGAGAATTTCTAGCTAATAGAGGCATAGTAGATTTACATTCTGGATGCTCACCCATTCTGATGGGGAGAATCAGCAGCTTTTCTTCTGCTGATACAACAACTGATAAGATAGGTCATTATTTTCATGATGTTAGCCCCTCAGTGCTGTTTTAATCACGAGGCCATTAGACTTCTGTGTCTGACAGCTGCTGTCATCAAGGAGGTGCCATAACTCTGTCTGACCAGGAGGGACTGATTTTTGCTTAATTGTTGCTTGTTGTCCAGATCTGTTGCTTTTGTTGCTGTGTGATCAACTCTGTGACAGAAAGAGCATGGCTGTTAGAGTTGTCTGTAAAGGGTAGTCTGATGCTGCGAGTGGGTTGAGCACTGGAGCATTACATACAAAGCTGCAGTAGGAGAAGAAAAAAAATATTTTGTGGGAATTTTGGGTTTTGTTTTTTTTTTTTTTTCAGTGGTAGCAAAGGAGACTTTTAGCAGCTGCATATGTGAATCTGTTTATATAGTAGTGTAAGTGAAGCATTTATCTATAATGTTTAGAAAGACTTCCCAAAGCTTGCCCAATTAATATGTGTAATGCGTCCAACTTTAGCCTGAAGAAAATTAATTCAGCCAAAGGCAGCTGTCAGTGCTGACATGGAGCAAAATATATGTGAGCAGTACTTTTTTTTTTTGTGCTCTTCACATCAAATTAAATACGTAACTCTTAATACTATGAATGTGCTTCCTCTAAGGGAAGGATGATGCTTCTTAGGATGATGCTTAAAGATACAGAGCCACATGCATTAAATTCACTACTTCCCTTTCCTCTAATGTCTCTGTAAGCAACTTCCCTTCACTTCAGATCTGTCATGACTGAACTGTGCCCAAGCTATTTCCTTCCACCCAGGGAGCATCAAGGTTCTGTGGTAGAAAACATAACCCAGCCGCCTTCAACAGTCATATGTGTTCCTAATGAATGTATTGCTAGGAAATTGTTATCAAGGGTTAAAAAAATAGAAGATTTGGCTCAGTCTGACAAGACTGAAACAAATGTATTAAGAGGAAACATACAGACACTGTCTTTAGTCAGTGGCTATGAAAAAGGAAAATATTTGCTTAGCTGTCTTTTTCTTTTTTTTGACATACATTGTGTCAAATGCAAAGTGTGCAGTGATAAGTTATGGTAAACACAAAAAGGCTAAACATTTTGTTATGTAATTTTCTAAAGAGACTTTTCTGTGTAATGTAAGATACAGTGAGTAACTTGCACCACATGGAGCTTCCTTTCTGTAATTATTACAAATCTGTACATCCAGCATGTAGAGTAAAATATGGATGAATGACTGCAACTCCTAAGTGCTTCAGTAAAAAAGAGGACAGATATTTTGTTTCTGTTTGGCCCCTTGTTATGGAAGTACCTTGGAGCATAACTGATCACATATACGGAAGAATAATGTCAGCATCTTTTTCTTATAGAAGGATGAAATTCCACCCCAAAACATGACCTCAGGGGAAAAAAAAAAAGGGTTTGGGATAGTTTGGTTGGGTTTTTTTCAAGTGCATTATTGAGGCAATATTGATATATGTGTGGAGAGCGTACTAAAATCAAGCACTGATTCAGGAAAAAATGTAACTGTTCAAAGAAATTATTAGTTCTGGGGCTTTTGAGAGCAGTGAGTTCTTTATCAAGGTCTAGTTCCCAAGAAAATTGTTTTCTAGACAACTGATGGGCTGTCCTTACTGTCAGACAGTCTTAAATGCTTCTCATGGACTGTGATTACAGAGGGTGAAGTTATCTCTTGGGTAAGTACAAAGTTCAAGTTGGCTTTGAATAACTGGACAAAGACCTTTCAATGAACTCTGTATTTAAAGAACTGGTGCAGACAAGTCTCATGGTGACTTGTTTGGCTAAGTAGCTGGACTGCTGGGATTTGGGCAGCTTCTCCTTCTTCCATCCCCCACTCTGAAGACACAGGGGTTGCAGTTGCCACCTCTGTTTCAAAATTCAGAAAGCAGTGAGGAGTCTCACAGAATTTCTAAGGCTTCAAATTCAAAACAGGAAAAAGAGTCAGCACCAAACCCCACAGACTCTGAGAACAAAGATGAATGTTACAGTGAAGACCAGTCCTTAATGCTCTCTTCTTACAGCTGTTGCCTTAGAATTTCAGTGTGTTTAATTTTAGCCACCTGGTTTTTATTAGATGCTGTGTGTATAGGTGGGCTGGGCTCTGTTTAGATGACTATGTATCAGTGATACGTCAATGTCTCTTTCATTATTGGCTTTAACTTCTTCAGCAAAAATGAAATCATACTGAAGTTAAAAATTACTATAGCTCTGCTCTGCAAGTCAGATCCATTTTATAGTATCAATTCCATTAATATATGGAATTATAAAAAGCATATGAACTCTCATTCATCGATGCACAATTTCTTTTTTACTTTTTTCTTTTCCCAACACACTAATTATTTGTTAATCAGTTCTATTCAAAGCCTGAAAGGGGGTCTTATAATTTAAAAGGCTGGGATGAGTTCTAGCATTCAAGTGTCTTAGATTAATTGAAATTACTGATAGGAAAGAATTACTATGAAATAGCTAATTTATGACCTTGGTAGCAACATTGGTGTTTTACTGGTGGCAGGAAAGTGGCATTTTTGGTGCAGTGCATAGAAAGTGCTGTAAAACTTGTGTTAAGGCAGCTGGTGGAATACATCCCATGTTTCTGGGATTGTTTGTTTTGATTTGGATTGGTTTTGATTTTCAGTTGCTCAGTCCATTTGCAAGACAACTGAATGGTGCCACCAGTTCAAGAGAGGTTTAAATGTTGAATGAATTTAAATGGAGGATGAGAGTGAGGGTTGGGCTTCAAAGTTTTTAAGAAGTTAGGTTAATTTAGGGACAGACCTTGGTTATCTAAAAATTGTTCTTTTACATATAATGAAAAAAAGATTAAAACTACAAAAGTTCTTTTTTTCCACGTGAGTTCAGTTGTAGCAATATTATTTCAATTTAATGAACACAGAAGGTTCCAATAGACTTGTGTATCCTGCTGTCTATGCTTTGAAAAAAAAAGATTGGGTCTTTCATGAGAAGTAATATCTGGATCTGTTTCTGTTCTGATATCATTGAACAAAATTGTGGTTCCTTGTATTTTGTTTTTTATTATTATTTTATTTTATGTAAGAGACAGCTCTTTTTTTTTAATTTTATTTATTTTTTATTTTCCATGCTTCCAGAACAAATTGATTCTTTGATCACCAAATAATTCAAGCACTACCTCATCATCCAGCTGGTCCGATTTTGCTAGTTTAGCTACTGTCCACAGTTCACACTGGCAGAGGTGTGTGCTGTACCCAGAAGTATACTCATTCCTTTGGGTTCTCTACTGCTTATTAAAAGTTGCTTTAATATCATTCTCATGATAACAGATTTGTAAATATTACCAAGTACATAATGCAGGCAGTAAAAGAAGATAAAATATTAGAAGACCAAAGCACAGTTATAACTGATGTTACTCTGTAACACACATTTCTGAAGCTTCAAAAAGAGTAAACTCAGCTCTGCAGAAAGGGTTTAGAGCTGCAAAATTGTACTCTCTAAGCAAATCAAAGTGCAATATAAAAAAGGGAAAGAGGAGATAATTCTCTGAGCAGAATGAGAGGACAGCATAGCCTATATGATATGATCAGAAGGACATGCTGCACAAACAGGGTCTGTCACTGCATTCTTGCCCACCCATATTTCCCTTCCTTACAGTAAATCCAGCAGTCATTTGTAGTACACACTGTTGCTATGGGTCACTCTAATGGGTATTATTTTGCAAGTAATCTAAGACCTATTTTCACAGCCCAGATGAGTGTTAGGAGAGTGATTGCTGATGAGTGGGCAGTTGACATAATCCCTTACTCCTTTTTCACATCAGAGACTGCACTCATTGGCTTAGAAAACATTTTAGGCTCCTTACAATTCCTTCCTGGTCCCCTCAGTCTCAAGCAAGCGGTTTGAATAAAGTAAACTATGTCCACAGTATCAAAATATTTTTGTAAATGATCCTAATCCTAATTTATTGCTTCTAAAATCGTTCCATGTTATCGTAGTTGGCTGCTTCTAATGGTGTACACTGAAGTAACTTTCTTCAAAAATATGTGTGGCACTGCTGGGTCTTGCTTCTGTCTAGTATGCTCTGGGAACAGCTGTTACTGATGCAGATCCCCTGCTCCCTTGCCACCACTTGTTAAAAGCTAGAAGGAAATGTCCACTATAAGGAGGCACAGAAACACACTGTGAGCCATCACCACCTGAGTTTAGGGATCTAGACAGAGCTTGTAGCCACCTCCAGTTTCTGGTATGGCTCTTGTAGGTCCTGATGTCAAGGGAAACACAAGCTGTAAGGGCAGGCCCAGCAATGTAATCTAAAGTTACCCTGTGTAGTAGCTAAATATCCCAGTTTATACATAGTATGCACTCCTTTCCTAGTACTTTCTGGTTACTGAAAGTCCTAGTACAGTTAAGCCCATAGGCTCACCATCAGGTTTATAAGCAGCTTTCTCCTGTTTGATCAGCAGGAATAGCAAATTTACCGTCCTATTCTTAGATGGATGGTTATATTTCTTCACCTGTTATGCAGCTTTTCTTTCTTCTCTTCCTCCCCTGTCCTGTTCCTTTCTCTTTCCCTCTCACTAGATGCTGTGGTCACTTTGATTGCTTCTTTATGTGCATCATCAATGTTTTAACAAAATACGTTGCTCACATGAAATTGTAGTTAGGCAGTCGTACCAGCAAATAGTGTCAATCAGTAACAGTCCTGGCTTCACTTGATACTACTCCATTAGGATAAAGTAGAAGTGAAATGTAATGCAGTTTACATTAATCTGTTCTCATCTGACAATCGGCATATCTGAGAAGATGTATGTGGATGAGAAATTGCAGAAAGGAAGGTTGCTCTTATAAAAAAGGTTGATCGTCATGTGGAAGTGTCGTAGGGGTTTTGTAAGGTAAAATGAATAGATTTTTTCCTTTTCTGACTGTAATATGGGAAGAGAGAAACCAGTAAACTAGCAGCAATTATTAAGTAGTACCGCTTCATACTAGTCTTTAATTCATTTGCTGTGACTGGATTAAAAATAGGCTTGCATAATTTTATGACCACTAGCTTACAGCTAGATAAACTGAAGTGAGAAGAAACTCTTTACACTCTTCAGGTGAAAACTGATCTCCTGCTAGGGTTGGGAACACACTTTTTTTTCTGCCTCATGTGGTCTTATGCGACTGCTTGGTTACATTATAGGGATTTTCCACTTTCTGTTGAAGTAGCAATTACTAGCCTGTCCTGAAGCAGGATATTGGCCTTCATGATAAATGGTCTGTCCAGGATTGGTAAGTCCTGTGTGCTAGCGTAGCAGCCAAGAGACCATATGTTATTGTATTGCTGAACTAAAGAAATAAAGGTGTTTTCGTTTAAATAAACATAGATGGAGCCCCAGCCTCTATTGAGGTAGACAAAAGGGAGGGTAAAGGGAGAGGGGAAACAACCATAATGATGCCATGATGATGCTGTATCATTGAAGTGTGCTTCAGGGGAAAGGGTGCTGCCTGCACTGCCATGGGTGAATCTTCGCACTCTGAAAATGCCCCTTGGGCATTTTCTGTTTGTTTTCCAAAATATGCTTTTGAATATTGTTATGAAATTGCTTAACCAGTAGTTTTCACATTGTGGACTGGAGTCATTGCTACATTTGTAAGAATGTGCATAAGGAAAAACTTAATATTTGGGATACTAGAATAAATATTTTAAATGCTGCTTGAAAAACAATGATAAAAACATGGAACTTCCACAGCAGCTGGAAAAGATATATTGACTACTGTGTCAGTAGTGTTAGAAATTTTATAGTGAATTAGCAAGAATTCTTTACAACCTTGGCTGTTGATGTGAGCTCAGAGCTCCACTGATGATTTTGGTTTTATACAAAATATTGATCTTTACAGTAAGAACATGTGATTTATTATGAGCACTGTAATTTCTAAGATAAAATGTACCAGACTTTACAGAGAAGTACTGGGAAAAAGCTGGTCAGGCACTTCATTATCCAAAATCTGGAGAGGGTAGTACTGGATGGTGTAGGATACTTACTGAGCTGGTATGCTGTCTGGTAGCAATGGACTGACTCTTTATGAATGGAAATATGATTTAGAGAGTACAATGTCCAGTGCAGCAGGCCTCTGATTTCTGATGGCTGTTTCCACATGGTGTACTGTAAGTACATAATAATAATAACAACTTGTATGGGTATTACTTCAGGGGGCTGGGGACCACATAGTGACAAAGAATAGGAGTACTGGCAAGAATAATCCATCTTATTGTCATTTTTGTTACATGCATTATTACTTCATAACATGTTCAGGATGCTGAAGAAATCTATGGTCCACATATGCAGTTCGGAGCAGAAAGCAGGCAGACTGAAGGCAAAACAGTGCAAGAAAATGTTCCATGTAAATGTTATCCATTTTCTAGTCCTTGAAAAATAACGTTTTCAAGTGACTTTGATTTTGTAGAAAATCTTTTTTACTCACTGTATTTTATGTGGCTACAGGAGAATATGTAGTCAAATAGGAAAAAGGTAAGCGTAGCATAGTAACCCTGAGCGATGGAAACTCATGGAAACTTACTCCCTGTGGAACTTCTTCCTTTGCATTTTAAGATGAAGGCCAAGGTAAGTAAATGGACTGAGGTATCATTTGCAAGTGGATTCATTTATGTTAGTGTGTTTTTCCAAGCTCTGCAATTTTCCCAAATTCATCTTTGTCTTTAATACATAGTAATCATAATGTTGGTATGAATTTTCATGCACTTTTTTGTTTTGTATCTCTGTTCTACTCATAATGCTATTTTCAGACCAAACTTAATCCTTATTTAAAGAGAGCAAAAAATGTTTCTTATCCTGACTGACACTGGGGATAGCTACCATTCTGTGGCACAAAGAAGTAAGGTGCTAAGAAGTTTGGCAATCAGCCTTTTAAAAGGAGGAGTTTGGGAAACCATCTTCATTCCTTCTTACCTCCACTTTTGATATGCAGGATTACAATGTCTTTTTTATAGGATTCTTATTATATTGCTTGCAATAATGTACCAGTAGAAGTTACACCAGTATTAATTAGTTTGTAGCACAGGCTGTCAAGGACTGGATTCTGTGGTTGCTGTATTCCTGGAAATACTTCCTTACATGCTTTATCTGTATCAGTAGTTTAACATTTGCATCAATAATTACAGGCTCACTGCCTGAATATAGAGTTTTGTTTTAGAGCCTGAAGTACATTTACCGATGTATCTAGTTTACAGTTTCTCAGTCTTGTGGAAAAGTCAATTTCCCTTTCACCCTACAAGGCAGAAGTTACTTTCAGAGACTACAGGATGTTCACATACTTAAGATGGAGATACTTAAATGCTTAGTAGTGCACCTAGATGCCAGTCATGGTGATTTATTTCCTAGAGGTGTTTGAGTGCCAGTGTACTAGTCATCAGGGAAATAATAAGTTTTCAGCAATATTAGGTTTATTGATTGGCACTGAAGTAAACTTTTGATACAGAGGGGAGTTTGGGGAGGAGGGTGAAGAGATGAATTTCTTAGGGTTTCTTGTTTCTGTATGCAGTGCTTTCAGTATGGTTCACCAAGTGGCAAACCGATTATGCAAGGTGTGTAGGTCTCAGCTTCACGTGGTGCCTCAGTTTTTCTGCAGATCCACAGAAAATGGAAATCTGTTTTCTGGTAGACTGCAGAGTAGCAGCCTGACAGTTAATTTCTCCAAATCAAACAACCAGTGCATCCTTTTATCTTCATGAAAATGTTCAAATGTTTGAAGATTAGAATTCTGGGGTTTGAACTCTGTCTTGTTTTTCACTTTCACTTGTAGTGTTGTAAATGTACATTTATGATCAAATTGGCTTACAGTGAATAAAGGGAAAGAAAACTGAAGTCTAAGGATTAAACTTTTTTTTCATGTATCGTAAATACCAAGGTAGAAATAGAGAGTTGTGCGGTTGTCTTAGAAGCCTCAGGCTGTTACTAATCAGTATGAGGAAAAATTAAATAGAGAGAACCATGGCAACCATCTAACATTTGTGAATGAATCTGTGTTTCCATAGGGCAGTTCCTAATGTACAGTACTGCATATTCTAAAATAGATGTATTTAGAGTAGGTTGGCGCAGAAACTACAGCCCATATTTGGTGAGTGGCAGTTAGAAATGTTCTCTGTTTATACCTTGAGTATCTTTATTTTACGGAAAATGTAGACATGGCAGGATACTTGGGGTTTTTATGCTCATTTGCTGTATTGGCTGAGAGTGATACCTATTGCTGGTAGAGATGTTTGTGTATAATTAAACATAATTTTCTGAGTACAGAAACCTGACCTCATCAGTTATTTCTTTGGATTATATCTGGGTATGCTGTTTCTTTCCAGTGACTGTTATAACACAGTGTGTGTAGGATCAGCAGATACAGGTACTACAATGGAAATTTATGCATATCATTGCTGTTCCATCATCTTTTCTCTGGTTTTATGTTAAAGCATAAAGCATGACAGAAAATACAGAACGTAACTCTCAAATGTTGGATAATCTGTAATGATACCCAAAGGAGTTTCCTCTTGTAATGGAAGGCACTGCCAAACCCTCCTAAAGTGGATGAATGCTATGGATAAATTGCCCATGCAGTGAGCCTCAGGAACTGGAGTCAAATGACTCTGTGTAACTTGTTTCAGAAATTCCTGTTGGAAAGACAAAATTCAGAGGGAATATTTTAAATATGTAAAATTTTACATAGGGTATTTTTGAAAAACAGTTTTTCAGTATCCAGACTTCACTGTCACTCAAATTAGCCCAGCCAAATATTTCTGATAGTGTTGAATGGAACCATATTTACTGAACTTTTACCCTGTGTAGAGCATTTGCTGGTGCTGTCACCGTTTCAGCCAAGGTGCTCTCTCTGTTCCTCCAGGAAACTTGCTTTCTGTATAATTTAAGGTTTTTGATCTGATGCCTGACTGGCAAGTGGAGTTGTTAACGGCAGGTGGAATTGTTAACGGCTAACTTTTACTGATGCGCAGTGGTAGTGGTTTGTGATTTCAGGAATCTTGTATTTACTGGCTAAATAGAGGACTGGACTGAACAGGCCAGTCTTTCCTAGTCTGAGATTCATATAGGTACTGTTATCTGGCAACAAATACAAAACAGTATAATGTAAATTAACGTATTTGAAAGGCAAATGAATTAGTTAAACATCTGAAGCTGGCAAATTTGGGTGATATATGGTTGTACTAGCTGGCCTGGCTGTGTTGGAGGGGAAAAAAATACTAAAAGTAAGTTTTCTTCTTCCATAAACTAAACAGTGCACAAGTACCTGAAGTTTCATTTTTAACAATTATTTAATTTTTGGTGTCATTTTGATTTTCATTTTGCGTGACATCTTTTGTCTCTTTGCCTTGGTCTTTGAGGAAAGCTTACTGAAGTCTCAGTGAGAGGGGCAGTATTGCAATAGAAAAGAAGTTTTCCACTTGTTGAATGAATGATGCAGTACACTCTTCATTTGACAACTGTAATACTACATCTTTAGGCTTGTAGTTTGCCTGACATCCACTTCTCTAATCCAGTATGCCATACTCTCCTGTTTTCTTCCTTCTTCTTGGGGTGCTCCTATTTTCCATCTACCCTTTGTCATAAGCTTTGTATTCCCCTTTGAACTCCCCTAGTCCCATCATGTAGTTTTGCTGGATCTGCCATCAGATGCCATGGATTCAAGTGCCTCTGTCACACTCCAGTGTTCCCTTCTCCACTCAAATAAACATGAATCTGCTGATCAGAACATTACTGGAGAGCTGGTTTGATTGGAGGAGGCCTTCAGAATCTATTGCAAGTGAGGCTGACAAGCTTTGAAAAGCATGTCTTCAACCTAAACAGTTGGCCTTATTTTTCTCTATATGTAAATACAGTGTTTATGTCACAAAGAGCAAGGTGGTTACTTTCAAATATGATTTAAAGGCTGTCTAAGAGGTGAAGACTAAGGTGTCAGCAATACTTGTGCAGGTTTTTTTTTTCCTATACAAATACGCAGCTAAGTTAAATAATGTAAACCATTATTTTATTTTTTTTAATAGTAAATTTAAATATTTCACTAGCAAAAATTAAAATTATTCCAAATGGAGGCAGAAGAGGGAGAGGAAATTTTCCTTTAGAAAGAATGTTGGTGCTAAAAGTTTGTTTAGAAAAAAAGATCAAAATGGTATTTTTATTATGACAGTTTCTGGTAATTCAGAATGTTTAAAAAATTGAAGCTGTCCAAATATAAATGATCTAAGTTGTATTCAATAGTAGTTTGTCTGGTGAACTGCCAGGGGACCTTGAATGCTTTTGATCTGCAGCTGAGGTAGGTATTCTGGTGTGCTATGCCAGCATCAGGAAAGCCTTGGAATTCCATGTACTTTAAAACAAGTTGGGATGGAAATATTATAGCATCCCACAGGATGCTGTCAAGAAAGAAGGGGAAAAAAAAGGACAGGGATTGATATCAACTTCCCATTTCTTCATTTAAAAAATAATTAACTGTAGTGGGTTCTTATCAAAGGGGGAAGGAAAAACATATTTCACCTTTTGCAAACTGATTTAATGGGTGTGCTAGATTTTTGTCTAGCATGCATCTATATACAGATGAAAAGGTCCAACATCATTGATATAACGAAGTGCTTTACCCTGTGGGCTTATTCGTACTCTCATTGATATATTTGTGGAATTCCAAAGGCAGAGGTGAGCCACAAAAAAGTCACAGCACCACAAGCCAAGGTAAACAGCCTGCCAGAATGTGTTTAGCTAATGACAGAAAAAAATATAGAAAGGAGAGGAAAACCTATTCCCTCGGAAAATACATTTCCTGGCTGGAAAGGCATTGAAGTTTAAAGTTGCTTACATTGGTTCCTTGCTCTTTTCAAGTAAATTGGCTTTGTTATTTCAATCCACAGTCCCAGGCACCTTAGCCATCGGGAGGAGGAATACATGTTCTGCAACAGGTCTAATGGGGAGGGCATTGTGGGCATCATGACTTAACGGCAAAAGCATCTTTCATCCCAGGAAAGGAGACTGGACTACCTCTTTGTCATAAATTTTACTTAGTAATATTTGAATAATATATTGCACATAGATACAACACCCGAGGATTTCTTTAGCCATTGTCAAAGAGGGTTATGTTCTCTCCTTTGTACACTGCGCAGAAAATAAGGATTCTTTGGTTCATTGTGCATTTTACTTTTTTTTTTTTTTCTCTATTGCAGATGGAAAATAGCTTCTCAGTTCTTGGTTATTTATGCTATTTTTCTTGCATTTCAATTACAAGCTTCTCTTGATGGGGAAATAATTTTAGATGGCTATGCTATTGTCCCTGCTGCTCTTTGGCCCTGTGACGTGAAGCTGCAGAATTATTTAGCGCAATCTTGTAAATACTAAAGCATCTGAACCACTTGTTTTTGTTACTGTTCACAACAAGTTCAGACTTCAGTCCAGATATACAATGTGAGGAATTTTAGTTGCATAGAAGATTCTTTCATCAGGCTTTTGCAGCACATTCAGCCTAGATAACTGACAGGAATAAAGTTACTGGTTAAAAATGTCATTATGCCCAGGAAACATGAGGAACTTTCTTCTGTTGATATAGACAGGATTTCTAAAGATTCCCCTTGCTGATGGTGAAGTTTCTGTATTGTGCAGGGAGCTCCTCTGTTCAGCAGTAACAAGCCAACACTCACACAGTTGCTTATGAAAACAGACATTTTTTTCTACAGCACCAGACTTGTTTGTTGAGCATAAAAGAACAGAAATTGGTCCTGAGGGAGACATTGCAGTAAGGGAGTGGTCATTACAAACCACGCATGTAGTCTGCCATGTTGCCATGAGAAAATTACACTTGATTGGTTTATAAAATAGCTTTACTAAATCCCTTAAATAGTGATACCGGTAACTGTGCACACTGGAGTGCAGTACTAGTGAGTGCTATTAATGATTAGTTTCCAGATTGATCACTTGGAAACAAGTGGATTTCTGATAATCAGAAGGGCATTAGGTGTGTGGGAAGGGTGACTGAGAAACCTCTCAATCAGGGTAACACTGATAACGCAAGGAAAAATCAGAAATTATTTTGATTACAAATGGCAGCTTGTTTTCAGATACCACATGCAGAGATCAAGGAGAACAGAACAATATAGAAGAAACACCCCAACAAACAGAATTATCTGGATCTATCATGTATATAAGAAAGGTGAATTTTTTTGAGGGTGGATCAGAATATTTATTTCCCTCTATTTTTCCTCTCAACTAATGGAATCGATTAGCATTTATTTTAAGGGTCTAGTATTTAAACTGTGGATTTTGAGTTTGTCCTTTAATTCAGGGGTACCAGGAGACCAAAGGATGCAATAGAAAGTACTCTATGAGTTACCTAGAAGCACTGACTATGTCTGACTCCTGAGATATCTTAAGCCTAAGTTGATAAACGTAATGATTAATTTATTCACTCTCTACAAATCAGAGAAGAAGATAATTTCATATTCTTGACTAAAAAAGGAAAATAAAGGTTGTCTTTTGAAACTTAATAGGCTGACCTTAAAAAAAAAAATAAAAACAAAAGTCAGTGCTCAAAATCAGTTTGATAAATGTGTGAGCCCTGAAGTCTTAGTCCAATTAATGCACACATTGCCTTTGTAATAAGTTGTATACCTGATCAGAAAGTAAAACCGCTAGTGGATCAGTTAAAGGAATTAGTGTCTGAAAGGAAAAAAGATGGTGATAAAGTAATTAGTATCATAGGTTCAACAAAGATTTAAAACTGTGGTACATGGCAGTAATGGATTTTGAACGCAGTTAATGAGCATATTCATTGCATTCATTTTTAATTAAGTGGAAAAAATACTGGTCCTTTAAATTGAGATAATAAATGTGCAAGTCAATCTTACACAAACATGCAACACAAGAATTTATTGCCTGCTGTCTAACTGGGGAACTGGGAATCATTATAAAGATTAGCTTTACTGAAAAAAAAATCCAGAAAAAGCTTCAGTAGAAAACGTTTATGAGGTAATAATTTTCACATTAAATATTGCTTGGCACATTTGGTATATTGTGTATGTGTTTTATAAATAGGAGTATTTGCTGTCAGCAGAGGTAGGAGCGTTTGTACCCTTGAAAAGGATTCAATGCTATTTACCGATTTAGATTCTGTGAGATGTATTTAGAGAGATACATGTAAGAGAACACAAAAATATGAGAAACCTTGAAACTTCCTCAGAGGTGTATGGTTCTGCTTAGAGTACAAGTTATGGTTTAAAATGACGACTGTGAAAGCTGCCGCTGTGAATTTCCACATGCTTGCCGTGCTTTAACTGATGCACTCGTGCCTTCCGAAAGCATCAGGCTGGGCTGCTGCTGGGGCTCGGGGGGTTTCAGACTGCAGCAGGGGAAATCCAGCTAAAATGTGGAGTGTTTATTCTGTCAGAGGGCAGCTGGGGAACTGACATGAAACAGGTTGAAGCACTGAAACCAGAAGTACCTTCTAGAGCAGTGGCTTTCAATGCCTTTATGACTTGGGAACCCCCTGAATATTTCCAGTGGAATCAAGGACCTTTGTGTGGCATATCGAAGCTTATTGAGGACAAGTGACTGGCATTTCTTAGTTACCTTTTATGGATCCATTTGAAATCGCTCACAGATCCCCAGGGATACCCAGACGTTAAAACCCAACAAACCTAAATCGAGCTTAATACATTTCATTTTCTCAAAGCTCCCAACCCATATCTTTCCTGTCAGTATTACCAAAATACCAGGTGCTTGCTGACACACAGTATGTCTAGGTCTTTGCTCAACAAATTTTTCACTGGGATATGCATAGCAGAATGTGCTTTCCAAGTTTCCCTAAGCCACCTTTAACCTTCCAAAGCTTATTAGCTACTGGTGTTACAAGAGGGCAAGTTTTCTGTGCCAGAAAGCCCCAAACTTTCACTGGTGTCATGCAGAATATTGCTGGTGATGTTGCAGTACGAATTACTGTGCCACACTTAGGCAACTTCAATCTTTCTTTCTCTGACTTTGTTCTGCCCTGTCCCACATGTTGTAATTGCTTTCCATAAATGGAGCAAACAAAACCATACTCATGGGTCTCTTCAAAATGCTAACTTTGCTTTTATTTTTTTAACCTCACTGCATGATTTTATTATGCCAGTAGCAACTTGGAAGCAAAGTTTAAAATAGCTGGCTTTCGTAGCATGCTTTTAGCATCGAAAAAAATGAAAATAAAAACTTGCAAATTGCAGAGTAACTTTGTTGATTTAAGCAGGAATTTTATAGAAAAATAAACATTTGATTTTCTTTTCTGTTCAGGTATGACTTCGTAGAAGTTGAAGAGCCTAGCGATGGCACTGTTTTAGGGCGCTGGTGTGGTTCCAGTAGTGTGCCAAGCAGACAAATCTCCAGAGGAAACCAGATCAGAATAAGATTTGTGTCTGATGAATATTTTCCTTCTGAACCTGGATTCTGCATCCATTATACACTTCTTATGCCTGTAAGTAACATGTTTCAGATTGGAACATTTCAGGAAAACAAAATCTTTTGAAGTGGTAGCTCAAAAGAATCTTTTAATAGCTTAGGATTAATTACCGTTTATTTCTTAATAATAATAATAATGAGCAGTCTGTCTTCCAGAACAGTACATTTTGATTCTGTTTTTTTAACTGAGTGTTCTTGTGGTTCTTGCTGGATGGTTTTGGACTGGGAAGTTGTGGGCTCAGTTGTTTGTGAGGAAACGTCAATAAAATGTTTGCATTCCTAATGCAGTACTGCAGGAGGAAATAAAAAGGTAGTAGCTTTGATGAGAAGAATCATCATAAGAATCAGCTGTGTGACACTGGGGAAGTTACAAAAAAGATTGAAGAAATTAATGTTTTTATTAGTCAGCTGCCATTAGGCAAACAGAGCCACATGAGTATACCTGGTTCAGAACATAAGAACACAGAAGTTCTTAGGCTTCTAAATTGTTTCATTACAGTGGCAAAGCAGACAATGCATAATACTCATTTTCCACTACATTTTCCCTGGAAACTCTACTTTAGACTTCTCAGGAATGTTGCTTAACACTTGTAAATTGCAGGTATTAAACAAAATTTATGGTCAAAAAATGTGACTATTTTCACTGTCGAGAGATTTCTGTTACTTTTTTTTCACCAAATGAAAGATCTATGGTAACAAAGTATGTTATAGATTTTTAAGGATGAGATAATGTTCTGAAGCATTAAGAGTGGAGCAGAACAGGGGTTTACTTGTTTTATAATAGGTGTTCCATATTTAAAGACAGTAAGGAGTATTTTTGTGAAAGTCCTCTAAACTCAGTTTGTGAATCTCCTGAGTACTTTTGTGGTCTGTGGTGTTTGGTTGGTGGAAACTATATGCAAGCTCAATAAAAAAATTGATCTAAAGAATCTATGTTGTAACCCCACTGACATGCACTACACTTAGAATGCATTTGGGATGCTTTTTGGTTTTGCCATTTTTGCCTTTTCTCCCCATTTGCAAAACTGGTTACTGAGAAGCAGCAAATAACAGTCCCCACATGTCTTTTCAACAATACGTACTCTTCTACATAATATATCTGTCAGTGAATGCAGTGTTGTGTTATGTGTACATATATATATGTGTGTGTGTTTTCTGTTGTTTTCCTATGAATATTTGTAACTATTTAGGCCTAACTAATGACTATTCCTAAAGTGATAAAAGGTTTGATTTGCATATTTGACTCTTCTGTGAGTTAGACTCTTTTGTTAGTAGAATAGTAAGACCTGATAATGGTGAATTTTGAAATCAAATGTCAGTCTCCAACTTGAAATATGGCCAGGTTTAAACTTTCATACACCTGAGGGCAGAATGTAATAAGTATGTTTACTTTTGAAAAATGGTAAAAGAAAATCCCTAAATAGATGTGTTGTGGGCTGATGCCAGATTTCATTGTTTCAGCTCTAGTATTGTGTCCTACTTGCTGCATATCTATCTGACTTATGTATGATCCGATTTGTGTGGAATGGATTAAACAAAGGCACCTAAAAATACCAGAGTATATGTAAAATTGTCTGTATGCAGTGCTGTACTAAAGGACTGAGTTTGTTCCTTGACATTTGGGGAAAACTAGTTATAATCTTTGAATCATCAACACTTGCAAAACAGTTCTTTAATCTTAAAAATACTTGCATTTCTTGTTCAGTAGACAAAACCAGAGCTGACATCATAGGATGCATTTTTAGTTCCTTCTTTTTCTCCATTTAACAAAGCTCATCTAGCATAAGAACTATACATACAAAGTGGTTTAGAAACCAAGCATGTTGTCTCTCACAATACGCAGCAGGCAACAGCAGCATCCTTCCCATCATTAGAATTCAGATCTAGCCCCAGGATGCTCAGTGTAACAACTGGTTATTGGTTTGTGAGGATTGATTTCCAAATCTCTCTTTAAAAGGGCTGGGATCTTTTTTGTCAAAAATTTTGTCTTAATAAGCCATGAAAAATACAATTTTACATTTCAGACTGCAGATTGCAAGTGAAATCTATATTGCTGAGTTTCAGGATTAAACCTGCTTCTTCTACCTAAAGCAACTGAAAATCAATGCCAAAAATGTCTGTCTTTAAAACTATAATTCTCTCTTGTCCAACATGTCAAGAGAAACTAAAATTTACAGCCCTCCCCCCCCCTCCTCCCTGTAAAAAAAGTCATCTATAGAAATGAGTGTAAATTCTAAATAATTCTTACAAAAACATAACTGATTCACTTAGTGATTCACTTCAATGAACTGGTCCTAAACAGTTAAATTTTGTTTTTTTCCCCCTCATTTTTTGAAAAGGGGGAAGGAGGAGATGCCTGGTAGACTAGCAATGAGAGTTTGTTTGGGGAGAAATGAAGCAAAACTGAAATAAAACAGTGCAAGCTTGTGTCTGTATTTGGAGGCCACACACAGTGAGGAGCGGTGGACACATTTTCAGGTCTCTTAAAGAGCAAGAGAAATGGCTTTGTTTAAATCTGCTGTAATTTATCGTATATATATTTTTTTCCTTTGTATATTATATTTCAAACCAACTTTTCACATGATGAATAAGTCGGGGGAGAATGGCTGGTGATCTGATTACTTCTACGAGTTAGTCACTCAAAAGGACTTGCAGCAATTCCAGTCAATAGATGCAACAACATTTTCTAGGAAGGTTTACCATGGGATTGTAAGGCACTGCATAAAAACGGTGCACACACTGTGTGCAAACATAATGCTCCCTGAAAAAATCCATGAAGACTTTCTTCAGATTTTAGCTAATTGCAGTTCAATATTCTGAATTTCTTCCATTTTAAATTGTGTATCCTGGGTACCCCTAGAGCTTTAATTCTGGTCTAATTCCACTTTTCTCTGTTTGTATATTTGCAAGTTAATTTTGTCTGGAATATCGTAAAGTGGAAGGAAGTGTTGGAAAAACTTACTATAAGAAAAAATAGTGTGTGTGTTATTTCAAAATGATTATGCTACTTTCATCACAGCTGTTGGTCACTCTTTTCATGCTCTGCCCTTTCACTTAGTCTGTCCTTAATGGTGAGCTCCTTTATTCACTAAGGGCTGCTTAGCAGTTGTTCTGCATTTTGACTGTTCAGCTATCCATTTATTAGAAGTCATGTTTTTGGCAGTGCTATACCACCTAAACCCTCCTAGAACTTTATTGCAAAAACAATCCATATTTCATTTCTTTTTCACTTCTTCTCACTTGTTCCCAGTTAGAGCTCTAATCCATATAGTAGCCACATGCAATTGAGGGAAATCTTATATGCTCTTATAATACATGTTTGGGCTTCAGTCTTCTAGTGACTTGTTTAAACTATGTCAGTTATAAGTTTGGCAGAGAAAACTTGATGTAATAAAGTCCATTGTTACTTGGGGAGTGGGTGAATGGGATACTTGATGCCTGAGGTGCCATTAAGGAATGCATGACTGATTGCCAAAGTAGTTATTAATTATTCAGGGCACTCAGAACAAAGCTGCTCCAGTTAAAGTTGAAGCTGGTGGTGACTGTATTCCCCTTCTTTTTTGGCATATGGTAGCATGTCATTTGTCATCAAAGATCATGCCAAAGGTCTTTGCAAACAGACTTAACTCTCTTCTATGCAAGTGAAGATGAAAATCCGAGAAGCTGCTTGAAGACTGACCAGGTTTAAAAGTGATTTGGCAGGTGTTTTCTGATTTTGGTGCAGTACCTGCATGGCTACCTGGATTACAATCTGAGAGAGGTTGGGTTTTCTTTTCTTTAGATGCAGAGATGGTGTTAGGAATCCTCTTGCTGTTAACAGTAATGAAGATTAAATTTAATACTGTGCAGGTAATCTGTTTAGGGCTATCTAATAATTGTTCCTTTATTTCATTCAGATTGGCTAGGTTTTGCTCTTAGGGTTGATTTTAGTGCTAGTTTTATTTGTGGAACCTTTTCAATTGAGCTGGTTTGACAAAAAAGGTTAATAAAATTTAAATACTAATAGAAAAAGTGCATATTAATAGAATAGAGGAAGGAAAGCCCTCCCCTTACATTCCCTTCCTTTGAGAAGTCCACAGATTTCACAGATATCGGGTGTGTATCTTGCATGTCTGTTCCAAAGCTCAAGATGGTTTAACTGTGGCTGCAATAACTGCAAATCCATCCAGAAACATCATAAAGGACTTTAGTGATCACCTAAGCAAAGGTTTTTCTACACTTCCTTAAGAAGCAATCAAAAGATTTTGGAAATAACAGGATTTCAGGGGTGTTTAAGCCAAGGTAGTATGAAGCAGCAGGACAGTGTGAGTGTTATTTAGCATTTTGCAATGCTAAATGAAGTGATAAAGGACTGTGAAAATCCTTTATATGATTGGAAGGACTCTTACATCAAAACCTTTGTGTTCAGAGCTTCCACTAATTAGGTATAGCGAAACCTAAGTCTGGATAAATCACCAAACTCCTAAAGGTGGTCAGGCATGCAAGTTCAGTCATTTTTTTTTTTTGTGTGTGTGTGTGGCAAAAAAATCGTTTTGGGATGAAATCTTTTCTTGGAGATTTCATTTTGCTTTAAATTTGAGTTTGAAATCTAGAGAGAAATTCCTTTTAAGTTTCTTAAATGAGATATTAAGGATGACTCCAAAATACTTACACGGGAGTGTTACACTTGAGGTTAGTAAAAAAGCCACAAGAAGTACAAAACTAAGTTTTTATTATCTAGTTATTATCCATGGGACTAAAATGAGAGGGGAAGCAACCCCTTTGAAGCAAAAGAGCCTCTGAATTATGTTTCCTAATCAAAACATAACATCTTGTTTTCCTTTGACTGTATCTCATTCTCTCACTTCAACATCAGCAAAAAATAAAATCTGTGTACGTGAAGCAGACTTGCAGAGGCAGGGTTAGAAATTAATCCAGCAACATTGTGGGCCTGCACAGAAGTCCATCAAAGAATGTCCTTGACCTGCACAACTTGAGTTGTCATCATGGAGACCCTAAAAGGAAGAGAGACATTTTGAACCAAATTGGCTGTCATTTAATTCTCAAAAGGAATTAATATGTTTGTATGATAGCAAGTTTTGTACTCTCAAGAACTGGGTCTTTCCCTCTGGCCAAAATTTGAATGTAGTTTCTTGTGCAGTGTGGTTGTGTATGTAGTATATGCCATTTCTGTTGTATTTTTTCTGTGATGTTAGATTACGGTGGCTCAGGCAGAAAAGAATCAGAAATCACTTCATTGACTATTTGTAGGATGAAG
Source organism: Pezoporus occidentalis (assembly GCF_034315485.1). NCBI lineage: Eukaryota > Metazoa > Chordata > Aves > Psittaciformes > Psittacidae > Pezoporus > Pezoporus occidentalis. Next base: position 683,103 of record NW_026912778.1, on the reverse strand, counting down.
TAATTTTGTTTTCTTGGCAGATATTTTCATTGTATATTTGACTAAGAGTTAAATTCATTGATTTTGGAAGTTTATTGTGTATCCCACCCTGTTTCACTGCGGCAAAATACATAATAAAATCAACTGATATAAATAACCAACAATACTTTCAAAATTAGATGCATTCATGTTACCATATCTCCAATGTCACACTTCCGTTTTATTCTATTTAACAACCTCAGTAGAACTTCTTCCTGAAAATTTCAGGAGTGTTGAACAAGTAACACAACTGATTCGGGTTATGGAGCATTCATGTAGGTCTTAAAATTGTATTTGTTGAAAGACCTTACTTAGGGGAAGTTAGAACAAGTAAGGTGGAGAAAAGTTTGTGAAAACTGCTTTCCTTTTAGTCATCAATAGCGTTATGTACAAGTTGGATCACTCTGGCAACCTGTTTCAAGCAAAAATTGTTGCCAGAGCAGGCAGCCCTTTTTGCTCCTTTGCCCAAATCATGTCTTTGATCACATAATAACCTTCTCCTCCCACTTGAAAGCAGATAGTATGATGATTCAGTGCAAACAATGTTTAACCTTTTTAAATGCCCTAAAAAGTGGAAAAGTTCTGAAAATATGTGGGGAACTAGTTCAAATACATGAGACGATCTCTTTTCTTCAACCTCTGGAACTTGCTAATAGCTTTTCTTAGGTTTCCATTTAGTAATAAATATTTATATTGTAGGGGATCTAATGTTTGGAAACTTTATTAGCGTGTCTTGTAGTATTTTAATCAGAAGTTTATGTATGCGTATTTATTTAATTTGAAAATGAGTATTACTTTTACATGGTCTATCAGTTATTTTATTGTAGTGTTCTGCAATAAATCTTACGTATGTAAGATTTAATGTTGTGCGCTCTGTTGTTTTCAAAAGCTCTCCAGGAGAAGTTAAAGATAGAACAAAGAGTGTTTTTTGTCTTCTCTTGAGCAATCTTAAGTCTCCTGGAATGTCATGACTCCAGGAGTGGTCTGGCTGGTGTATGTGGGATCCTAAGTAACATTATTTTTGTTTGGGAACAATCTGAAAGAGCTGTATTTTGCCAACTGATGAGAAAATAGTTAAAAAAAAAAAAAAGTGTACAAATCCAGGAAAAGGAGTAATGTGGAAAATCCAGTCTGCATTAATGATTCAAGGAAGAGAATACACGGTGCATGGGGAAGGTGAACGGTGGTGAATTTCCAGCCTTTTGGTGTTTCTTTTGTCATTCAGCTTAATAGACAGTGAAGCTTACATGTGCTAATAAGCAGGGAACACATCACTAATTAACAGGTTACTTTCAACCATTTTAATACTGTAGTCCTGAGTATATTCTGGAGTATATTAAGAGTCCTGAGTATATTCTGAAATCCTCCTTATGGAAGTGTATTAAAAATAAGTATTTGTCTTTTACTGCATTTTCACGTCAGAATTTGAAGGACATTTCAGATTGTGAGGTTTTACTTAATGAAACCGCTACCATTATACTATCTGATAAACTTTTTTCAAGTAATATTTGAGTCTTTTGATTGGTTTTGTCATGGGTTTTGGGGGGGAGGGGGGGAATATTTTGTTGTTTTTTATTTTTCATCAAGTTCACTCAAAAAGGACTGAATTAGGTCTAATCAGAGAGATTACACGTAAGAAACTAATGGAAGAATAATATTGCAACTCCGTAGCAACTATGAATATTAGCCTAAAATCTATTCTCTACTTGTACCAACTTTTCTTTAACTGATCTTCAAAGAGATATTCTCTCTTTCACAAAAATGACACTTCTAAAATGGTTCTTTACAAATGAATGAGGATCAGATCAAGCTGATCTGTCTTTATCAGTCGGTAGTAATACATTAAAGTTTTTAGTCCGTGTTCTGTATACTGGCATGTGAATTTGAAAATTTATTATTCAGCATAATTAGCAGTAATGTCAAGTTTCTAAGCCTTTCCATTGCCTTCCCGGTTTTCCAGATGTCAAGCTGTCCAAAGGGTGTCTAGCCCTGTAGCCTGCAGCCAGTGCTGGTCATAAATGGGTGGTAGGGAGCACTAGGAGGAGGTCAAGCAGATGGGATGCTTCGCCACCCCTTTACCCTACTTACTAGCTATATTCTGAAGAAGAGGGGGATTCCCTGAGCCTACGTTCTTTGTCTGTTTAGTAATCTGTTAACAGAAGTTCCTTGCAAATAATTATCCATGTACCCCTTGAACTCAGGTTAACTTTATGCCTTCACAGCATCCTTTGCTAAAACCAGATTGTATAAGTACTGCACAGAAAAGAAGCTTCAAAAAACTCCTTTACTTGAGAAGGGTATGTATGTGTATAACGACGTGTCACTCTTAAACTGGGAACTCATTGATCCCAAGTAATTGGAGCTGTTGTATGCTACCTCAGCAGGTGTTTCACAGAGATATCCAAATGTTCCTTTAGTCTTTCAAAATTATTCTGTAGTCATGGTTCAAATTTATTTGTTCAATCTTATTGATCATATCTATTTAAAAAATTGTAGTGTCTCAGTGTGTATGATTTCTTTTTAATTTAATCCTTTACTAAATGTTATATAAGCTACTTTTCACTTAACATGTTTGGTTAAAAAAATCCCAAACCATCCCCACAAATCCCCCCAAAAAAACCACCACCACCACCTTCCTGTTCTCCCAGGTCCCTTTAGCTCCACTGGGTTTGGTTTTGTTTAGTGGGTCGGTTTTATTTTTTTTCTTCCTTTATTTTTTATGGTTTAAATATTACCTAATTGTCTAGTTGACTATCCCTTTTCCAATTTCCAGGATCAACATGTTATTCACAGCTTTTTGAGAAAGCACGCTGATGGCTTCTCTACAAATTCCAAAGCAAAGTGACTCTATCCCATTCTCAAAGTTAATCCCCTGTGTAACTGGCACAGTCCTAGATTTTTTGTGCTTTCAAATACTGAGACGTTGTGTCTGACATGCTTGCTAGTGGAAAAAAAGGTAAGCAAATGTACATTTGATACTAGGTTTCAGGCAGCACCATAATTTTTAGTTATGCTATTTTAGATGGATTCATGTTGTGTCCCTATCCATTATTAATATCTTAGTCATGCCACAGTCCTATCCATTCCCACACTCCAACAAAGCAGTCAGTAACTAGTTAGTGGAGTGCATTGTGCTGATTTTTCTTACTTCTGGTTGGAAACGATGAGAACAGGAACAAAAGGAAAGAATTCAGGACAGAATGGAGTTAGTGCAACTACTTTATTTTTATATATGGTCCAGATCTGAAAGGCTCCTAGGAACAGCAGAATTGTGCAGGGAAAAAAAAAAAAAAAGATGGGTGCAGCTCTATACAGTTGAGATCAAATCATCTGTGGAGCAACTTCTGTAGGTGACTGACTACACATTTCAACTCCACAGACTGCTGGAAGCACCGCTTTAAAATCAGGAGGAAGAATTCTTGACGGAGTAATGATACTGTATAGTAGCTTCAGGGTAAAAGTTTGCTTATGCAAAGATTAATGTGGGGTATTGGTAGTGGTGTTAAGAGAAATCCTTTTAGTTCTAAAAAGGAATAGGTAATAAGCACTGTGGGAATACCAAAATTTTCACCTGTCTTGTCTTTGCAGTACCTGGCCTCTGGTGTTACAGATGGGGATTATGAGCTGTCATTTGTTAGATTCTCATCAGTACTCAAAACCTTTTTTAATGATGATGATGAAAGGTTTGGCTGAAGAAGCCAGGATTTTTGTTAAAAAGGTTTTAGTTTTGTTTTCATGGGAAAGTCTAGATAATCACAAAGCTGGTGTGTCTGTTCTTTCCATTATCTCTGGCTAGGCTGGTGGAGAAGGAATTCAGTAGCGTTTTGAATTTGTGTTTGCGCCTAGTAGCTAGTGTATGTTATTAAAGTATTGTTTAAAAAACAAAGGAGATAAATAAAACCTTGCTCGTGGAAAAGGACAAAAGACATTTCCAGAGGCAGAATGCTCAGGCTGCTTGAGTATTCATTTCACTCTGGTTCTGAGTTAGGCAATAAACCGTAGCAAGAGAAATGAGAATTATAGATGATGAGAAATAAAATGCCAGTCTTTAAGTTGAAGGGAGTGATTTAGTGCATGGAAGACCAGGTTCAAAGGCACTTGAAAAGTGGAGGTACGAAAGCAGATGGCACAGCCTTTGCAGGAAATTTTGCATGCAGTCCCACAGACATTGTGAACTTGGTGGTTCCTAAAAGTCCTTCCCTTGCAGCTGCAAAAGAATTCCTTGAGGGAACTCCATAATAACTCTACCCTGACACCATGTGCAAGTTCTTGGATCTCAGATAAGTGTGAGTCTGTTCAGGTGATGAGGGGAATTTCAATGTAGTGGTGTAGATAATTAAATCAATCTGACACTTTATTTTCCAGTATGTAGCCTTTTCGTAGCACTTAGTTAAGCTAATAGTTTCTTGGTAGACATCCCTTGTTCTGAATGTTTTTCTAACAGTGTGACACCCTTTAAACATCATAACTGTCTTTAAGAAGACAGATGCTGTGCTAAGGTGATTTTGTTAGATATCAGTATCCCAGTGGCTTTGTGAATAGTTGGCATTGTAAATAAAATATTTTAAATCTGAATTTTCACTCATTTTATTTTCAGTATTTTTTTTTTTTTTGCCTGTTGTGCTTGCCTGAGAATGTAAAAAAGACCTTTTTTGAGACTTCAAAACACCTAAAATCGCTCTGAAGAAAAATCCTGCTAACTCTGACTTTGAACTTCCCTGCTGGCTGATATGACCAAAATGACTAGGTAGCCAAGGAGGGTAAGATGGCTGAGTTGAGCCAAATTAGTCAAAGTCACTTGGTCACTATCTGCATTTCTTGCAATGACGAATCATTTTTAACTTGCTAAATGGTAGGACAGCTAGCCACATATTATGTAGGCTTTTAATATGTAAGCTGTTAATAGGGTTGCCCTTGCTTATCTTCTGAAAATCACTCTGATCTTCTGAACAATTCTGGCTTGTGTGTGCATATTTGTCTTCAGGCTTTTCAATGTGAGGTGTTCTGGGTAATCAAAAGTTAATAATAAAATACTTCCCGTGCGAGTCATCTGTGTAATGCCTTTTTGCCTTGGAATTCTTGTCTTTTAGTCAAGGTAAATTCTGTCATTGATCTCTTCTTGTTTGCCCTCTGTCTATATATATAACTTTAAATATGGTATTTACTTTTTTTAATTGCCTCTCTGCTTAAGTAAGTCATAGGTACCTTTCATGTGGAAAAAACCTGTGCAATTTAGATGTATCTAAAATGGCAGTACATCTTTTGATGCAATATAATTGTAGAATTAAGGCTCATTGAAGTGTTTTGAAACTGCTAGTATGAGACACTTCAGAGTACAGCCTACCTTTTCACCAAAAATCAAAGATAGGTGGTCAAGTCCACAGTGCAGAGACAAATGAGAAATTGTCAAAGGGTTTTTCAATTATGTTTCTAATTGTCATGAAGAATAAAAAAACAAGTTACATTTTCAGCTAGGTATTTCCATGGATGAAAGACAATGTGAAATTTGGAAATCGTTTGCTACTTTGATAACAAAACATATCTAAAAATATTAGAACTTAAGGAACAAACTGGCACACCACTAATGTGGTAGAAGTGATCGAATTGAATGCCCAACACTTCGCAAACGTGAGACAGAGGTGACCCTCAACCTTATGCAAAGCCTGCTGTATGGAGGTGAAGCACAAGTGCAGGTCTGGGCAACTGTCAACCCCACAGCAGCCTTCTGCTCTGCTGTAGTAAACCACACTGATCTGCTGCAGAGCAGCGCTGTATTCCTGCTTAATTTACAGCCTGAGAACACCTTTGAGGTGATGTCATGGCTGAAGAAGAGCAAAGTAAAGTCAGCTGTTATTTTTGCAAGTCATTAGCATGTATCTCTGTGTAGTTAAGGATTTATTTATACATTTTCTTAGAATTAAAACTAAACAGAAAAAGATAAATTAACACCCAATATTTGTAGGTAACAGTGCTAGTAAATAGAGAGAGGGTTTTGCAGATTTTCATTTAGATAACAGGCACACATACAGGGACTTTTATGATTATTTTCTGAGACTGTGGTTGCTGTCCATTGTTTTAAGTAGGCAGCCTTTATATTTTGTCATTTATTGCCTCCTTTTCAATGAACTATGTCTCTATTACTAGTGCATCTAATATATTTAAAACTACATTATGAAGTTGCTGCTTTAAATTGGCAAAGAGACTTGTCATGCTGTTAAAGAAGAGGAAAAAATTTCCATGATAATGTTTGATATTTCATTACCTGGAATGGCTTATAGGGGACTTTGGAAAATCAATAATTTTGAAAGCTTCCCAAGTGTGAACAGAATCACCTCTTCTCTGCAGGCTGTTTTAGAAAAGTTAATGATAATTTTGCAAACTTAATATGAGCCTAAGGAGCATCATTAAGCAAGCCATACAAAGCTGTAATTTATAAAGCTACTGCCATACAAAAATGACAGTGGATAATTTATAGATAGGGAATGGACTAAATTTTGTGGTTAATACTTGGAAGAGTGGCAAAATACTAAGTTGATGTCATCATAAAAATCTGAAACCAGAGGGGAATCATTTTAACACCACAGTTTTAAGCAAAAGCCATTACTTCCATCTTAATTTTTCCGTAAATCTAACTCCCTAATAAAGTATAAGAGTATACTCACTTATTAAGGCTCTGCACTGTCCTGTCTTTACATACTTAGAAAAAGTAATCTCCTAATCAAGCAATGAGAATCCCCAGAGAGAGCCAGGAAGACACACAACTGGCACACAGCACAGCATGGGAGCTTTTCAGTATGGCTATTTCATACCCTGCTCTGACTCGGTCGTGTACAGTGCTCTATGCAATAACGAACAGTCTGTCCTGGGCCATGGCTTCCCTGCACTAAGTCGCTGGTACCTTCCACTGATATTTTCTGGTGAAGTAAAAAAATGACAGCTCTTTTCTGTTTTCTGACATATATTGAGATTTAGAGGAGAAAAAGAAAATAATAGGTTACCTGAGGGAACGTGACAATGGTTATAGTGGCAAATTGTCATGGTTCGATCATCCTGTTTACAAATGGGATTCCTGTGTTTTTTGTCAGGAGAGCAATTGTATTTTAAAGTCATTCTAACAATACATCAGCTTGGATTTATTAATGCATGCAATTTTAATGTTCATTGTTTCTATTCAAACAGTGATAAGCACTATTGAAACTGCAGTAATAAATAATGTTATACTTTCCAATTTGTAGGCTTTTGAGATCTTTGGATGTTTTTAATCTAGTTGTTATTGGTCAAACAGTATGGCTGGTGACAGATTTGTTTTTTTAAACAAGCGGTTCCCATTGCCTTCAATAGTAAATACTTAGTATTGAAGTCTGAAAAGCAATGTCCACATAGAATTGTAGAATAGTTAGGGTTGGAAAGGACCTTAAGATCATCTAGTTCCAACCCCCTGCTATGGGCAGGGATGCCTCACACTAGAACACGTCATCCAAGGCTCTGCCCAACCTGACCTTGAACACTGCCAAGGATGTAGCATTTAAGTCTTCTTTGGGCAACCTGTACCAGTGCATCACAAGATAAGGGCCACATTATCCAAATTTAAATAGATTATTTTTTTTTAATATATTGATTAATTGGCAAATAATTGTTTCGCTGTATGCATTTATTACACTGAGAATAATGTTCTGCTGAGTGAGACCTTATTTCACAGCTGCTATCTATTCCTGTAATTTCCTAATTGACTGAATTGTACACCATGGACCAATTTCAGCAATGAACTAAAGATTTCCTGGAAGAATTTAATTCTGATGGTAATTGGGTTAAAAACAGTACTGATCTTACCAATCTGAGATCATAATCAGTGTTCATCTCAGAGAAAGAAGAAAAAGGTTTAATTTTCTGTGGGAGAAGTGGAACAGTCGGAGAAAAAAAGAGTTGTCTGTATTGTAGTCTCTTAGTAAAACATCCTTGCTTCTAAGAATTCTCTTTTACAAGACGTAATAGTTGCTAAGGAAACCTTTACCTAATACTAATCTATTGTTTGAGGAGAATCACAGAATGGTTTGGGTTGGAAGGGGTCTTAAAGCTCATCCAGTTCCAACCCCCTGCAGTGGGACACCTTCCACTAGACCAGGTTGCTCAAAGCCACATCCAGCCAGGCCTTAAATACTGGCAGGGATGGGGCAGCCACAGCTTCTCTGGGCACCCTGTGCCAGTGCCTCACCACCCTCATAGTGAATATAACCTTAATTGTTAAATAGCAAAATGCCCTCCTTTGACTTTTTAACTGGAATATAAACTTGCAAGGGGAATTTTTACTCCTCTAAATTCAGTCAAATTACATTAAGCTTATGGTGATATACTTGAAATGACAATTTGTCTGCCCTCTCATTCCACAAGTGGTTTGTGAAACCAGGACATGCTAACACATCATGATTTGTTCATTCAGTTCCTCATGTTTGCAAGTGAGACTGCACAGATAGTCCAAATGATGCAAAACAGCTTCAAATTAAATAGGAAATAGTGGAAGATGGCTAAGAATACAATAATACTATATTCTTGGCAATTAGGTATCTTAAATGTATACTCATTTACAAAACCAGAAAAGATTTTCTCCAAATACTATGTTGACTCTCTTCTGCAAAGCATGGCAGTCATCGCAGTCCATTTACTTGACTTTTTTGTCATTGCTTTGTAAGTGTGATTTATGCAATATGTGTTAATTATGTTTCATTTTTCTAACTGAGAACCTTCAGAACAAGTAGCTTTCCTTTAAACAAAAAGATAATAGCATGGGGCTTCACTGTGCAGGGCAGGTGTAAGAAATTCCACCAGAAACAGCCACACAGATCTCTTAACATGTTTGTTATGATCAGTGAGTATTCATAACCAGTATTTCCTTGCAAATTTGCCTTTTTCTTTTACTTTTCCCCTTCTTTTGTTCCGTCTTCTGCAGCAGATTGTAGTAACTGTCCCTTATGCCCAGGAAAAAACATACTCAAGGGATTGATGCTTGTAAATAATGCCTTTTTAATATCATATTAATTTATCTTCTTATTTGACTTATTTGCGAAACAGTGTTTTGTCAAGCATTCAGATAGGCATCATCCATCATAAGGTTTTGAAGCATGCTTTCTTCGGATCAAAGGATAAGCTTGTGGTTAGCCAGTATCTTTTGGTTTAGTAGGCTAATGCAAAAAAAAAAACAACCTTTGTGTAATGTTGGGTTTAACTGAAGGGAAATCATTTCTGCAGTTCACAGAAAATCATATTTTTGTATTGGCTGGAAAATTCAGGTGGAACCAGTGCCTCACACTCTGGGTCTTTACTGATAATAAACCCCACATCTAACCACTTCCTAGACTGCAATGAATAGCAGCCTGTGAAACCACAATTAAAGCATGGAAAACCACAGTTTTTGATGTCTGTGTTCTGTAATTAGTTCCATATATTCTACATGAAATCATCAGAAACACCCAGTATTCCTGAATCAGTGAATGGAGAAATTGGAGAATGAGGGAGAAAATATTTCAAGTATAAATACAACCAGAAAAGTATGTTTCACTGTGTAATTATTCATTTTCAAACAGGTATTAAAAAGCCCTTTTTTTCTGATAAAAAAAGAGTACATGTGAGAAATAGAATAAGTAGGCTTTACAAATGTCTTAAAATTATGCTTTGAAATAAAAATCACATTCTTTAAAGGTAGAAGTAAGGTAAGCGAGTAGTTCGTATAAATGGGTTAAGGTTAGCGCAGTGTTAGTGTATGGCATTTCCTTTCCTGCGCAGGTAAATGTTTTGACTTTGTACCCTTACAGCACAGTGAATATTTAAAAACAGAGAAGTAATGTGAAAGGAGATGCAGCTGTATGCATGCACAGGGAGATCCCTCTAAGTCGGCGTGGTAGTGTTAGTCCTGGTTGCAGAAGTGGGGCCATAATCAATGCCTGAATAGACTTGTTTAGCACCTTACAAGGAATATTAATGGCCTAGTTGAGAACATAAGTCAGCATGATTTTTTAAATTATTTCTGCTACAAAGAGTGCCACCCTTACTCATACTATGGTAACAAGCTGCATTTTATGTAATAAAATATATATATATGTATCAAAAGGCTTGATCTAGTTGACCAGATAAGTCAGAGATAAGTTGGCCACAACTGTGGACAGTGACAGTGTTATAACTGAAGTTCTTTCAGGCTTAATGGAAGTCAACTGCTCTACCAGCAGTCTTCAGAAAAAAGAGATTTGCTCCACAGCACACTGGATTTGTTAATAGTATGGGTTTATTACTTGGCAGAGTTCATCTTTCCTTCTTCTTTTTCTTTTTACATGTGTCAAGGAAGGGGCTGAGAAGAAATTGCATGCACAAAGCAAAACATATTTATTAATTCTAATAAAAGTAATTAGACTGATTCAAATATTTATTTTTTAATAAAAAGGCAGTTACTTGTAATGGTGCTTTAAAATTCAACCTGTTCTATTTTAATACATTTGTTCATGCTGTAAGCAGCATAAAATTTCATGTGAGTCTACTGTAAATAGAATGAAGTAGTCTGCCTTCAAACCATCTTTGAAGGATCCATTTTAGATAGCAGCCGTAGAGACTGAAAAAGCAAAGCATGGCAGAAATGTGTCTACTTTTATTTTGTAGCTGATGGTAAAACTATCATCTTAAATGGATTATATTACATACTGTTTTGAGGCTTGTAAGAAATCATAAATGATACCGCCAAAGGAACTTCTGCTCCCATGGAGCCAACTTTCATTAAAAGCCCGTGACTCCTTACTTTTCTTTGAGAGAAAGAAGCTAAATTGTCCAAAATTGGAGCAGTTCCATTAATTTTCATATTCTCATATGAGTTAAGGGCTTGTGGGTGACATGCAACAAAACCCCCAAAGCATATATTTCTATCAAATATTCTGTATTTAGGTACACAGGCATACAGTTCTTGACTTTTAATACAGCCTTGATAGGGTAAATCTAAAGGATGAAAATGTAGAAATGGAGAAATGATCACTGAGGAAAAAAGGCGTGTTAGAGTTTGGTTATGTACGCAGAGCAGTTTTGGGGGCATAGCTAGTCAATAGCACAGATTTTAAAATGATTTAGCATTAATTTGTCTCTAGAATTCAGCATTTCCCTCAGCATTTTGCATGTTTTCTAGAGACAGCAAGGTTACCAGAGGGATGCTATGCAGTGCAATCACAGAAATGCAAGGCTGCAGGGGAACTCACTGGGATCTATTCTGAGCCATTGTCCTGCTCTGAGCATTCTTGCTGGGTGGTTGTACTGCTCCTGAAGTTCAGGGACAAAGATTTCAGAGATTTCCTCAATCATCTGTTGTGCTGCTTTACATAGTATGAAATTCTTTTCTAATACGTAACATAAATCTTTCCTGTCATCGATGGACTAGGGAACAGCTGATCATCTGCTGCTCTCTTACATGTTTGTTATCGCATCTCCTGTCAGCCTCATCTTGTCGAGATTAAAGAAACTTGTGTCACTAAATATTTTATCATAGTTTATGTTTTCTTTTTCTTCTTGCTCTTTCCTCTAAATATTAAATATTAAATATTAAATATTCTCTTTCTCTCTGCATATATCTTACAAGTGCTGGAGATAGATCTCAGCATTATTCCAGCCGAGACTTAGCTGGGAGCTCAGTAACCTGGCTTTATGGTGCTGTTCTGAATATATATGAATAAGATTTGCCTTTTTTGTGAAAGGATCACGTTACCTCCTATTCAGGTTTTGGTCCCCTGTAACACCATTTATTCTATTTCAGGACTTTCTGTACTTATGATTTTGCATTTATGCTTTTAATGTTTTACTCCTAAATGAAAGAATTTTTTAAATGTTTTTCATTACTTTCTCTTATTAAACATACTTTCCTAATTAATTTTGCCTTTTAGTTGTTGTATAATCATATATGCTATACTTGTGTTATATATGAAAGTATAATGAGATGGGAATTAAAGAGATACAGATAGTGGAAAATATGTAGGTAGAAGTGATACAGTTGAATGTAGAGAGTATGTCAGGACAACATTACGGTTAGCAGTATAGGGTTGTAAAATCTCGCTTACAAATTATAAATCTGGCTTGTTCAGACAGTGTAGAATCTTGGTGGGCAATGTAGCCATAGTCTCTACCACTCTGAGTTTTGACATGTATGGTACATATAAAGCAAATTTAAAGTAAACAATGTAAAGTATTTGTCTTCACAAATCTTAAAATACGGTAATTTCTCACATGTTTGATGGCACTAAGAATGGATACATGAGGACAGCAATGAAGTTCTTTCCTATAAAGTAATGTTTTCTTCAAGGACTTTCTACCTTCAAAGCAGGACAAGCTCTGATTTGCAGTGTTTGCTGTTCAGGAATGTTGGGTGTGTTCCTTTTATTGTGATATGAAATGTACAGAAACCTGTTGTGGAATGCAATTTAACATGTATACTGAAGGATCAAACTAAAATTGCATGCACTGTAGAAGTAATTTTCATTGGCCTTGCCAAATACACTTTCCAATGGTAATAAACACTTATTCTTAGTGTTTAATGTTGATGAACCTCCTGTGAACCTACTGGGATAAGTAAACATTTTCTTAACAACAGCTACCCATTTTTAATACCTAAATGGAACTTAAAGAACAGTTCATTCCCTGACTCCAAGAACTTGCTGTTGTTCCCTTTAGTTAAGCTTTCTGTAAGTATTCATATATTTTGAGTAAAATGAGTAATTTAAAAAAAGGGCTGCAAGCATGATGTCCTTTAATTATGGCTGACCACATCCCCTGTCACAGAAGAGCATACAAAAACTTTCTTCTGTTCAGAACAGCTGCACTTACGTTGACTGTTTATTCCTCATAAACTAGTCTGTTGAGTAAGAACTGGAGCTTTGTGTGCAGAACAACAACAAAAAAATCCGTCTGTAAATCATAAATGTAAGAGATCCAAGTGTGTTTCCTGTATCAATTTTGGGGGTCTTTGTAAACTCAGTGGTTAATAATCCCTGTAACCCCATTTGCAACAAGATCTGAGAAAAGGTTTGTTGGACTGTATCTACATGCCCACTGCAGTCTGATTGTGGGAATCTCCTTTTGCATTGACTTGTTTGTGTACTGAGGCTTTTGCATTACTGCTTGTTCAGTTACGATGATATTAGTCCTTTTAGATAATAATTTTGCATTTTAAACATAATTCAGATTATTCTGTTGCAAATCCCTCTCCTAACTGAAGTATAACCTATTCTACATGGGAGCCTACAAAAGGTGTGTATACAGGACTTTCATAGTATCAAGTTTCAGGGAAAAATGAATCTGTGGTGGAATTGTTTTCTTCCTTTCTGCTAAAGTTCAGCTAACTCTTGGAGCCTGGGGTCTCCGTACACTAAATATCACTTGTGATCTGAACTGGAAAAAAATATAGTAGGATCTTGCAAATACTGATAAAATAGATTATCTTTCTTTCTTTTGGTATTTGAAATATAATTCTTTATAAAGTTCCTGTCCTACAAAGGAATTGCAGGGTGTAACACAACATTAGTCAAAATAGGACATTCTAGAAAATATCATTTAATGGACAAAAATATATCAAATGTAATGCAACTGTACTGTATATATATATAAGGAAACAATAATCAGGTTCATCCAATAGAATTGCTTGATAGGGTATATAATGTTTATATATGCTTGTTATTGATCCTTTGCATTTTTGCATTTAATTTTATGTTCACAAAAATAAAGGCAAAGGTTTTATTTATACCAGCATTTTAAAAACAGTTCCTACTCAGCTGTCTACTCATACATGCATTCAAGTATCTTGGACATCCATGAAAGAGTATTTTAGTGCAAAGTGTTGTTACTACTGTTAAAAAAAGTCATGAGGTACCCTACCGCACAATTCAAGTACAAAACAAAAACCAGTTCACCTCAAGCTTGTAGTTGAAATATGAAAAGGTGGTAGTGGGTATATTCAGAAATCCATGAAGTAGTGGAATAATGAAGAAGTAGTTTTAGAAGGGTCTTTGTAGAGTTTTACTTTAGCTCCTCAGTGAGAGCAGTGTGAGGGGAAAATGTCTCGTTCACTGGAAAATACAGCCAGTGATTAATACAGAGTTCTTCCCTGGAAATGAGTGTAAAGACTTCAGGTGGCTCTTTAACAATGAGAGAAGATAGAAAAGCAGAGGATAAACTTTAAATGTTCTTATGATGAGTAGTTTATTGTATAGTAAGAAAGAGTTGATAGAAAGGTGCTCAGATAGGGAGGACAGAGTTACTATTTAGGAAAATACCTTGTGTTTTCAAACCTTAATGTTGAGGAATCAGTCACAGTCCCAGGTGGTGTGAATAGTTAAGCAGCTGTCCTGAACTGAGGTTTCCCAAGGTGGAAGACTGCTGCCAACATCTGCTGCAAGCGATTTAACCAAACTTATAGCAAGTGCTTGTAAAAGATGTGCATTCCCTCCCATGTTCCACACATTCAAATGGTTCATTGCCGCTGTTAATTTGTTTAGGACAGTTCTGTGCATATAAAAAGCTTCTGTCAGACTTGGAGATGATGATTTCTTAGACATCAGGGGTTTTTTGCTTCTTTTAGCGCCATAATGCAAGCACAAGAAACATCACAGGACTTTCTCCGAAGATTTGATGATTTCGTGGTGAAAGAAACTGTACTTCAGTAAATTATTTTGGGACTTCATTTTGCCTATACACAGTCTAGTTCTAGGGGTTTTCAGCAGGTACTTTGTCTGTATAAACACACACACTTTGTATTCTTTAAAATGTGTAGATAGACATTACTATTGCCTGTGGTCTGAATTAGACTAAATATTTTTATTAAACATTTATATAATACAGGAAAAAAAAATTATCTACTGTATTTTATTAAATTGTACTTATATTCCTTCTAGGTGCACATGCATGAGGTACATAAACGTCTAATTAATTTTGAATGTATTTCATATGTTTGTTTTGAGAATATTGTAAGTCAAGTTTCTCTGGAGTTCAGAAATCTAAATATTTTGCCGTAGTTACTAGGATGCAAAAGGTAGACTTTTTCTTATGGCATATATATACACTTGCATGGAGTAGGGAGAGCTCACTGCAAATTGTCTTTAAAGTCTCATTTAGAAGAGAGCGATGCATAAACAAGACAGTGCTCACTAAAAATTAAGGTTTTCCAAGTAGTTACGGGTAAGATACTACTCAGTTGCAGGTACTTCATAGGAACTAAAACTCAGGGATTATGTACTATTAGACCTGATTCATTTAAGACTAAATGTTTGCTTTTAAATGCTCCCTGTTCAACTCAGTACGTCAGGGCATGCTTTCAGAATAAAGCTGAGTCTTTGGCTGCTAAGTCTAAATTTGTCCAAGTCATGAGAGGTCTTTGAGTTTTCTCTCTAAAATCTTATTCAGGACAACATCCACAAATCCCTAATGTAAGGAAATATAATAAAAACCCATTGTAAAGGTAAAAAGGCACCAAAACTTGACTTCCCTTGCAACTAGCAAGCTGAATCTACAGGCTTTATGGATTCTAGGGGTTGCAGGAATTGTACACTTCGTGTTTTGAGACTTCTGCGGTTGCCAGAGATGCTCATGACAGAGCCAGCAAGCAGAATGTATTTTTATACATATCTAAACACACGTATATGTGTATGCATATGTGATTATAGATGTTTATGATGAGAACTAACGAAATCGCTAAAGGCTCCCAGAGGTTATTGGTATTGATAGCATCCTTTGAGCATTTATGAACTTGCTCTAGATATGTGTCATCTTTGTCTTCACAGAAGTGACACACCTCTGTTCTGTATTTTGATGGGCGTCAGCATGCACAGGCTTCAGGCAAAAAGCTGCAATTTGCTGGAAGAAGGCTGATGATTAGTGACATCCTGTGCTATTTCCATGCTGCTCATTTCCTTGAGAGCATCTCCCCGTTGCTTCCAGCATAATTAGAGTAACAGGCCTTAGCTGTGAACTGCACAGAAACTCTGTCCAGGGCAATATTTAAAACTTTTCCAAAATATATTTTATCTCAAAACTTTAACTTGAAGAAATGTTAGGGTGCTCCCGACACTACTTTTACACATCTTTCTTCCTTTATTCACACCCGTCACAAGCAGAGACAGAAAGGCATGAACATACTCATTTCCTTTGTGACATTTCTCCTGTTGGTGGTTATGGAGAGTAGAAATGATGCACAATTTGGGAAACAGCCCTCAAAGCGCTGTAACAAAAATACTCATGTAGAGTTTGGAAAGCTGTCTCTGTCTGGTTTTAAGGTATAGACTGGTGCAAGTGCATGGATACCCAGTAAATAAGGTCCTCAGTGAGATAAAAGGGAAGCCTTGCATGTATATGAAGGGAAGCTAAACGAGCTTTTGATAATCAGTGTTAGCAAAATGTAAGAACAGAAAATTCCTGTGAAAGCAAGAGAACTGGAGGTTCAGTAAGTAAAGAGGGGGTTGTCACCCTGCATTCCAGATCTCATGTGCAGTAGATGATTAGATTGAGGAGAGTTGCTGTCCCTACCTGTATTTCGTGTGACTGGCAGAGGTTAAGTCTCTGAAGTGAGGAGAGTTGAATAGATGCATGTTTATTTCAGTGCCAGTGGAGCTTAATTTGCCATACCTACCTGCTTAGCAGCCCTGGAGCTGCAGTGCCTCTCATGCAACCATCCCCACTGCTGTGGTAGTTACTCCAGCTAAAGAAGTAAGAAGTGCTGCAACGGATGGGAACTGTGCTGGCCTTCCTGGCTTCCATCTCTGTCACATGCAAGTAAACATCTGTGCCTTGTTCCTGGGCTTTGCAGTCTGAATAGATTATCTGCCTTTGCTCCTTCTCTTTTTTTATTCCTTTGCTGGAGGCACAAGAAGAGGATCCTGGAACTTGATTTCTCTGCTTAGGTGGTTGCTCACCAGCCCAGCTACAGATCGTCTCCACTTCCTTCTTCATTACTACTTGAACAGGACTCATATTTTGCATGGCAGTGATGCAGGTTAATGTTGCACAGAGAAGATGTCTTTACAAGTCACAGACTTTCACAAACGGGTTAGCTGTTTTGTACAGCATACACTCCAGCAAGTAGAAGTTTGTACTTTTTCAGGTAGGTCAGGATTTCTAAAGGCTTTTCAGTTATTACTGCATGTACTTACGTGAGAAAAGAAAGAGCTGTTGTTATGCCAAGAAGCTTCTATGTCCTCGGGGCAAACTCAGGAAGAGCTGGATATCTGCTCTCCCTCATAGCTTCTAATGATGCTAATAGGAGGGCTACCTGTGATTATAAAGGCAGAAAACAAGCTTTATTGTGAGTGCTACAAGAATGTGCATGTACTATTAGTTTCAAGAGCCTATCTTTAAATCTAAGCAGGACTTGGAGTGTTCCTGTATAATAATTAAAAAAAAAAAACAAAAAACCCAACTGTCAGGATATTTCATTAGAAGAAATATTTTACTTCTTTCAAAGTACTGATCCTAGTTTGTTTTCAGAGGTTCCTCTAAGTTTTTCTTTGTTATAAAGTCCCTTCTAGTCTGATTAAACAATACCAATGTTTGATAGTTTCTCCAAACTATGCCAACTGATAAATAGGTTTTCACTCAGGAAACTGCTTTACAATGTTTTCTTGAAGACAAGAAATTAAGAAAATGGGGTTTTCTTTTGTGGGCAGGGAATTATTTTAGACGTATTATTCACTACTTGTAAGTGTGTTGACATGCCAAGTATTTGACTCACTTGTTTTTGTTTTTCCAGTCTTAGCGCGGTGATTGCATTATTAAACATGAAATTCCTCACTCCTGGCTCCAGCAAACTAGCAAAATTACTTTTCGCCTCTCCTTTAACTGGAAGAGGGTAATAGCAGTACCTTGACAGTCCTGTCCTTATTGGACAGTAGAAAAGGAGAGGTTTTGTTTGGGTTATGATGGTGCTTAAGAGCTGATCTTGTGTGGATTGTAGTTGAGTGCTGTTTTGTTCTGAATTGTTTATCCTTGGAGCAGGTTCAATGCAGGGAAAGAACAGATGGATAGTGAAAGAATGGGAATGGTTATAACATACAGTCTCATATCCAAAGTTTATCCTTTATCTGTGTAAAATACTTCCGGATTCTTCAGATAAACCAATAATGATCATCCTGTAAATGCTTATTGTATTCACTGTTTCACAGAACTTGTGAGATCGAGGAATTGATCGTTTTACTGATCTGATCAGGCTGTCACAAACCTGCATGCTATGAAATCCCTGGTGCCAGAGTGAATCTAAAAATGTTTCTGTTAGCAGCTGCTGTGCTTTTGGTTGTGACAGCTTAGCTGTTGGAGGTCTGCGCTGTGAATAAGATTGCGATTAAAGAGAAAAGGAAATGAGAAATACTCTTTCAGAAAGATTATTTCTTGTTTGTGATACAGTGTATACACAGTCATGCTGGCGTAACAAGGAGATGTTACTGCCAGATGCTTAACACCATGAAGCTGTGGCCTAAATACTGTGCTCACGATCACACGGGCTGTATGTGTCAGAACAAGAAATTACAAGTCTTCAGGTTAGGCTACTTACTAAATCATCCTTTAGGTTTGAGCTTCAACTAGGTAATTTCAAATCCATTTGTTGCAGCTTTTGTTCAGATTTACTGCTTCACTGATGGTTGTATTCTTATTTTACTTCCGTAAGAAGTAAATATAATATTTCTTATACTTCTATAATAGTTCTTATTTTACACTGTAAGAGCATCCTACACTTTTCCCTTTGAGAAAGGGACAAGATGTAGCTTTGATTCCTTTAATAGGGCACAACTAACATTATGAGCACCATAAAATGCATTTTATTCCCTAATTTTCTTCTGGGGTACTGTTGTTACATATAATCTTCAGATCTGGATAGTTTTGTGAAGTTAGTCTTTATATATTACCTTCTTAATTTTTTCCAAGCACATATCTTAAACTGTTGCCTACATTTGGTCTATTGGCCTGTCTTTCATGCTTGTAAACTCCACAGGGCATTTCTATAAGGTATTTGTTTTGACAGAGTGAAGTATACCTACAGAAATACAGTATAAACAGGCCTAATCAAAATTCTGTTTGATCCAACACTAGTTGTCATTCTTGGCTGTTCTGCCAGGCAGCAGAAGCCCTGTGTTTTCCTGAATCATTTTAAATAACAATAAAGATGCAACTGTTTGGCTCTGTCTTGGTTTTAAACATGTTTATTCCTGTTAAAGTAAATTGAAATAGTTTGCTGGGCCCAAAAACAAAACCCGTAGTGTTCTGTTTATGAGAGGAATCACATTAAAATAAAGAACTTGTTGATGTATTTTTCAAACTGTCTCGACAGAAATTATTCATGCATTGTCAAAAAAATAAAAAAGTGGTCTCAAGCCTAAAACATTGGTATTAATTGAGCATGCACTGCTATGACAGAAAAGATGTTTTACTGTCAGTTGGTAGTTATTGTAGAAAAGCTTGGAGAACACCACTTCCCAGCAATGTCTCCATCAGGAAAGTCACTTGAATAGCTGCTATACTTAAGCAAGTGTCTGCTGTCTTCAATTATGTCTCCCCTGTCAGATAAAGAGATTTCTGTTACATCAGAGGTTGTTTGTGTGCTAGCTGACCAGTTAGGGGAGATACGATACAGTTCTGTGGAGTAAGTTAGGTGATGCCAGCTATAGATGTGTAGCTCCATCAACTCTGTGCAGCAAAAGAGCTCGACTTTATTGGTGGTCCTCTTGCGAGGCATTCACACCACTGTCCTGCAGTGAAATTGAATCTCTGAGATGCACTGAGTACTGATGTCAGCAGCAGTGCAAAGGGAGTAGCTTGGCGCCAGTCTGTGTCAGGCATGTAGGTGGGTGCAAGGGGCAGAGTAGGAATGTCAGGAGGGATGTAGATTAAATTCTAGGCATGTAGACTTTTATCTGAGATTATTTAATTGGAAAAGGTTGTAATAGAAGTGATAGACTTTCTATATAATGTGAGAGAAATCTCTGTTTAATGAACATTTCAGTATTTTGAAGTTTCCGTTATGATATTGCATTTCAGAGTTAGGCTGCAGTTTTTTATTTGATTGCTCTAAAAAGTATGTCACATCAATGAAGCTGAGTTTTAATTTCTTGCATTGAGTAATTTCTCCTGGTACTGTCTCTGAGAGTAAAACCTCACTGCATATGTAAACATGGCCTATGTAGTGCAAAAAAAAAAAAAAAAAAAATTTTGAGAAAGCCAAGTGAAATTATAAATTGTGTAAAATTTCAAGATACAGTTTTAGTTGAAGAGTACCATTTATGCTGCCCTGGACATTCTGTCAAAAAGGTCTAAGTTATAAAATAATATCTCTTCGCAAGTAAAAGCAATGTAGAGTATAATTTGAATTGCCATTTATATTAAACAATTTACTGAATTGAGATTTCATAAACGTCGTTACTGTGCTATAAATATAAATTACTGCTTTTATAGCTTTATGAGACCAATTGCCTTTACTCTTTGGTACATTTTATCTGTCACTTAAATTGACTAAATGAAGAGATTATTGGGAAAAACATTCTTAATCTTGAGATTTTAATTACTTTTTTCTAAAACATTCACCTTGAAAGTTGTGCAATTTTGCTGTTTTGGTTCACTGTAAGAATGATTAGAAAGCGATGACAACTTTAATTGCATTACCATTAAGTGCAATGATTCACCATATCCTCATAACATTTTAACTCGGGTAAATGCTGATTGGATCCAGAATAACGTAAATCGATGAGTTAGTTCTTGCAAAGTGTGCATGTCCTAAATTGTAAATGTGGAAATAGATTCTAGACCAGTGGATTTTCATCTGGAATCCATGTATTACATTGGCAACAAAAAATCCCTGTAGAAGTGAGACACCAAAGTAAATTCTTTAGCTGGAAACGAAACAAAGACAATTTTAATTATTTTTCTTTTTCATCAGTCACTAGTTCTGCCCTTTGATCCTTGTTTTGTTTTTCACCTTAGCAAAACCCTTCACTTTCAAACCAGGAAATGTGACTGTTACAAATACATCCTGGTGGAGAAAAACAGGAAGAAAATTTTTGGAATTTTTACTTTTTTGACCATCTGAATTATAGTGTCGCAGCACTATTTTGAAACTTGCTGAGTAGAATATTTTGCTAAAAGCAAATATTTAACTTATGGACCAGAATCTGTTACTTTATTATCATAACCTGATGGATGGATCAACATGTTTTTAATGTGGGCAGTAAAGAGAAGAAGGAAAAATACTTTTAACTTTTTGAAATCCACATTCATTCAGAATGGGAAGCAACTACTTCACTCACTGTATTGGAAATGATGCTAGATTAGCAAGATAAAAATACGGTAAAGTTAATAGTGGTTGCACACTAGATCTGTGTTTTTAATTGCTTTTGCAAGACTCCCAGTTAAAAAGCAGCACAAGTTATTCTAGTGACTCCATTTCTGGAAGATGGAGAGAGAAAAAAGCTTGAAGCAAAAATTAAGAAGGGCATGGTGGTTACTTCCATTTGCTGCCCTTTCAACCACACAATTAGCTGAAACCTAAGATGCATATTTAATAGAATTGAGAGCACAGAAAGGAAAATATAATTATTGGTATGAAATAACAGCTAGCACAGGCATATGTATTTCAGAAAACTGCTGTTTAGTATGTATTGTTGCAAGGATTATTTCATTATTTTTCCTGCATAACTGTTACATTTCATATAAATTTCTGTGATCATTTTGTAAAGTTAAATGAATGCAATTGATCTGACATTACAGATGGAAAAAATTACAGTGTATGCACTTCATATTAGAATACTGAGAGTGCCATTTTTGACACTAAGTTGAATGAGGATTTTTAAATAGATATGTGTATATATATAAATGTATAATAAATATAGACAAATATATAAATATATATGGAAATATTGTGCACCACTAACAGGCACTGCGCAGGGAATGGACAAGAAGCATGCTAGCTCACTTGTTGGAAGAACATTCAGTCCTTCGTTCTTAATTATGTTGTAGGATTGTGGTAGGAAAATTCAGCAAGGCTAATTGATGCTAATTTTAAAATTGACTGTAGAGTAAGCAAAGCCCTAATTCTCACTTTGCTTGAATTGCCTTTAGACTGAGTACCCCATGTCCATGAGTTTCTCAATGAGATCTGTGCTGTGGAAAAGTACATAGACTCTTTCAGTGCTCAATTTCAGCATATAAATACTTTTGATATCCTTGGGGAATGTATTTTACTTCTTTTTAAGGGAGAAATAATTATAGTAATGTCAGATGTTGTTATTACTTCATTATTGTTTAATCAGAAACCTAAGTGCTGTGTGAAACACAACTGGTGCCTTTTATTTTTTTCATCTATTACATGGGAGTGGGACTATTTGCAATCTTTGTACTAGGGTACATTCATATTTTACATTGACAGATCAGAAGACAAAATTGTGGCTGATTTCAGAGGAAAGGCAGCATGTGAAATGTGTGTTTCCTCAGATTTCTTGAGTGTTACGGTAATTGCCATTAATGGGGCCGTATTTTCAAATGACTCTTTGTTCTGTTTCTAAAATAGAAATATGGTCTGTCACTCAGTGAAATTCTTCAAAGAACAGGTATAGTGGCATGCTGTCCTCAAGGCTAGGAATGTAAGAAGTGGGAAAACTGTCTAGTGCAAGTTTGTTTACAGTTATTGCTGAAGAGTAATTAGGTACTTTTTGACTCATGTCATTTGTCTTATAAGGTAAACTGTACATTGGAAACAATCTAGCCACTTACAAACTTTCCCAGATACATAACTTCATAAAGTATAGCACTTCATCAAAGCAGATCCATTAAGCCTCTGACTGGTACTCTTCTTTTGGCTTTGATTGCAGCACCACACAGAAGCACCTAGCCCATCATTGCTTCCCCCATCATCTTTACCGTTAGATGTATTAAACAATGCCGTTGCTGGATTTAGTACAGTGGAAGAGCTTATCCGGTACCTTGAACCAGATCGTTGGCAACTGGATTTGGAAGATTTGTACAGGCCAACGTGGCAACTTCTTGGAAAGGCATATATTCATGGGAGGAAATCAAGAGGTAAATTACTCTTCTTTCTGGCCTTGCAGCTTTCTCCGGGTATGTTTTCTTAAGAAACAAATTAAAATGTTAACAAATTAACAGTAAATATGAGCATCGTATTTTGGTTCCAAACTTTGTATTTTGGTTCCATGAGAGGAATATGTTGGAAATACAGCAGAGATCATTGTTATTAGCTGTTCTCACTGTTACATTATCTGAAAAAGGACAGTAACTAAACTCAGAATGTAAAGGAATTTAGCAGGATAAAGTAACAAAGGGATTAAAAAAAAAAAAATAGAAGCAGGCAGGGTAGTCTTCTGCAGGGAACCTGAGAGATCTTTTCTGCAAAATAGGAGGGCATCTTGGCTGGGTGACAATATCTAACTTTGTGAGTTTCTTCTTTTTTTTTTTTGTGGAGGGGAAAAACTTGATTTTGTGTTTGAGGTAGGGAATTTCTTACACTTCCTGTATCATTGAGTACTGGTTTATTTACTTACACCATATGAATTGAGAGCAATTATCTTTCTCTTCTGTGATACCTTATGAAATCCCTGTGTCCATGTCCAGTTTGATCGTGCATTATCAATTTAATCAGATGTAAAGTAGGTTATGTATTTTGAGACTTGTGGAGCTGTTTTTTGTTCAGCAAGACATTTTCTTCCATCTGTATTTGACACTCATGAATTTTCTATGCCATATCATCCAGATGTTGCCCAGTACTTCATGTTTATGGATACCATGTGGATGGATAGCATGCAGGCAACACCTCCTTCCTTGCACACCATTCAGCATGAAAATGAAAACATATGAGCATAAATTAATAGACTCCTGTATTGACAAATGCAAGCTAGGTTATCATCTGATCTGCAAGAAAAAGGGAGGAAGTAAACCCTTCCATAACTGAAATGTAAGTTTTTGACAGCTAATTCTTGGATGTGAGAGTAAAAATCAACCCTTCCACCCTACCTGTTGCTACAGCGATATGCACAGCAACTGAATCAAGAGCCAAAGAGGAGGAAATCTATTTAAAAGCTTTCAGCAATGGACTGTGCCTTTCAGATAGTCATTTAACACGTTCCTACTTAAAGGGATTCAGTATTTGCCAAATGTATGCCATAAGCATACAGTAAGTGGGAGAAAAACAAAATATAATTTCTGAAACCTTGCATAAACTAAAATGCAGGTGTTGGATAACATCTATATAGACAAAAGCAACTCCCTGCAAGACATATCTTAGAAAGAAACTATCAGAGTAAATCTTTTAAAGACTCCTAATTAGATGCTGAAATAGATTTTTCCACTGAATAAACATATCATGGCATTGCCACATTTATCGTTAAGAGACCACCCTCAGACTACATTACTGAGTGTGTAATGTAATTGCCTGAGGTGGAAAATATGTCCAGTTGAGATGACATAGTATGAACTGTTAGGTCTGTTCAGTAAAGAGAGAGAGCAAACCTTCAAACATCTTTTTGTTCTTTTCTTCTTTTTTAGTACATGTTACTCCTTCCAGTAGCATGTTTGCTGTATTTTAAAAGTTTTTAAGAAATGTCTGAGAGAAGTGCATGCCCTAAATTTTTTGGGTTTTATCAAAGTCTTTGATTCTGTAATCAGATCAGTTTTATTATTGCAGTATTTAGTAAAACCTAAATTACTGTCCTGCTTTCATAGACAAACATCAGTTTATGTCTAGATTAAATGAAAATGTAATTAATAGCATATGTTACTTTATGTATTTTCTTCTACTCCTACTTAATTCATGTGAAAAAGACTGTATTTAGACAGCCTGAATTCCACAGATCTTCTGTATCTGATGTTTTCTCTGGATAAAATGCTTCCAAAAACTTTTAGCCAGGAAGAAGAAACACTAAGTTCAAAGGCTTCTATGTCTAAATATAGTTCTAAATTCTTTATAATATTAAGCATACTTAAAAATAAAATACATTTTGCTGTGAAAAAAAAATCATCCCATCACTTCCCACAGAAATCTATGCATAATCATTACAGCATATTTTGAAGTATGCTTAAAAAGGAGTCACAATACAGCCATAGTCCTTATTAGATGCTTTTCTTGTATATCTCTCTTGTCTTTTTCACTCCTTTGGGTCTTTTCCCTGACCTGTTGTAGAAGCCAGTGAGAAACTTACACTCCCAGGAACATCTCCAAGGTGCTTAGGAATGAAAATCAACCTGCTGCTATCTGTGCCCACACGCAAGTGCCCCAATCAGTATTTGTTTTGTTGAATTTGGGAGCAGCATCCAGCTGGAAAAATGTTTTGGGAGAGCTCCCCGTGGTACTCTACAGTGGTCCCAGAGGGTGCAAGGCCATTGCATTGCCAATTGCAGAACACAGTTACTTTCAGACTGGTGTGAAAATGGATTACTTCAGCTGTACGTGCCAGTAAAAGCTCACTTTTGAAATACACTTTACTGTAGTCCTACCTGCATCTACATTTTTTTCTCCCTTTTTTCCCTTCTACTCTTATTTTAGTGTTTCCCATTCATGTGCTACTGCAGAGCCTCTCATTCTTCCCAAGCTAGTGCTAGACAAAAATAACTTTGACTGTTGTGTCAAACATGATACATGGGTGGAAGCCAAGTTGAAGGAGTGTTTAAATGTTCACATTATAACAGGTACTGTAACTCAGTGCACTTGGGAAATCCACATAACCTTTTATTGTGGTTAAGTAAACACTTTTAAGGGAATATATACATTCTCTCATCTAGCTTTGTGCCCGCAGTGTGTTAAAATAAATTTTGGACAGACAGATACTCTTTGAAAAAATAACAGCTTCATTCACACACTTCAAAGAAGTGATTATATAAGCACTAGATAAATTTGCCACAGACCTTTTAATGAAACTGAATTACACAAGGTAGGGCGAGGGTTCAGTGTGAGGTAGAACAGCAGTATACCTTAGTGCATTGTAAAACATGGAAACCAAACATGACATTTTTCATCTCTCCTGAAGCCTGTTATAACAGCAAGGCACACTAAAAGACACTTACAAAGAGCTGATTGTGTGTTCTTCCACAGAACCTTTTTAGAAATTAAAAAAAAAAACCTTTTTAAAATTTAAAATCAGGCTTGCAGGGTTCAAATTCATTCCAATTTTGAGACAAATTGTGTAATGTGGTCGCTGGTCATTTTAGTGTATTGCTCTTTATGTTATACATACAACTAGTAAAACTATCCATTTCCCTAGTACGACTAGGGAAATGGATGCATTACTCCACTGCTTACATTCCTCCACTGCTGCCAGTAGGCAGGAGGTAACAGAGAAGCACACAACCACACAGGCATATGTCTGCCACTGGTTGTTGGGCTTACTGGAAGAGGCATCAGCTTCCAGCTTCTGTTTTCAATTTCTCATGGTGAAGGGCTGAGCAGCAATTGTGTTAGGACACATAGGCTTAGCTTCTTGAAATTCACTGTACCAAGCATGTCAGTCTCTCTAAAAATCTACCAGATTAGCAAAACTAGCATTTCTCTTATTATGCATTAGGCATTTTATCTTAATTTAGACAGTTCACTTACTATATGTTTAAAAACATAACAGGAGAAAGTACTCCTCCATTCCTATCCACAGTCCATGATTAATGGAAGTAGACATGTCCACTCTCTAAATGACTCAGCCTGCAGCTATTAGTTGATCAGAAGAGCTTAAATAATTTCTAATTTTCAGAGAGAATCTCTCCCCCGGAAGTTTTGTCTCTCTTTTCCTCCGCTCCCTTCTGAGCTTTCTCCAAGGAATGCTCTTGCAGTGTGGGAGGCAGGCTGGCATCCTATCAGTAACTTTATTGGAGTTATTACAGGCTCTTTGCTCTTAAAAATGCGATTGTTTATTTAGGAGCCTATGTTAACCTGATAGTGATGGAATGAAGTGCCCCAGCTTGGCATTCACTGTAAGTGCAAGCAGAGAAAAGGCTTCAGTGTGTTTAACTGACCTTTCACAACAATAAACCCTTACTTATGGATACCTGTATATGGATATGGTCTGCAAAAGAAATCTTTGAAGAAATCTGGAATGAAACTGCTACCCAAAGATCTGCTCCTGGGACAATACTACTAAGCATCTCTACTAGAGAAATACAGCTTCTAAATTCTCTTTGTTTCTTACATGTTTAACTAGAATCGAAAGGTATTATCCTGCCTTGGTAGGGTGAAGTTCTCCTTCGTGATCTCTAGAGGCTCTTCACACAGTAGAAGGAAAAAGCATTTCTCTAGAGGGTGATTCAAATCAGGAAAATATTTTAGTTTTATTTTATATCTTTTTATTTACAAACGGCTAGCAGTAATGGTAAAGTGTTTGTCAAGTAATATCAATGCACTTGAGTATTTTTTCCCCTAGTTTCTTCTCGGCTTAGCTCAAACCCAGTTGTTTTTAAGGGCTTTGCTCTGTTCAAAACCTCTATTTCAGTTATTCCAGTAGCCATATTATCATCAGGTTTTCTTTTTCTTTTCTTAATTTTTTTTTTTTTACCAGATAAAGTACCCCTGTGAATTAGACATGACTTCTGTTACTTATTGGTCATAGGTTTGGAGAGGACAAATGATCCCAGATTGTGATCCCAGATTATGGTGATTCTGGTCTAGCTTTTCTGAAATATGTTGCTTTTCGCCAAAAAAAAAGGGCTAAAAAGTATTAATTTTTTCACAAGTCCAGTGTTTTTCAGTCTGAACTGAAGACCTGTTCTTTCTCAGCTATGCAGCTAAGGTGAACCTAAAGGAGCCTGGCCTGTTTCAGATCTTTTCATGAGCTTGGTGTTCAACCAGTGCATAGTGAAACTTTGGTGTGATACAGTGGAACCAGTTTATAGGGAAACAGGTGCCAAATATTAATATCTTTAACTTGCACTTCAAGTTAGGTGCTTACAAGGAGAAGCTGTTATTTTATTTAAAGCACATTAAGTGAAAATAAATCTTACAGAAGCAACAGAAATATGTATCTATGCTGCTGTGAAGGAAGAGGGGAAAATTGAACCTGCTAATAGTTATACAGATACACATACTTGTGATTTTATTTGTTGTTTGTACATTACTCACTGATTATGACTTCTTGAAGTCAGTGGAAGCATGTTCCTCCTAGATATGAATTGTTTCATTCTTTCTTATGCTTACATCATCCTTGCAGAGAAGCAGTAATTGAAATTTCAGCAGGGAAGAAGTTTGAATGCTTTATGAAAATGAATTTAAAATGTGTTTGGAGGATTTCAGGATTCTTAATTGCTATTTGTGTTTCTCCAATCCAAAATCAATATAGAATAGCAACACGAGAGCTCAGCATATGAACATGAACAAAGGGAATTCCATTATGGTTGATTTGATAAAACACACATTGGAACATAGTAGCCAAAGCTTCTTTTGTTTCATTTGAACCAACTCTACCAGACTTATAAAATAATTGGTGAATATTCCTATACGACAATAATTCCATTTAGGTTACATGGTATTTCTGTAACTGCAGTATTAGACATGTGTACTGAACCTGTACCACCTGCACAAAAATGAACTTTCCTCAAGTGTTCTGCACTGCTGAAGTTGGTTTGCCACCAGTGACGTTTGGTTATGAGTCTGAAAAGCACCAGTTTGTTTGTCTTTTTTGCAGTGGTTGATCTCAACCTCCTAAAGGAGGAGGTGCGGCTGTATAGTTGTACTCCTCGTAACTTCTCAGTGTCACTGAGGGAGGAGCTGAAGCGAACAGACACCATCTTCTGGCCATTGTGTCTTCTGGTTAAACGTTGTGGTGGAAACTGTGCCTGTTGTCATCAGAGTTGCAATGAATGCCAGTGCGTACCAACAAAAGTCACCAAAAAGTACCATGAGGTGAGTGCTTTTTTTACATTTGCATATTTGGAAATAACTGAAAGCCAATGAAGGAATTTATTTTTACTATAGGAATGCACCACTATATTTTCAAATTTTATATATTGCGCTTATAGTAAATTTTTTTTTTACCATTTTTATGAAGTGTTACATAAAAAAAAAGGCAATATCTCCCTTGTTAAAATACTTTCTGTGGAACTATTAAGTCATTCCTGAGCTATTTGTTTACTGGTGCAGTTCAGATCCACCGCAGCCACACCTCCTTGTTCAGCTCTGTCTAGTGGTAGATGTGAACTTTATGAAGGAACAGAGACCTGTCCATTTCCAGTATAAATCTATAACTAAAAGCATTTATTGTAGAATTATCTGTTAATTCCATTTGGTTAAGTATGCTATTAGTCCTTAAATAAATAGAAATATGAAACTGCAAGACTCTTCTTTGATAAAAGCAAGTATCTGCTTAACATGTTTTAATTGGTTTTGTAAAGTCTTGAGGTAGAAGCAAAAATAATTGGTGGGTGGAATAAATGAATAAAATTCAGCTGAATAAAGCCTATTTCTTTTAATGTGCTTTCTGTCACCTAGCATGGTTCCAGTGCTATCTAGCTCCTAGACTAGGTGTATGATGAAGCATTTGCTGTTTTCTTGATGTTTGGGTTCTTCTCCTTCAGGTTCTTCAGCTGAAGCCAAGGATTGGTGTTCGAGGATTGCATAAATCGTTGACAGATGTACCCTTGGAACACCACGAGGAGTGTGACTGTGTGTGCAAAGGGAATACTGAAGGATAAACATGATTCAATTGTGCTGTTTTCTTTCAAAGCACACTCAATCAGTGGCTGATTCTATTATGGGGCTTGTGCATTATCTCCTTCTGTAATCTCAGTTGTTTGCTTCGGGGATCTTCCATCTTCAAGATTTACAGTGAGCTCTAAAAAGAGGAGAAGCCAAACTGGGATTATATGTTGTGTGACAGCTCTGTTTGGAGGCCCACTAAAAGGATGGGAGAAAGGCATCAATGAGGGATTTAAAATAAATGTATTGTTTTTGTTTCCCCACAATTTTCTTAACAACACATGGATTTAAATTTAGGAGTAAAAACAAAGTTAGAAGGCTCACATCATGGAGACTTGATCCTGCTGACGGTCTCATTTCTACAGCTTCAGTGCATCTGGCCTCTGTTTCAAAACACCCAAAATCTCTTTTTGTGTTCAACTACTCCTATGTACTCTAAATCAAAGCATTCTCTGTTGTATAAACTTGGGTTAAAACAGACTGCCTTGTTCTGAATTAAACATAATTTGCCTAATGCTGGTAGGAAGAACTGGATTTTTCCATAAGCTCTAGTAAAGCTCCTGCCTTTTAGAAAGAAGACTGGACAATAACATGAGCTAAGGAAGCAAACATTGAAAAGAACAGCGCCTTTATTCTTACTACTATGGCTGATGAGTTTTTGTTTGTTTGTTACTTTTTATCGTGTACATTTTTATACTCTCCTTTTGACAACATAACTATTTGCTTTTTCTAAACTTGTTAAATATATCTATTTTTACCAAAGGTATTTAATATTCTTTTTTTTTTATTACAACCTAGATCAACTATTTTTTAGTTTTGTGAGACTTTAAAGCCAGATTTGTACAGTTGGAGGAACAGAGATGTGGTAACAATGGGAAAAGGAGCATGATCTCTTTGCAGTTGGTCACTACACAGTGAAAAAACACCAGTTTTTACCTGGATGTACAGGAATAATGCAGAGAGACATGTGGATGAAGCTCTAAGCTTGCTAGCTGCATGACACTGAAAATATGAGAGACAGATGTTACTATAAGCAGTTTCAGAAGCTGACTTTGAAAATTCCCTCTCTCAATACTGGCCTTTGTTCAGGTAGAAAAGAAATGAGCATAGATAGATGCATTCTGGCTTGTTTAACTTCTTTTAATTTCTTGAAAGTAGAATGATCTACAGCATAAGAAGCCCAGTGGCTTGCAGTCTTCATGATGCACCATGGTCATGGGAAGGCAGCCTTGTTAAAGTGTATGGTTTTCCACTGACAGTTATAACTGTTTAAGTACTGTTCACTCACAGGATCATAACACTCTTCAGAACAGTTTGATGAAATATGTTTTTTCTGTACATTATATTCCTTAACCAATACCCTTATTCTGCCCTATGCAAATTGAAAAGGAAACAGTAAAGTATTTTGCTTGTAAAATGCTTTAACATTATGCCTAGTTTATTTTTTTGACTATTGGATTTGCAGATTGTAATGAATCACCAAATAAAGTAATAATGCTAATTTTGGGAGAACAGGTGTTTCTGTGTGGTTGCATATTTGTATCTGTTCAATATACAGTAACGGGAAAAGTTAAAGAAGGTGATTTTCTATTTACCATTTTAAAAATCAGTTATGAAAACAAGTCTTGCGTTACCAAGGCTTCCACTTTATTAAATCTGCTTTACTGTAAATCCACATGAAGAAAAAGAGGAAGGAATGTGATGCTATTTGCATAAACATTAAAAATGTTCAAAACTGTGTCGATGTGAAGCCATCAAAGTGAAATAATATCTGTTATTGTTTCCATCTTGAAAATGAGTTCTAATGAAAATGTGAAGGTTTTTGCAAGTTGGTGTGAATTTCTGATATCAGTTCTGGAAAATTCTCAGGGGGCTTCTGATTCTGTCATAGATGGTCTGGTTTGCCGACCCTCAACCTCCTGCTGATTAAGAAAAATACTTGGTGTAAATGTAGCATAAAATAATCAAGTCCGAATATTAGCCCCGTATCAGAATGCAGAATTACGGATACATGAGAAACCTGGTTTACCTGAATTTTGAGTCTTTGACCAGAATAAAGAGTGCTTTGCAGAGATGTTGGGGATTTTGTTCCAATTAATATTGTCCTTTTTTTTTTTGTAATTTAAAGAGCTTTTGAAAAGCAAGTTGAGATAAAATCAGAAATCATAGCTTCTGGCACCCTAATTCAGAAGAAGACTTGAAAACTCTGATTCCATTACAGATTTTTTTTTGCCATAGAAAATACAGAAGGTATCATCATCTCTGTAGACTTGGTAGTGGAAGAAGGCACAACATGCACTTTAGGGTGGGTATTTAAGGGTATGGGAGGTAATGTTTTCCAAATGTCACAAGTATTTCTTCTGTTGCCCCTCTGGCTTTAGCTCCTTTCCTTCCTTAACAATTTCTTGTACCAGTTTCCTTCCCAATTGCTTGCTGTAGACCTCCATCTGAGCTCTGTATCCCTTTGCTCTTTACATCCCTGTGCTTCTCAGTGCTGTGTATCTCATCCAAAATCACCATCCCTGCTGTTTGCCATCTTCTTGCCAAGCATCATAAAGCCCATCCCCTCCTCCATGGCTCCGTGCTGAAGCTGCCACTGCCCAGACTTTGTTTTTCCCTCGGATATTCCGGGCTTTCAGCACTCCACCTCTTCAGTAGCTTAAAGAGTATGGACAGGCTCAGTTGTTCTAAAGGATGGGATTTGGAAAAGATGCCAGCCACCAAGGCAATGAAGGGTTCTCCTGCTCTGTGCTGCAGGGTAGAGCAGCTGCCCCTGGTAGTGGTAACCTCTGCTGGTGCTCTGGTGGGGTGCACCCATACGGTGTCCCACCGAGCTGCAGTAGGCTTGGTCTAGAGATCCTACTGTGTTTTCTGTGGTCTTGGCATCCAGAAGAGTCTTTAAATGTTTTGAAGGTGCCTCCTGACAGTGCAGGGGAGCTACTGTCAGTACAATAAATCACATTGGTGACCTCCCCTTGGGTGGCAAAGGGTGAGGTGATGTGAGGTAAAATATGCTAGAGGAGGCCATGAAGGGTGAGAGGATGAGGGAGGGCTGGGCCGGGCTGGGCCATGCTGGGCCCCTGAGGCAGATACAGCAGAAAAGGGCAAGACAGAAACAGTGCTAATGACCTAATGACCATGGTCTCCTAATTTGCTGCCGGCTGCCCCATGGTGCGGTGACATCTTACTCTCCCAGAGGTTTTGTCAGACCCAGGTACAAGGCTGTCTGCAGCAGGGAGTGCAGGGGTGGTGCCAGCCCACAGAAGGGAGGGAACAGGGAGATGCACGGCTCTGGGTTTAGTTGGGGTGCCTTGAACATTGCCAGTCTTTGGTCTTAAACTTTAAAAAATATACTTCAGAATTGCATGTAGTAAGTGTAGTGATTACAGTAGGTACAGTTTAGCATAAAGGGATTATTTCCCACTGTGCTTAAGACAAACAATTGCCTAACACCACCTCTCCTAATTTGCTTAAAAATCCCCCATTGAGAGGTTTTAATTTCTCCCTCAGAAGATTTCCTTACTGAAAGATGTTTTTTTTTTTCAGTCAGGTGTTCCTGAGAGGTGTTAACTTCCTGTGGCCCTAAGGTGAGCCAAGGCTTGTTATATACCTATGGTTACACACAGCAGCACCCAGGAAATGCTCCTCTGAGGGTTTTGTTTCATTACTTCTGTTGTTTCTAAGCAAATCGTGTGGTAAAACTAGGAGAAGATACTAATCATGAATTACTAACAAGCAAATGTTGCATTCACAGTTGCAGGTCATCGCAGCTAAATGCCAAGGATGGTGCGTGCATGGAAAAGAGATTATCAAAACTGGGTAGAAAGCCTGTGATTTTCAGTGTGGAACAGAAATTGCAAGTTTTGATCTTACATCTTTGTGGGGATTTTTTTAAATTGTTGCTGCCTATTTTAAGACCTGAGCTGCTGGACTGCATTAATGTAAGCATCAGTGTTTGGGAACAAAGCGGGAAATTACTCTTTCCAATGCGCCTAAGCAATGGAAACAGCTGAGTGGAATAAAGTAGCTCCTGTAAACAGACAAATCCCAAGTTGTCTAGGCTGCTTTTTGTAGGTCTTGTATTCCAAAGAAATGGCTTCAGCTAAAAGTGATTATTCCCCCTAGAGGAACAGGTGGGGAGCTGCCAACTGATGGTGAGCCTTGTTTTTATGGATTCTGTAGATGTTCACATTCCTGGAACCCTCCTGTCAGCTGTGGCCAGCATGGGAGTGCTGTGGAGCAACACCAAAACTTTAGTCACCAAGGGCGTTAACTGCAGATCCGTTGGCTTTTAAACTCTTAAGTTTCCTTGTTCTTTGTCTGCCTGGTTGCACAGGCTCACTGCTCCCTTTCAGCAGGAGGGAGAAGGAAAAATTATGGATGTTACAACAGAGTGTGCAGAGGGGAAAGACAGAAGCACAAAGCTAGCTTATTTAGTAGCTACTACATCAGCTGCTGTAAGCTGTTACCCAGTTTCCTTTCTAATGGAGGATTATGTTGAAAGTCTTTTAAATTTGCAATTCAGATACCAGCTGCTTAAATAGTCTCATTTTGATTGCACCAAACTCTGGAAATAAAAATTGGAAACATTACTTTCTGTTTGACTTCTGAAGATACAGTAGTAGTGCTACTGCTTAAACGCTCTCATAAAACCTCATGGAGAGATGCTGAAAGAGTCATGATTGCAAGATTCTCATTCAAACCAAGCTCTGATGATAAGAAGACAGCCTTACTTTTCTGATGCTATTTGTGATATGATGCTTAAATTAGTTTGAGTAAACTTGTGCTTCATATAATTTTTTTGTATGGGATGCTTTATCAAACAACTTGCCTTTCAAAGTCTTTTAAACCCAGGGACAGTGGTTTTGTTTGTTTGTCTGCCAAAATCGCAGAGTAAAAATATGGCTGCTTTTTTCAGCATAAATTGGACAGAGCTTCTCAGAGAAGACAGTTTGCCAGTTGCCTCACTGGAACTCTCCTGAATTGTAGAAAGAAAAATAAGTTTACAGCTCAGTCATGGGAGAAAAATGACAGCTTTTTGAATATGTGATTCAGAGCACGTAAGCTCTGAATGCCTGCTCTGAATCATGCTCTGTGTCAGTCTTCACAACACTCATCTGTCTTCATCAAGTATAGAGTCAAAGTCTGGCCCTCCCAGTTGAGGCAGCTCTGAGGTTAATCAATGTGAATACCCCATTTACAGGCTTGTTTTCTGAACAAAACACTTCTTTCTCAAAGAAGAGTCTTAAGAAGCTGTATGGCCTGGATTGTCTTTTGATATAGCCAATTTGGCAAGTGGTTTTTTTGCCTAGTAAAGACTCAAGTTCTAGTTCAACTCAAGCCTATGCTGCCTTTCTCGGATTCTGCAGTGCTGTAGACAGTTCCAAGCCAGCTTGCTTCTGGTGTCTCTCCTGTTCAGAATGAGTGACAAATCATATCTCTCTTAGTAAACTAGCTTTTCTTTCACTCTACAGAATCCTGATAAAGTTAACAAGGTTAGCAAGAAAACTTGTTTAACTGTCTTTGTCCTGTTTCAGTCATATCTGTGGCATGTGCCTTGGGATCTGCTACATGAAACTCATTGAAGAGAGAGCGCCAGTGAAGGCCATGATGTTTTTATGGTTCCCAAAGAATAGCATCATACAGTGATCAGTTCAATTATCCACCTTTTGAATCAAAGGATGGTAAAATTAACTGCACCACTTTGTTTAAAAGGCTTAATTTAGAGACTGACAAGAAGAAAATAACATTTAAGCCTTGATTTCACTCTTTTTAAGGTTCCATGCAATTTCAGAAGAGGAGCTGCTTTTCACCCTCGCTAATTGCTTTTTATTCCTTTGTCACAGATTGAGTGATTTCCCTAAGAGCAGTAAAATAAACACATCACTCTAATGCCTCAAATAAAAGAGACAAAATTATGTCCTAAACCTCAATGGAAATCTGTGGCTGTGAGGAATTCCTTTCAGTCACCTTGGCAATTTTGCGTTTCCAGTAGTTTAGCAGCGTGGCACATGAACAGCAAAGTAATATAACTCTTTTTCTATGTGTGAAAATAAGGATTATTCCATGCAGTTTGTGAAACTAAGCTAAACAGCTACGTTAGAAAAGCTGATGAAACATGGGCTGGATGAGCCGACAGTGAGGTGGATTGAAAAGTGGGTGAAGGGTCAGGCCCAGAGGGTGGTGATCAGTGGAACATGTTCTAGTTGGAGACCAGCAATTAGTAGTGTGCCGCTGGGGTCAGTAGTAGGTCCAGTCCTGTTCAACATCGTCATTAATAATCTGGGTGCTGGGGTGGAGTGAGTGAACCCTCAGCAAGTTTGCTGATGACGCAGAACTTGCAGGAGTGGCTGATACAACGGAAGGTTGCATTGCCATCCAGAGGGGTCTTTACAGGCTGGAGAAACGGGCTGACAGGAAGCTCATGAAGTTCCACAAGGTGAAGTGCAAATTCCTGCATCTGTGAATGAACAATCCCAGGCGCCAGTATGTGCTGGGGCCACCCAGCTGGAAAGCAGCTCTGAAGAAAAGGACCTGGGGCTCCTGGTGGGGACACCAAGATGAACATAAGCCAACAATGTGTACCTGTGGCAAAGAAGGCTAAGGGTGTCCTGGCCTGCACTAGAAGGTCTGTTGCCAGCAGGTCAAGGGAGGTCAGCCTTTACTCAGCATTGGTGAAGCCATGCCTAGAGTACTGTATCCAGTTCTGGGCTACTCAGTGCAGTAAGACATGGACATACTGGAGAGAGTGCAGCAAAAGTCTGCTAAGTTGATTAAGGGACTGGAGAATCTCTTGTATGAGAAAAGGCTGAGAGAGCTGGGACTGTTGGGCCTGAGAAGGCTCAGGGAGGATCTCTTCAGTGTTTATAAACACCTGAGGGGAAAGTACAAAGAGGATGGAGCCAGGCTCCTTCCAGTGCTTATCAGTGACAGGACCACAGGCAATGGGGACAAACGGAAAAGCTGGAGGTTCCCACTGAACATTAGGAAACACTTTCTTAGTTCAAGGGTGACTGAGGACTGGCACAGGTTGTCCAGAGCAATTGTGCAGTCTTCATCCTTGTAGATATTCAAAACCTGTCTGGACATGGCCTGGAGCAACTGGCTGTAGGAGACCCAGCCTCAGCAGGGCAGTTGGACCAGATGACTTCCAGAGGTCCCTTCCAACCTCTGGATTAGAACACATACAATTTCCACCAACATTAAATTTACATCTTAACGCTGAGATACTCAAATCATCATAGAACTAAAAATTAATAAGCACAGAGTCAAGTATTTCCTTACACCATAAAGATATACCTAGGCATTAATTTTCCTCATAATGTTTATGATCTGATAGATTACAAGTTCTTTTGCTTAATTTTCTCCCAGAATAGGCTTCTAAGGGTTCATATCTGCTTTGTTAATCATTGCTTTCAAGTTAAAACTGAAGATAAGGATGTGAAATAATCATATGTTAAGTGATAGGAAAAGGCCTATATCTATGCCAATATCCTGTGTGAAATCACACCTTTATTTTTCAAGTAAGATCAAGTTTCTTGTATGTGATAGCCTTTGAACTCTTACCAAATATCTTACCTAATAGTCCTACTGCATTTTAGTTCTGCTTTACACAGCTCATAAAAACATAGCCATTTTCCTCTCAAACTTGTTAATGGTACTTTGCCCTGATAAAAAGCACCTCATAAGTGCAAATAGTGATCAGGAGTTGCTAGTAATTTAGGAAATTGCATCAGATCAGAGTAGTTTTATGGCACGTTGTCCAGAGGCAGCAATACCAGGAATTGTGCCACACAGGTTGATGATAACCACCAGCTCACAGATACGCCAATACGTGAGTACTCACAGGAGGTAGGGTTGGGGACCAGTATCCCTGGCAGTCAACTGTGAAAAGGATCCACTGCTTCAAAAACTGATTTGTCCTTGTTATTCTATTTCAGAGAATATGTCAAGGCAAATAACACCATCCTAGTCTCTTCCTGGAAAAAAAAAAGAAGAGGAATGAAGAGCTAGTTAAGCTATCCCGATACTTAGAAATTCTTTTTGCCCCATGGGAATTTGAAACAACAAATAGAATATTTATTTAATCAGTGCTGCAGTTCCCCTAACCCATGCTCCAGGGTGGCATTTAAATCAGTAAGGGCAGCATTCTTTCCAGTGTGAAAGCAGCGAACAAGATCCTCTATATAAATAATTTACTCTATAAAGTACCTACATTAACACATCACCGCTACGCTAAACACACTCAATCATGTCAAACCACTTTTTGTGGTGGGGTAAAATTGTTGCCTTGAATATGGTAGCTTAGTTTTCAACTATTTTAAGCAGTCTTAATGGATTTTAGACTTTTGGCTGCCCTCATAGTCTCCTTGAAGGTCGCTCTGAGTGATGGCTGCAGTGAAAAATTTCTCTGTGACCTGTGGGACAGTTTTAAGCAGTGAGGTCATGAAAACACTTATTTAAATGCAAGAGAAGAGGCCAGGCACAGGCTTATTTTTACGTTTCAGGAAAACAGCTACAGAAATCATTCCCAATTGGCAGAAAGGGGACTCCCATTCCTCAGCTAGGATTATTTTGTCTCTTAAAACTTAAATTTCCTTCCTTCTCATAGGAAAAATGTAAGATTAAAATAAGGATCTTATAATCTAATATTTAGCTTTATTCACTTTCATATATTCTTTTTGTACACGTCCTTCCCCAATACAAGCATTAATCTAGACTGCCTGAGCCTATGCAATTTCTCCCTGCCTTCAAGCTGTATGAATGGGCCACAGAAAGTAGGAACACTCAGTCCTTTTGGATGTTTCAGATCAGCGTCAGTGTAGTTAAGCAGCAGAATTAGCAAGCAGGGAACAGCAGTTAGTCCAGGCAAATTAAAAAGCTCAGGATCTCTACAGATGAAAAATGAAAGAGCCAGAGGAACTTTTTTCATGGACATGAATTGAAGGTAAGCACCTGGCACCTCTTGGGAGGCAGTGAGCTGTAGGGTCTGACTTTATTACCACCTTTGAAAATCTTCCCTTTGAGCAACAGGAAAATGAGGGCAGGAACATATCTTTGGAAAGGGACCTGGGTGTGGAAAGACTGAAGAAACTAAGCACAAGGCTAAGGGTGGTGTTTATAAAGGAAGATAGCCATGTTTGGGAGCTAATGGTGTTCATTGTTCGAGGAGCTCTGAAGGGCTAGGGTGTGCCTCTCGATTGCAGGCAAATGAGTTGAGTTTTACCCTGCTCTGAGTCTGCCTGGCAGTGTAAGATGCTAAAAACAAGCATGGCAGAGACCTGCCTGTTACTGGCTTTGCAGGAGTATGCCCTCAGGGACAAAGAGGATCCTGGCAGAGGCTGTCCTGTAGTATGAGAGACCTCCTGTGCCTTCACACCTGCGTATCAAATGTACTGTCTTGTGTGATGGTTTTCTGGATGTGTTGTGAGGTGTGGCATCTCTCAGGCTGTAGAAGGAAACTCAGCTCCCACTATTCTCTCTGGTCGTCATTACTTTGTCAAGTCATAAAAGAAGTAGAAGGTTTTGTCAGAACATTTTCTTGCCCTTTTCTTCTTTTCATTGTATGTTTTAGTGTCTTTGCCATTCTGCCATCAGCAAGAGTACATCACTGGTCTGAGCTGCAGTTACCAGTGGTATTCCGTAGCTGTAATAGTGGCTCTGCCTCAGTGCTAGCTACAAGTGCATGCAGGGTCTGCTCTAACTCACTTGATGGATATGAATTTGTGTGTTGGTAATTTGCTCAGTTGCCAAGACCTGATTGTTTTCTCAGGCAGTGTAAAGAGAGTGCAGGAAGAAGAGAGGGCAATGCAGAGAGTGCCTGTCAACCACTGCCTGATGTTAGCAATTGCAAGCTTGGATATGGAAGGACTGAACTCCTAAAACAGTGAAATGAAAGGGGGTTTAGTAGGACTAAGCTGTGGTGTGCTTCTCCTGGGGATGAAATGTTCAGAGACCTGTCAGGAAGTCAACTGCTTTTTTGGAGTTGAATGGCAAAGTTTGTAGCTCAGAGACATCAGTCAGTTTCGACTGTGGAGAAAGAGTTTGGAGGGTAAGGCTGCAGCCTGGAA
Organism: Pezoporus occidentalis; assembly: GCF_034315485.1. Classification (NCBI taxonomy): domain Eukaryota; kingdom Metazoa; phylum Chordata; class Aves; order Psittaciformes; family Psittacidae; genus Pezoporus; species Pezoporus occidentalis. Next base: position 643,353 of record NW_026912778.1, on the reverse strand, counting down.
GTGATACCCCATCCGTGAAGCAGTGGAAGGTTACTTCCTTCTTAAAGAAATGTAGTAGTGGAAGTTACTGCCACTTGGATACTTGAAAAATCTTAATTTTGTCATGTTATGCAAGTTTCTGACTCTGAGATTTTATAGTGCGATTATAGGCAAGATTTATTGTTTGGTTTTTGGTTGCTGCAACCTGACTTTTGACCAAGTAAATTAGCAAGTGAACTTTTCTGTACTTATAGCAATATTTTTTGATCGATGGGTCTTAGCAAGGGTACTGTTAGAGGAGGAGTTAGAGTGAGTTCATTATGTCTGTAGGCATAAAGCTTTCACAGCTTCTGAGCAGAAACACTTTGTCCTGTGTGAGCAGATTTACTTTGGAGAGTGTAAGCTGTAATTCTTGGAGGCCTGGACAAAGTATTGTTTCTTTGGCTTGAAAAGCTGTATACTGGGTACCTGAACTGCAGCAACGAAAAAGTGAACAGCTTGTGTAGCAGATTCAAGCTGACTGTGGAATGTGCATTTAATAGATTAAAAGGAGACGTGTTGTGTTTAAAATCAGTGAATCAAATACTCTTGACTGTTCCCATTTTGTGTTGTGTTTTGCCTATTAATCTGCAGAGCATAGGGGGAAACGTTGCAAGGTAGAGCAGGGATTTGCAGTGGCTGGTTGCTGTTTTCTGAAAAGCCATTCAAGAGTGTAATGACAAGGGCTGGTTGCGGTTGCACATGGCTGAGGATGACTTCAAGAGACTGAGCATTTCCTTAAAACATATGATACACATTAAAACTTAGGATCAGGCCTGTGATATGCTTACTGTGACTTATTTGGCTTTAAGCAAGCAAAAAAAAAAAAGTTTGAATATATCAGCTATTTCCTAATTCTTGTAGCTTTTCTTCTTCAGCTACAGTCTCTCATATTTAGTTCAGCAAATCCTAAACCTCGGCAGCTGGAGGTGCTGCAGTTGCCATTTATGTGACTTAAGTACTATGAAACCCACATCTAGCAAGTGGAAAATTAGTTGTTAAAAAAAACAAACTAGCTTGAGTACATCTCTTAGCAATCTTCTCCCACTGTGAGGATATCTTTACTTCGGAAGTTTAGTCTTCTCTTTGCTGTGTTAAGTTCCTTGGTTTTCCCTTAATGTATTGTGTTTGATTTCATTTTTACTGTGGGTGTCATATTTTCAGTAATTGGAGGCATTAAATTTAATTTTCTACTGTTTTAAACTTCTTCATTTTATTGGAACTCCAGTAAAGTTGTTTACCAGAGGTACATTCTGTGAAATATATTTTCCTGAGCTTTCCATGGGTGAAATAAATGGCTTCATGTGGGAAGAACAGGAAAATAACATGATACATTCAACCTGGAAGAGGTCTTTAAAATTAATTTTTTGTTTATTGTGGAATATTCACCATTTTACCTAATGTTAGAAAACTTTTTTGACAAATTCCTTTCCCTCTCCCCCCACTCCGCAGCACCCTCCCTTCCTCCCAGTCCGTTTATCCTTTTAGGAGACACTAGAAGAGAATTTAAGACCATTTACAAGTATGTTAACTGTCAGTTTAGTTGTATCTGTTATATGAATATGGATTCATTCACCCAATAGCAAACACAAACAGATCCTCTTTACTGCTGGGGAAGCGCACTGGGGAGCCACTGAGGGAAGGGCTGTGTGTTGTGCGTTGCTGCCTGACTCATGCACTTCTTCACCTCTGGTGCATGACACCACTGAAGCAAAGTGAAATTTTAGTGCTGTTACCCTGTGCTTCTTCAGTCTGTAGCACAGATTCCAGACTGACTCCATTTTTAATGCTTTTGCTGTCCCTTTATACTGACATTTTTCCTAATGTGTGGATATTCAGATCATCTTATTTTCTTCTATTTTTAAGTGGATGGGGTCCCATCAAAATCTGTCAGCAACTCAGTTTTCCACATTGGTCTTCTATAGATACGTTTGTACAGTGTTCAGAGCAGAGTGCACTGCTGAAGCTGGAATGCATGTAAATACCTAAATATACAGATTGCATACAGCAGATCACACTGTGTACATCTTGCTACACCTGCATAGCTCCTTAACAAATGTATGTCCACAAAAGATGGAAGACTACCAGTATGAGTATTTGTTACAAAGAGCTCACTTTAATGGTAACATTTTCTTACCAGCATGATTGTCGTGGTTTAAACCCTAGCCAGACAGATTGTTCACTCACTCCCAGTGAGTGGTGCCAGGCTGAGAGCAATTGAGCCCCCCCCCCCCCCCCCCCCCAGGGCTCTCCCCTTCCCCACTCCCGGAGGAATGTGGAGGAGGATCGAAAGGGTGCAACTCCCACGGGTTGAGACAAGAACAGTCCAGCAACCAATGTACAACACAAATCACCACCGCTACTACCAACGACAACAGTGATAAGAGAAAATAACAAGGGGAGAGAATACAATACCACCGGCCAAGAAATGAGTCCCACCCGGAAGCCCATGTCCTTCCGGGTAACTCCCAGCATGACGTGCTGTGGTATGGAATACCTCTTTGGCTAGCCCGGGTCAGGCGCCCTGTCTCTGCTTCCTCACAGCTTCCCCTCCTCCCTGGCAGAGCATGAGCCTCACAAAGTCCTTGGTCAGGGTAAACATCACTTAGCAACAACCAAAAACATCGGTATCACCAACACTGTTCCCAGGCTGGAAGTCGAAACACAGCACTGCACCAGCTACCACGAAGGAGAAACATGACTGCTACTGCTGAACCCAGGACATTATCCACCCTTTATTCCATACCATTCACGTCATGCTCAGGTCCCACATTTTCAATACACCATCGCTCTCGCACATACATACATCCATATGCACACAGACCAAGAAAAAAAAAAATCATTTTCTTGGTGCATGGACCAATCCCTATAATGCTGCCGAGTCCATTTGTTCCATGATGTCAGGTTCCATCTCTTGTAACAATCTTTCAGGGCAGGAAAGGCTGTGTGCAGTATTGGATCGTTGCCTGCTCATGCTGGTCGTTCCTTTACTGCAGAACTCACCTGGTTCTGTCAAACTTCATTCTCTGTTGGGATGATGGTTGGAGGGAAGTCAGGGCCAGTCGCTGGTGACCTGGAGACATCTAGTTGATGGCCTATAAAAGTATTACACAGCAGGCAACAGCATACAATTGAGTTCACTGGCTGTTTTCCCCTAAAATCAAATCCCCCTGAGGTATACATCGGACTGCCCCATCTTCCTGCATTACCCACCAAGTATATCCAGGTCCCTGAGCAAAAGCAATCCCACGAGTGAGTTTGCCTTTACCTGAAGCAGGAATAACCCAGACTGTCTTCCCTAGCAAATTCTTCATATGCAGCATGGGAACTTTGTCCCCCTCTACAACATGTAAAAGTTCTGACTGGGCTGGGCCAGCCCTGTTAGCAGATCCTCTGGTGTTGGCCTTTGGTAAGTGTGTATCCCAGTGCTTGAAAGTTCCCCCACCCATTGCTCTCAGTGTAGTTTTTAACAGCCCATTGTACCGTTCGATTTTCCCAGAGGCTGGTGCATGGTAGGGGATGTGATATACCCACTCAATGCCATGCTCTTTGGCCCAAATATCTATAAGGTTATTCCGGAAATGAGTCCCATTGTCTGACTCAATTCTCTCTGGGGTGCCGACGCCACAAAATCTGTTTCTCAAGGCCCAGGATGGTGTTCCGGGCAGTGGCATGGGGCACGGCGTATGTTTCCAGCCGCCCGGCGGTTGCTTCCACCATGGTAAGCACATGGCGCTTGCCTTGGCGGGTTGGTGGCAGTGTGATATAGTCAATCTGCCAGGCCTCCCCATATTTATACTTCAACCATCGTCCTCCATACCAAAGAGGCTTTAACCGCTTGGCTTGTCTAATTGCAGCACATGTTTCACACTCGTGAATAACCTGGGCAATAGTGTCCATTGTTAAGTCCACTCCTCGATCACGGGCCCATCTGTATGTTGCATCTCTGCCCTGATGGCCTGAAGTGTCATGGGCCCACCGGGCCAAAAATAATTCACCTTTATGTTGCCAATCTAAGTCGATCTGAGCCACTTCAATCTTAGCTGCTTTATCCACTTGTTGGTTGTTCTGGTGTTCCTCAGTGGCCCGACTCTTGGGTACATGGGCATCTACATGACGTACCTTCACCACCAGGTTCTGCACCCTGGCAGCAATATCTTTCCACAGTGCAGCAGCCCAGATGGGTTTACCTCTGCGTTGCCAGTTGCTCTGCTTCCATTGCTTCAACCACCCCCACAGGGCATTTGCCACCATCCATGAGTCAGTATAGAGATAAAGTACTGGCCACTTTTCTCGTTCAGCAATGTCCAGGGCCAGCTGGATGGCTTTCACCTCGGCAAACTGACTCAATTCACCCTCTCCGTCAGCAGTTTCTGACGGAGCAATTTCAGTTCCAGGACTCCATACGGCTGCCTTCCATCTCCGATGCTTCCCCACAATACGGCAGGACCCATCAGTAAACAAGGCATACTGCTTTTCACTTTCTGACAGTTTATTATATGGTGGGGGCTCTTCAGCGCGCACCACCTCCTCCTTTGGTGAAATTCCAAAATCTTTGCCCTCTGGCCAGTCCATGATGACTTCTAGAATGCCTGGACGACTGAGATTTCCTATTCGAGTTCATTGTGTAATTAGTGCAGCCCACTTACTCCATGTAGCATCAGTTGCATGATGTGTAGAGGAGACCCTGCCTTTGAACATCCAGCCCAGCACGGGCAGCCGGGGTGCCAGGAGGAGCTGTGCTTCAGTGCCAATCACTTCCGAAGCAGCTCGAACCCCTTCATAGGCTGCCAGTATCTCTTTCTCAGTTGGGGTGTAGCTGACCTCAGATCCTTTGTATCCCCGACTCCAAAAGCCGAGGGGTCGACCTCGAGTCTCCCCTGGAGCTTTCTGCCAGAGGCTCCAGGTAGGACCGTTCTCCCCAGCTGCAGTGTACAGCACATTTTTTACATCTGGTCCGGTCCGGACTGGTCCAAGGGCTACTGCATGAACTATCTCGCGTTTAATTTGCTCAAAGGCTTGTTGCTGCTCAGGGCCCCATTTAAAATCATTCTTCTTCCGGGTCACATGATAGAGAGGGCTTACAATCGAACTGTAATTTGGGATGTGCATTCTCCAGAACCCCACAGCACCCAAGAAAGCTTGTGTTTCTTTCTTATTAGTTGGTGGAGACATTGCTGTTATCTTGTTGATCACATCTGTGGGGATCTGTCTACGTCCATCTTGCCATTTTATTCCCAAAAATTGAATCTCCTGTGCAGGTCCCTTGACCTTACTCCGTTTTATGGCAAAACCAGCTTTCAGCAGGATTTGGATTCTTTTCCTCCCTTTCTCAAAGACTTCTTCCGCTGTATCACCCCACACAATAATGTCATCAATGTATTGCAGGTGTTCTGGAGCTTGCCCCTGTTCCAGTGCAGTCTGGATCAGTCCGTGGCAAATGGTAGGGCTGTGGTTCCACCCTGGGGCAGTCGGTTCCAAGTGAACTGGACACCCCTCCAGGTAAAAGCAAACTGTGGCCTGCACTCTGCTGCCAAAGGAATTGAGAAAAATGCATTGGCAATATCAATCGTGGCATACCACTTGGCTGCCTTTGACTCTAGTTCATACTGAAGTTCTAACATGTCCGGTACGGCAGCACTCAATGGTGGTGTGACTTCATTCAGGCCACGATAGTCTACTGTTAGTCTCCATTCTCCATTAGACTTTCGCACTGGCCATATGGGGCTATTAAAGGGGCGAGCGGGTCCTGCTGACCACTCCCTGACTCTCCAGTCTACAGATCAGCTGATGGATGGGAATCAGGGAGTCTCGGTTGGTGCGATATTGCCGCCGGTGCACTGTTGTGGTCACAATTGGCACTTGTTGTTCTTCAACTTTCAGCAACCCCACAACAGAAGGATCTTCTGAGAGACCAGGCAAGGTGGACAGCTGCTCAATTTCCTCAGTCTCCAAAGCAGCAATACCAAAAGCCCACCGGTACCCTTTTGGGTCTTTGAAGTACCCTCTCTCGAGGTAGTCTATGCCAAGGACGCATGGAGCCTCTGGACCAGTCACAATAGGGTGCTTTTGCCATTCCCTCCCAGTCAGGCTGATTTCAGCCTCCAGCACAGTCAACTCTTGGGATCCTCCTGTTACCCCAGAAAATATAGATGGATTCCACCCCTTGACAGCTTGATGGCATCAGGGTACACTATGCACCGGTATCTACTAGAGCCTTATACTTCTGTGGGACTGATGTGCCAGGCCATCTGATCCACACAGTCCAGTAAATCCGATTGTCCCCTACCTCCACCTGGCTGAAGGCAGGGCCCCTCTTATGGTCATGACAGCGTTGGACACTTAAATCGCGGTAAAAGGGATTATTCTTTGTTATCACAGGAGCTGGAGTAAAATCAGCTCTTCCATTCCATCTGGAAAACTGCTCACCAGAGACTGAAGCTGTAGCTCTCATGGGATGATCAGTCTTGGCCCTTGCTCCCCTCTTCAGTTCACTCACCTGTTCCTCCAAAGCTGAAGTAGATTTTCCATCCCACTTTGCCATGTCTTCTCCGTGATCCAGCAGGTAAAACCATAGGGTACCCCGTGGCGTATACCTCCTGTATCTTCCCTCTCGAGCAATAGGACGCCTTTTGTTAATAGCTGAGACGTGTGTTGGTACACATGAGGAGCTGGATAAATCAGATAGATCGTCCCTCAATTGTCTGAGGTCCTGGGACAGTTTTTCCACAGCTGAGATGATGGAAGGGGTGAGATTGTCTTCCAACTCTTGGAGTTTATGAACCATTTCATCCACTGTTAGTGGTACTATGTCATTCCAGGTTACTGTTGCCAATGAATGGGCATATGATGACGGTGCATTCCGTGTAAGTTTTCACCACATGGGTCGTGTACATTCAACTTCATCTGGATCTATGGGTGTATCCCTGTTATTCAGCTTGATGTGATAGATCATCTCTACGATGGCTGATTCCCTCAGAGACTGGATGCCTTTGTCTATAGTAGTCCACTTGGCCGAACGACTTGTAACATCGTCCTTGTACGGAAACCTTTCTTTCACAGCTGCCAAGAGCCGCCTCCAAAGGCTGAGGGACTTTTTCTGTCTTGCAATTGCTTTGTCAATTCCCCCTTCTCTAGCAAGTGATCCTACCAGCTGCTTGGCTTCTGTACCTTCTAGTTCGTGACCATCGGCCCCACTGTCCCAGCATCGGAGTAACCAGGTGATGATGTGCTCCCCTGGTTGACGGGTAAAATCTTTTCGCATATTCCGCAGCTCGGTTGAGGTCCGAGGTCGAGAAGTTACCTCTTCTTCTTCTTCTTCGTCATGTGATGATGACTCCTGATCAGATTCTGGACCGGGTGGTGAATTCATTGGTTCTTCATCTCGCTTCACCCTTCTTGCCTCTTTTTTGCTTGTTCTCTTGCGTACAGGGGCAACCGATATTGGTACGAATTGGTCCTCTGGTTTGGCTGCAGTAATTATTACTGTGGTTTGAGTAGCGACTGTACTTGTTGCTGGGGGTGGTGTAGCTGCTGTGCTTGGAGCTGGGGTAACCGTGCTGTCTGTTGCAGTTGAAGTTTGAGCAGCTGCTGTACTTGCCACTGGGGTAGCTGCGCTGTTCATTGCAGCCAAAGTTTGAGTAGCGACTGTACTTGTCGCTGGGGTTGGTGCAGCTGCTGTGCTTGGAGCTGGGGTAACTGCGCTGTCTGTTGCAGTTGAAGTTTGAGCAGCTGCTGTACTTGCCACTGGGGTAGCTGTGCTGTTCATTGCATCCAAAGTTTGAGTAGCGACTGTACTTGCCGCTGGGGGTGGTGAAGCTGCTGTGCCTGGAGCTGGAGTAGCTGCGCTGACTGTTGCTTTGCCCCCAGATCCGCCGACATTCTTTTCCTTTTGAAGGTGCTGGATAGTGTTGAACAAGGCCCTGTAAGCATAGGCCAAGCCCCAGCACGTTGCCGTGATTTGTCCATCTCTGGTATGGCCAGAATGACCACACACCTCATTTAAGTGTTTTACTAATTCTTCTGGATTTTGCAGTTGTTCGGTAGTGAAATTCCAAAGTACTGGAGGGGCCCACTGACCTAGATACTTGCCCATACTATCCCACACACCCTGCCACTCATGGCTGTCCAGCCTCAGGGAAAATCTCTTGGTCCTCCTACATCATCGTTTGGCCCCAGACAAGACCCAAACCTGACTCTGCTTAACTCTTGAAATTAGTAGTGGGCAAAACACACTCTGTATGCGTGTTAGCATGGTGATTCCCATCACCATCAGCAAACAAGTCTCAACAGCATTAAAAGGCCGTTCAAAAACTTCAAAACTCTCAAATGTAAATGGTCTGAGGGGAGGACTGGGAGGGTAAAAGGATGTCTCCTTCACAGGTTGAGCACCTGAGAAAGAGAAAAAAAATGTGTAATTGCTAAGCACTTCTATTATATACCACCCAAAGTATAAAGGTGGTGACCACACTGGGAACATAAGCCAGATCAGTTTCATGATCAATGATTCTATTGTATTACAAGTCATTACCATAAAGTACAATGAGACAAGAACCTTAGCCCAAGCCCCACACTTGAAAAACACTAATACAGCAAATACCGGGTGGAAGTAAGATACGATATACTGAAACTGTGAGATCAAGAGGAACAACCTTGAGAGCCAATAAATCAGCATTGTGACGAGTGACTATTAATCCAGTCAGATCTGTTGTTATCTCAACCCCTCGTGCCCCACGTTGGGCGCCAAAAATAAACTGTCGTGGTTTAAACCCAGTCAGGTAGCTTGTTCACTCACTCCCAGTGAGTGGTGCTGGGCTGGGAGCAATCGAGGCCCCCCCCCCCAGGGCTCTCCCCTTCCCTGCTCCCAGAGGAACGGGGAGGAGGATCGAAAGAGTGCAACTCCCATGGGTTGAGACAAGAACAGTCCAGCAACCAATGTACGACAACAATGATAAGAGAAAATAACAAGGGAAGAGAATACGATACCACCGGCCAAGAAATGAGTCCCATCCGGAAGCCCGTGTCCTTCCGGGTAACTCCCAGTTACCCCCCACCCCGGGCATGACGTGCTGTGGTATGGAATACCTCTTTGGCTAGCCCGGGTCAGGCGCCCTGTCTCTGCTTCCTCACAGCTTCCCCTCCTTCCTGGCAGAGCATGAGCCTCACAGAGTCCTTGGTCAGGGTAAACATCACTTAGCAACAACCGAAAACATCGGCTTCACCAGCACTGTTCTCAGGCTGGAAGTCAAAACACAGCACTGCACCAGCTACCACGAAGGAGAAACATGACTGCTACTGCTGAACCCAGGACAATGATAAAGGAAGAGTTGTCCAAATTAATACTGATCTTTGCTTAATGTACTCTCTGCTAAGGTTGCAGTTAAACTATTCTGAGCTCTAAGTGATTTTAAAATTGAATTTTCTTTGATGATAGAAGCATATTCTATTAAAAGCAGACTGTGCTTCCAGGTTTAACACAGTAACATCATCTCCTCCTTCCCTTCCTTCAAGTTAGTAACCTATTGGACTGGAAATTAGTGTTACACTTCTGGCACCGATGCCTGATGTAATGTTGAGCAAGTCACTCTCCCTGTAGTAATTTAGCCTCTTGGATCTAGGTGATAATATCTTCTTTTTACAAGGCAATTTGAATGCTGAACATGGACCACAAGATGCTATTTTAAATATAACTTTTTTACAAGATGGTTTGGAATAATATCATGTAGATGAACCCATGGGTATACAGAATGAAAAAGAAATGGAATTGCAGAAGTTTCTGGCATGTAATTGAATTGGTACATAAGGGGAGGACTGTGGTTCACCCGAGTAATTATTCCACAGTGCTGGAACGATGCACACAGCATTCATAATGCTGAAATTTCTTTCTCACAGTAACCCAGGCATGCATTAAAACCTTTCATTATTGCAGCTTCCTTTCCAAATCAGCAGTCACTAGTGTCATGCCATTTAAAGATTACAGTGGATTCTACAATTTGTGTTTTTGTCTGCACTGCTTTGGAGACAATATAGTTCAGCAAAGCCTGGGGATTCAAGTGTGAATTACTTGAAAACAAGGGATTTCAGGAATAACTGTTCTTTCAGAGGTTGTGTTTTTCTTGCAGTTGTTTCTTGCCACCACCCCGCAGGATAATAAGGAAATAATTTTGCTGCCTATAAATCATTTGGACAGGTGAGGGTTAATGGGATTGAAATGAATTGTTTCTCATCTGGTCATCCCTCATAATTCTGAAAGAAGCCAGGTCAGGTGTCTTTCCTCCGCTTTTCCATGTAGTTGATATATTAGAAATCCAAGTTTAATATTTCACTAACAGCAATTTTAATTTTTGACTGAATTTGCTAATGGCATTTGTTTCCATTCTTAAGGACTGTTACTGCAGTAACTGGAAGAATTTTATACTTCTTAGTCTTCTCTATAGACATCACAAGTGCTTCTTACTAATCTAAATCATTTTATAGTATTCAAATGCTTTTCTGAATACCTTTTTCTTCTTCCTCACCCCTCATATTGCAAGAAATCCCACTTTACAATTCTTTTGGCAGCTACAAATGTAAAACCTATCAGTAAAAATATAAAATTTGAAGCTGGTTATCTCAAGTGGTGTAATTCAAAATAGGCCTAAACTATGCTGAGTTTAAATACCAAATGAAATTAGTAACATGGCTCCAGATTGGCACTGGGTTACTGAAAATCTGTAGGGTCTGGTATTGATGTTTCAAAATTAAAATTGATACTTCTTTATCTGTATATACACATTTCCTTATTTGTGGATTCATAGTCTAAACTTCGTCCATTTGTTGTAAAAACATCTCTGGTTGCATCTGCGCCTATTTCTGCTGCTACCGTTTATATGAAATCAGCTCTTTCTGCCTACCATATGTTCATGTGTATCATATACATATTTTTATTAATTTGCTATGCTGTCATTCTCATCATGTTGGTATTTCCATGAAAACAAAAAAACGTATAAATAGTAACAAAAGAATGAGTGGTAAAGAGTGCAAATTACATGGAAAGTAATGTCTCAAACATGGAAGCCTTCAGTGCTGTATATTTTACACTTAAGCTGAGTGACAAAAGGAAAGCTGCTCCCTACTCCCATCTAATTAACATGGGCTCTTACAGCACCTGGTTTCTTCTCTACTTTCAAAGTCAGCATTTCTGAAGCAAACCCATAAATCCAGCAAGTATTAACTCAAAACCTTTGAACATTTCTTTGTTCCTGCGCAACATCAGATTTGCTGTTGCTGCAGTGCATAGAAGTCACATATGGTAGAACAGAAAAGGATGGTACATCCATGCTCATACCATTTATGCCATTTAATCTGCTTCTGCACATGTAGGGGGACTGTTTTCTTCTTCACCTCCCACACTAATCATAGAGTCTCATTTTTCAAACAGGGACCAAAAAATATTTTAACAGACATGGGTCAAAAAACCAAAACAAACCAAAAATCAAACAACCCCACTCACAGTCTTCTTCACAGAAAGAATGTGGGTGGTGATGCATTAAATTATAAAAGGAAACAAGACAACCAAATAAAAAAACAACAAACCAATGTTACATGTTTTAAAATTCAAATGCAATGTTGCAAAACCAAAGTTTAATAATAAAGCAATAAGCTTATTTTCTCTCTTTGTTAATTTTTGTTAATCAAGACCTTTGTTCTTGTAAATTCAGTAATGTCACTGCAACAATATTATGCTGTGAGACAATAATATTTTGACTTATTCAGAAATAAAGTGGGGCATGGAGTATTTATAGAGACAAGTTACGAACTCTTTAAAACATGATTTTATAATAGAAGTGTTGACACAAGATTAATTCAGCTGGCATAATAAATTCCATTATAGTATTCATTATAGGAATTTCCAGTTCTTTTATAGACTATGGAATCTCTGGAAAGCAAATGAACTAAAGAATAAGAAGGCTATTGCACAAACTTCTCACAGTAATTACTTCTTAAAAGTGGCATTTGTTTTTAGAGTGTTACTTTTGTTTCCAGGAATCCTCTCCTTTTCTCAGGAGATGGTCTCTGTCACTCTCTCCCCCTTGTTTTGCCATGAACTCATTGTTGAACAGACATAGATAAAGACATTTTCTAGGTGATTTCACTAAGTTGAAAGAAAAGTGGAAATCTCAAGAACATTCAAGTGAGTCTACTAATTCAGTATGGTACCCTTCAGTATCCCTTCTTTGACTGATGAGGCTCACATTTGTACTAGGAAACTGATGAAATGTAAATTCCAAAGATGGAAGTAAACCAGACCACTTTCAGAAGTTGTGTAAGACCACATCCACAAAAGGATTCCGCATCAGGTCCCCAGTGTTAGTTACTTGACATTATCGACCCATTTTATGACAGGGCATGGTAGGAAAAGACCACTTAGGTCTGACTTAGCACTCAACTGGCCATATGATGTCCGTGCAGCCACTGGTTTGGGTCTTGAAACAGTGTAACTACATTAATGTGATGCTATGTCTGAGCTTCTATGGCCAGAGGTAGGGTTTGTTATCTAAGACAGGGCTATGCTGATACAGCTACATTATTTTTTGAATAAAGGAAGGTCATTCAACCAAAAATAGGAGCCTAGATCCCACATCTTACTGAACATAAATGATTTCAGCTACTTTATCCTTCCTGATACCATCAGCTTCTCTGATGTTGCCCTGTATCTCCAGGCTAATGGCAAAAGCAGGATGAAGTTGCACTTTGCTATTTCAGCCAAATCTATATCCCCATTCAATTAAAGAAAAAAACTCATGTTCTACAGGGTAAAACTAAACACAAGAGCAATGCTGTGACATTTTGATAGGAAGATGGGAGTCCTGGGTTTGTATTGCTGCCTTTAGCCTTTTGTGAAATCACTTTTTCCTCAGAGTAGGCTGTACACCTCCCAGCCCTGCTAAGTGAGCATCCTCAAGAGCAGAGGAGGCAGAGCCTCTGTTTGTGGCTCTGGTGTGGCCTGTGGGAGAGATGCACCCGAGGCTCTGCCACAGTGCATGCCTGTGGACTGCTGTGCAGGCTGAGCCTAGGGTCTTTCTGTCCAGCAGGAATGCTGGAAAATTTGGGTTCACATCAACAGGTTGTTGTCCTAAGGAAGCCCATGGCAAGCTTCTCTCTTCAGTGGGAATTCTGCTTTTTATGGCTATTAAACAAGTGGGAGGGTTAAGCTTGTACAAAGAGAGAGGGGAGATAGGTAAAGTGTCCTTTCCTGCTGCTTTTAATTTCCAGAGCTGCCTTTTTAAGAGTTATTCCAAGAAATGACTCAAGGAATACTGGGCTATAAATTCTTTCAGCACATAGGATACAAGAAGATAGAAGAGGTAGTAGGTGTTTAGATGATTTGCTTGATACTGGAGCTGTTCAAGTCTTCATTTCCAAGCTGTGAGAATTGGCTGAATTTAATTAGGGACAGAGAGCTGACAATCTGTGAGTTGTACATGCAGGCCATCTTTAGCTCACTGAATAGCACTCGTATTTGTACGACTTGGCAAATACAGTATTCCTTTCACCATTCCATAATACACATCCCTTGCCCATTTACGTGTGCAGACACAATAACTGAACAAGGAAAGTACAACATAAGTAATATGAATTACGTGGTTGCACTGCAAAGAAATACTAACCAGCAGAACAACGAGCAACTATATTTCCATGGACATTATTGCATGTTCCTTTTTCATCAACTGCTAATATTATAGTCCTGAAATTTCAGGGAAGTGTTTAAAGATGTAGATTCTTGGTTTAACATGTGCTAAAGCCTGAAGGTCACACAGTATTTTCAATATATTCAGTTTATTAATAAATACAAGGACATTACAATGGTACCCTTCAAGCTACTGAACACCAGGCCTCTTTGGAGACTGAGTCATTGATGTAGCTTGTCATTGTTGCGTTGGAGTGTTATACTGTCAGATTTTTAAGACTGATTGCTCATCTTCCTATATTTTAGTAAATGTATAGGTAATCAGACTAAAGTACTCGATAACCTTGATATGCACTGCGGTGCACATTTCAGTGAACCACTTCAAGGGAAAAATAACACAGGACCTGACTGCAGATTCTCTTTCTGCTTACTTGTTTTCCTCTTTTGAAGAGAAAATCCGGAATTTAGGGGTCCAGGGAAGATTGATGGATACCTTGAAGCAACTGAGAGAAAGCTTAATGGCACCAAAATATAGACACCAGGTTTCACAGATGCATATCGTATATTAATAATTGCTGTGATCAGTGAACACTGTGGAACTTTTAATAGACATTCAGTAAATTAATAGTTGAATATATTATTTAAGTAAGCACGCATGTGAGTGTGGTTTGTAAAGGTTTTTATCACTAAATATTTGACCAAAGGAGTGAAATTCCTTTTGTAGGGAATCAGAACAGGTCATAATTTATGCATGTAATTTATGTTGTCATTGTGATCATGACCTTTAACATTTGTTTACCTATAAATGTATCTAATATGTTTCTCTCTATTTAAATTGAAAAGTTACCCATAAATAAGATATGGGAGAAGTCTTAAGAGGAACTGAGGTTTTTTTTTTCTACTCATTCAGTTATTTTGTGAAGAAATTGGAATTATTACAGGCTTTGATTAGAAAACTCTATTCACAAAGAAGAATTTGATAAGAATTTATGATGGATTATTTCCTTTCCTTTCACACTTATTTTTGTCACTCCTTAGGAGAAATTACTGTGGGAGAAGAGAAAAAACTAATTATAAGAGCTTCTTGCTTCAGGACTGAAAAATGCTTTAACCACTCTGAGTTATGATTAGATTCTGCTGCAACTACAATACATCAGTGCCATGCCAATACCTTTTTCCTATCAAAGTGATTATACCAGAGTCAACTGATTTCTTGTGACTGCGGTATTTCAAATTGCAACCCAGACATTGACAATCCCACCTACACCAAAAACTTAATAGAATATCTGACTCATTCATAACCACGAACAGCAGGCATTAGATGTGAATACTCCACCCACAGTTCTGTTTACAGATTTACAGGGTTTTGAGGAAATTGGATGGAAAGCTGAGGATCTGTACTGCCGTTTCTTGAATTTCTGTTCTAGGGAACATCAATTTGTGATATAAGTAACTAATGCCACATAACAATTATCATGCTTGTGCTTGTGTGCCATTTCATACCCAGCAATAGACTCAAATTAAGACTGAATGTCTGATTGTTGAAGTAACAGCTATTCACATCCCTTTAAGATGGGATGTGTCATTGGGTGAGTCATAAAACCTTTGTGTTTTTACATCTGTTTTCTACATTGACTTTTATTAGGATTATTTGTGTCAGGGTGGAGGTTTTGTTGTTTTTTAAGTTACTGAAATTAAGTTTATGAGTAACTGTTCAGTTAAGCTCATCCCTGTAACACCTGAGCACTTTATACACAAAATTATTAGGAATCTCTTATGAGGACTTTAAAATAATTCAGGTATTATTGACAGTAGCAGAACACCATTTTGTAATTTTTTTGCTTTGTTTTCATAGGACAGGGTGACAGGGCTGTCACATGGTGGTAATAAATTGGTGGTAATACTTGAACTGTGAGCACCATCAATGTTGGCAAGGCATTCTCAAAGAAGTCTGAGCAATATTTTCTAAAGACGATCAGGTCTAGATCTGCCTGCTGTCCTCTGACAGAGGCTTTGCTTTGTTCCTTGCATGCAAAAGATAATGGTGCTAATGATAATGCATCCACCTTGATTTGTTGTGCAGTCTCCCTAAGAATCGCAATTTTAGTGCTTTAGTAATTTATCTAGTGGTTATCTTCGAAGATTCTCTAATTGTTTATCCTGAGGTGGAGGAAAATCAAAGTAGCCACTGACACCAAGCTTCCCAGGTCAGTTTTAAGTCCCTTGTAAGAACTGTGTGCGGGTTTTAGTGAACCTCCTTATATGGCAGAATTCTTGCAGCTCTGTTAGCTCTATAAAGCCATTATCAATGGAAGAATATATTTTCAAGGTTTTCTACTCTGTGTCCTTCTCTTCTGATATTTCAGGCTTTATGCCAAGTGATTGATGCTACAGCAGTAGCTGCCAAATACCTGTCTTTGGTACCAAGTGTTGGCTTTTTCTGCGCTTGTTAGTTACTAGCAAATTATAAAGAACTGAAAAAAACCTCTCTTATGAGGTCATTGCTATTTATGGAAAATTTCATAGCAAATTGTCCTGCCACTTTGCTTCCATGCTTTTGTTACCTGTGTCCCCTTTTCTGCCACCAGTTCTCACTGTAGCATTGTAAAAGCTGCTTTGTGTGCCAGGACTGCTACCCATCTGTTGGTAGCAGCTGGGTAGTATGGCATTTGATCTTCAGTCCTTTCCCCAGTGAATTTCAACCAATGCTCAATTCCAATCCAAGTTTCTTAAAGAACTTCACTGTCAGCAGCTCATTGTCACCAGCATATTTCACATATGTGCCAAGAGCTTTCTTCTGCAAAGGCTTACAGATAGGCTCAGTTTAACATACATAAGTAGTCCTACTATTGTCAATGGCACCTCTTATATACATGAAGTACCTGTATACACTTCTGAAGAAGATTACTTCAAAAATTATCTGAATATATATGTATTTATATACAGCAGTTTTGTTTGCAAGGGCCACTGCTGTGAGGGAGCTTATCTGGCTCATGTTGCTTACTGGAAGATACCCAGACCCTTGCATATCTGTCTGCTGTTTCACAGATCTTTGTCCTGTCCACCCGTACAGATAAGTGAGATGCTCCTCCTAGCTGTTCATGTATTTCAGTGAGATCTGCAAGGTGGATGAGCACTGTTAAGAACTATTCTCACATCACACATACTGTGGGCCTCCATGCCCACAGGTTAAGGGGATTTACAGGCAATTGCACCTCTCCACCCCATGTTAAAAAGCTAACTTTCTGCTAACACACCTTGATCCTGTGTCCTACCTCACGCCTGGTATCCCTGGACAGTTTGCAAAAAGAGAAATATGAGTATCTTCTGTCCCATGATTTCTTGGGAGCCAGTGGGGTTTTGTTCAGATTTAAATCTTTCCCAGTTCTTTCTCCTATAGAAGTTATGTAATCCTTAACTTATTCAAAGATAGCTTGGCCCTTCTTCTAGGTGAATCCCTAATTGTTCCTTTTGCTTTGGAAAAAAATATTAATGTCACCTAGACACGGCCAAATACTGTTATTGTCTGCTCAAATCGTAAACAGAATGGATTGGATAAACTTGTCCAGTTTACCATTTCTGGAGCTGAATATTCTTTCCAGACCAAACATAACAGCAAACAAATCACTTTGTGATGAAAATGTGGCCAAGCATTGGTGACCCCTAGTTGTATCTTTAGGCCACTAAGGTTTTCAAGGAAGCCCCTGTGGTTTGCTTGGTCTTCTTATTGCAGATTGTGCTGTAAATGCATCTATAAAAATACCTATTAATAGTAATGATGAAGAGCAAGAATGAAACTGTCCTCCAGTGCTTTCAAGTATTTATCATACTCCCATACATCTGCTGAAGCACATTCCCAGAAGTCTTTAATTTTAACACATTATTGGCTGAGATCCATTTGTTGCCTCCTTTTGCTGCCTTTGACATCATTCCTTTAGTGCTTTTATGCATTTGGTCTTTATGTATAGCTAGTAAGTGTTCACAATATTTTCAAGACTAACCAAAGATCATTCACTACTAAAAAAAAAAAAGCAAAGCTACATGTCAAAAATTAGGATATGTAAGAAGAAAAGAAAGAGGGAACCAACACTAAGCCAATGTTATAGGCAGAGAAACTGAAGTTGCTGTCCCATGCAACTAAGTCTCAGACCTGTAGCTGTTCCTGTTTGTCTTAGCTGGCAAACTAGCAAACCTCTCTTCTACCTCTAATGTTTGTCCAGCCTTGCTTTGGACAAACTTGCTGTTTTAGTGCCTTATAGCTATAGAAAACTAAGCTGAAAAGCAAGGAGGGGAGAACAAAACCCTTTCATATAGCTTTTCATACTAAAATGGCACAGCAGGGTTAGAGCTGAGATGGGGAGGATGGCAGGACTGAGGCAGCCAGCAGGCAGATCAGCTCTGGGAACTACTGCCTCAGGCAGAAAGGAGATTAGATAGCTCACCCCTTGTCAAGTCTGCCCACAGCCAAGTATGAATCAAAATCTGAGCCTGAGCTCAGTGCCTAACACATAGAAATAACTCACCTCTTTATTTTTCCATTAGTGTTCTTTTTCACTAACTGTGTGGCATTTCAGTATATAACTCTGCTCACGAAAAGTACCTTATTTCTTTCCCTCTTTGGTTTTTGTTTGTAAACAGATTTGTGTGCTTTTGTTTTCATCTCTGTATGTATATCTTGTAAACTTAGGTCACGAAGAAGACAGGAACATACTTGTTCAGATAAAAAAATGCAGTGCCAGTTTTCAAGCACACAACTGACAGCTTGGCTTTAAAGATATTTTTATAATTTTTGAAAAATCCAATAAAAATATGTAATTAAAACAGTATAAAAACTGGAAGTGTTTCACTTTAAAAAGGTTATTTTTTGGATAGAGAAAGCTTATGTACAAATCCAGAGTTCTGTGTGTCCGAAAGTGTAGCGGCACCACATAAATAGTTATGTATCAAAGGAAAGATACTATATAATATACTTGTGTGAAAGAAAACACCATCACTAGAGAGCTGATAATAAATGGCTGTCTGGAGTGTTTAAAAAATGGTGAAGTCTAGACTTCAAAAATATGTTAATTGAAACAGGTCTTTTTATACAAAATACAGACAAATGTGTAAGAGAGTTGGCATTTACTTGCAAAACAATGCTAAAAAGTATTCCAAGTTAAATGATTTAGAAGAAATGGATCTGGATTATGTGGCTATCAGAGTAGTAAAAGGAGAATACCGATTAGTGTGCCAAATCTTTAATACTGTACCAACCCAGTTCTCCCCTTTGGTAATTCTTTATTGTAGCCATGGTTACAAAAGACGGAAACTTAAGTCACCCAGGCATTTGCAGTTCCTTTTATTTTTCTTAAACGAGACTTAACTTCTGTATCCAAGAGGCTCTGTTTTCTGCTCATAGCACTTGTAATTATCCTTTCCTACATTTAAATATGACAGAATATCCTTAAGCATTAACTCATTTCTACATAGCTCATATAGATTTCATTTTAAAAGGCTTGCTCTAGCTTTCATTATGTATTTTATGAAGAGGCCTTCAAAATAAGGTCCAGTATTCAGAATTTAAATATATATAGTGAAAGTACTTATATGGAATAGACTAGTTATTTTGAGGAATGGACTTTTAGAAATAGATTTTCATGCTAAAGCAAAAGAAAGATGAAGAAGAAAAAAAGAAGGTAGTGCTCAGGAAACTTCAGGAGAAGTCTTAAAACATATAATGAATCATAGATTAATTCAGGTTGGAAATGGCCCTAGGAGGTCTCTAGTCCAACCTGCTGCTCAAAGCAGAGTCGGTCCTGAGGTCAGCCCAGGTTGCTCAGGGCTTGATCCAGTTGGGTCTTGCAAGCCTCCAAGCCTGGAGACTGTGCAGCCTCTTTGGCAGCCTGTTCCTCTGCTTGACTACCATTTTCCTATTTCCACTGGGACCTCCCCTGTTTCACTCTATGTCTGTTGTCTCACACCTTCCTACCATGGACTGCTTCGGCTGTGTCTTGCTGCTAAACTTATCATAGTCACTGGGGGCCTGCTGTTGGTTCCCCCTGACACCATTTCCTCCAGCTGAATAAGCCTCAGCCTCTCCTCAGAGGATACTTGCACACCTGATCCAGCCCCCTACTGATTTAGCAACCCTTCATCCAGTTTATCAGTGTCTTCACTTCCTGTTCAAGAGGCCCAAAATTGGACATAGCGTCCTACATAAGGTCTAACAAGCGCTAAGTAAAGGAAATATCTCCCTTGCCACCGTGAATGTTCCTGATGATAAAGTTCCAAACACTGCTACCCTTCATTATTGCCAGAGCATGTTCATCTTTAGCTTATGCTCCACTCTCTACAGAGCTGTTCCACAGCAGCCAGTCCCCGGCCTGTACCAGTGCAAGGGGTTCATCCATTGAAGGTGCTCAACTTTGCATTTGTCCTTTCTTTGTCTTTCATGGTGCCCATCAGCCCATCTCTCCACCCTGCTGAGGTGCTTCCGAATGGAGGCCAAGACACCAAATAGGTGTCATCTGCAAGTTCAATGAAGGTGAACTGTGACCTCTCCTTCAGGTCACTGAAAAAGATATTAGACAAAGAGATCCTAGGCTAAACCCCTGAAAAAAAATCATAACTGGTCTCCAGGTAGTGCACACACCATTAACCACCCACCCTTTGGGCCTCAGGGCCCAGGCAGGTTTTCACACATCTATTAGACCATCCATCGAACCCACCATCTATCTGTAACGATCCAACTTGGAAATGAAGATGCTGTGGGAAAGGAAGGATTACTTCTAGATTTTTTGGACCAGAATATATAATTATATATATAGTCTGTATATTGAATTCTATATATAGTATAAAATGCAGTTTGTTGATTTCTGTACAATAAATAGAATAGTGTTTCTTCTCTTTCTGTCTAGTATAGCAATGAGTGAGAAAAGGCTGAACTGTACTCAAGGAATATGTCATTATCATAATTTAAAGCTCCCATAAAAAATGAATCAACCTGTCATTGATTGTAGCTGTTTTGAGAATGTCTATTAAAATCTATTTCTTTTATTCCTATTGTAGTCTGTGAAACTGCATAGGTATGTAGAACAGAAGGGGTTAGGGAACACAATTTTGGGTTGTGAGATAATCTGAGCAGCTTTTGAGGTGAGAGCCTTAGAATATTTGATATGAAAGGCAGGATGGGTTTTCCAAGTTACAGAGAGACATATCTCCTTCTTGCCTTCTTAATGGCTGGTATCCCTAGCTGATTTTGAGTCAAGGGTGCACAGAAATGTGTTCCTATTAGATTTTAGGAAGCATATCCATCCTTATACAATTTTTTTCACTACCCTTTAAAGGCTCTTGCTACTGTGACCTGGAGCCAGGCTGCAGTGAGTGGCCCAAGAGCCATTTTTCTCAGTGCAGACAAATTTGGGCCACTGTGTCATATGTTCATACTGAGCCCCCTGTGCAATGTGCTTATTTTAGAACAAGTAACTGGAAACTTGGAAAATACCCTCTCTTTCCTACCCTCCCCTCAAAAAAGAGCCGATACCTCCGTAGCTGAGTCATGTAGGTTCGGCAGCATTCCACAAACAACTGAGAAGCACAAGTGCTGCTGCCCATTCACCAGAGGTCCCAGCTCATCAGTCTCAGATTCCAGTCACCCTAAATGTTTGTCTGCTTCAAGCCACAGTGAAATCCACAGGAGAGGGGTTTCTGAACATTGACCATGCTTTCTTTAACACATCTCTTATTCTCCTTTTTTTTCAGGAGTACTGTCTACATTTGCACCACTGTTTCCTTCCTAAAGCTTGTCTGTGTTTTCACGTGACATAAGTTGCTACCTGAAATGGCTTTTCTTTTTTAACAAAATACTTCAACTGGGACAGCAAACCTGGCACAGATTATGTCAAAATGAAGGAATGCAAAATTACATGACAAATGCAGGTATATCAATTTTAAAAATCCTCAGTTTGAGGTAAAAATTTCTTTATATGAAAAGTCCTAAACAAAATCTCTCACTGCTGGCTGAAGAACTGTATCAAAAGAAAAATCTCAAGTTACCATTTACATACCACACATTTATGTGCGTGTTCATATCTTTTAATGTAGAGAATCACTTCATTATTCTTTCTTAACATCATTACTGATCTTATATTTTGCCTTCTTAAAAAGTCTTTCCAAATATTGGGATTGACCATTTTCACAGTGAAGTCCACATAAATACTTCCACTGAACCTGAAGTAGGTTTTCAGGCCTTCTCCTGTATATCGTTAGATTGGGTCTGTTTAGACTTCAGACTGTCTCTTCATTGCAGAAGCATGTATTCCTCCTTTTCCATTCTTTGCTCACTTCTGACAGGCTGCTCTTTTCCGCACCACAATGTTTTACAGTTTGACTGTGTAATTTTTATCCTTTGAGTCATTTGAAGTCATGTGAAATTTTCCTCCCTGAAATTCTGGATTTCTTTTAATATGATTTTCCAACACATAAATAATCTGAAGAAAATCAAGGGAGGAAAAATCTGAAAAATCAAAGGTGTCTAATACTTGCTATAAGGATCTGTGGATCTGTGTCCTGAACTGCATGTAGCCTTTATAACTTCCCTAAGTGGCCACATAACTGTAGAGCCATCTGAGTTCATTAGTTGTTGTGTATTTTTCCTAGCCCTCAGCATGTTGCCACGCCGGTATGGCTGTCCAGCTTCTCAAATGGAGCAGGCTTAGCTGGAGCTGGGTTGGAGGAAGTGCAGTCTGAACCTACAGCTGTTTTTAGCCGTTCCTCCATGTAAAAAAAAAAAAAAACCAGTATTTCCTGAAAGCTTTAAATTCCTTTCTCCTGGGCATCCCAGAACTAGCTTGGTGTGGAGTGGCCCAGCTGTAATTTATATTTAAGCCTAATTTGGATTCATAAGCAAGGAATTCCTCAGTCTGTTTCACCTGAGGGGCTTTATCCAGCTGGCATGCTCTTAGTATGACTAATGGTACAGGCGGTGTATGAAGTACAGCAGCAGGACGTGATGGGAGTCCTCAAACATTCCTCCAAGTGGTATATAGGTAGGCATTGTAAGGAGCCTGGGTTGCAATCTCTGCCTGTCAGAAGGATGTTATGCCCATCTTTGACCCCAGTCTTCCACGTAAAAGCTATTATAATATGGCTTTCCTCTGTGAAATAGCTCCACATTTTAAAGGAATATGTACTTATTTCCTAAGTAAATGGGAAGAGGTGATGAGAAGCATGCACAGAATTTGTGCCAAAATAGTCATGTTATTTTGGTGTCCTGAGGCAGTTAAGTTAGAGCTCTTTCCTGGGAAAAGAAGAGGGAGGACTTCTATCCCTTGCTAGTGGTTATATAAAAGCTTTACCTGATGACTGATTAACAAAAAAATTCATGAACGTTAGCCTCCTGGCTATTGTAAATATCAACTGGATGCATAATTTTACTCACAGGTTGAAGAGGAAAGGGGTGGCCCTTCCTTGGTAGGAAGTGTACTTGCTTGCTTGCCTCTCTCCCCTCACTTTCCCTCCCACTCTCCTTCTAACAGGTCCTTTATGCTTTTTTTCTGAATTTATACCCTGAATTTAGGCTTCAGCCATTGCCTTCTCAGACTATATCAAAGAACATAAAATGAGATTTGCCCTAAGGCACAGAACTCAGTATATGTATTAAAAAGCTTTGCACACAACAGGCTATTACAGTAGTATTTGAAAAGGAGCAGAAATGGATGTCATTACACATGTTTGACAGCAGTGGGTATACCGTATTCAAAGAAGAACAGGTCTTGTAACTTGTGTGTCTCAATCAGAATGCAAAGCAGTGAATAGCAGAGGCTAAATCAAGATAATTTGGACATTCCAGAATGTTTGCACACCGTTTGGTAGAATCACTTAAGAATTTTAAATGTAAGTATTCTTGAAAGGCAAAAGGCACTTGAATTACTAATATATGTATAAAGGTAAATCTTGGCTTAACAGAATGTGTGTAATTTTTGCTTTTTTAAAATGTTTTTTAATAAATATTGATACTAAAGATGTACACTCAGTACACGGAACATAAAAGAAGTGCCTAATCTTTATAATTCTCCCAGTGTAAAACTTGATCAAGTAAGATATTTCTGCAAAACAGCTACACCAGAATAAAACAGTAGGAGTTAGAGTTACTCTAGGTCTCTGAATAAGCCATAGCTCAAGTTTTTCTTTACACTGTTCAGAGCATTATCAAATCTTTATACCACTGACATCAAATATAGCTTGGATTGGTGTGTGGTGGTTGATAGCATACATAGTGTGGTGGCAAGCTAAGGGCAGATTTTTGTGCTCTTTGTGCACAGCAAAGTCAGCACATGATCTAGAATCTTAGTGTTGTGATGAGATGACCACCGCTTTCAAAACACTTTCAAAAGAGACTATTCTTTCGTTAAAGTAAGACTACACATATGGAAAACTCAAACATACAGGAAATCTGTAGGTTGTAACAGAGTAATTTAGCCAAGAAGTTGTTTCTGCTCAGGTTAAAGCAGAAAAGCTGGGAACTGTGAGACAGCAGAGGGGACGATCAAGATGTGGAGAGATTAGGATTTATCACCAAAGTATATTTTTCCAGATTTGAAAGAAACAGAGAGGTCCTTATTTTTCACTTGTAACACCGTTGTAAAAGTATCTAAGACAGTCCATTTACTAGATAATCTTGAAACTTCAGAAACTTGAAAGCATGCTATATGGGAAGCATAGTCCTGCATAAGCCCTCAGACTTCAGCCAGCAAAATAAAAGGGAAATTTAATACTCCAATAGTATTAACATTGTATTTACAGCTGCTGCTGCTGCCCACATGAAAAAATGTTTCCCAGGGGCTGAGATCAAAGGTACTGCCACAGTGTGACATACTATGGGACTACACTATAATAATTTTACAGATTTAACAGATTGTTTCCAATGAAAATGTGTGTGATATAAACTGCAGGTGTTCATAAACAGAGAATGAAGGATTTCAGTTATTTATTTTTTTTAATACGGGTTAAATTTTTAATCAGCTACTTGCTTCTGTTGTGCAACAGCCTCATGTTTAATCCGCGAAATGTCCCTCCTATATCTGTATTTTTCAAGGAGCAAGTATAATCCAACTATCCTAGAATTTTGACCTTGAATCCCTTGTAGCTGCTAGCCTACTCTTTCATGTTAAACCATTAGCTTTCTAGCAGTCTGTGTTTGCTATGGCTTTCCTTAATTAGTTTTTATAATGCTGTTATAAACCGAGGCAAACCCCTCCAGTTACTGCACTTTGCACAATGTCTCAGCTGAATGAGACTAGGCTGTCCCTCTTTGTTTTGTCTTGCCACCCTGATATAGATGAGGGAAGCATCATATCCAAAAGGACTTAAAAATGGCAGCAGGCTACTTGCCATGCACTGGGGTATGTCATCAGAATGGTCTGTAGGCATTTAGCCTCCTGACTCTGTTAATGTTAATGGGAGTCAGGCGGTTCAACCTCCATATACCATGCTCCAAACGTATCCATTGAAGACTGAAAAACAAGCCCTGAGGCTTCCTTGTAAAAGTCTTTGAAACTGCTGCTCTTCTGTGAGATTTGTGATGAAAAACAAGCCAGAAAGCTGCCTGCTATACAGGGATTTCTATGCAAAAGCTGTGCCTGAATATAGATAGGTCTGGTGTTTTTTTCATACTACTAAAATCAAAGCACTCTGAAGGGAAGAAGGGTGATGCGAGAGGTCCCTGCTTCCCAAGGGCAATGAACTGGCTAGCTTTGTAGATGCATCTTCAGACAGGGCTTTTCTTTGCATATTGTATTGAAAGCTACTGAGAAACACCTGAACCAGGCACCACAGTTCACATCCCCTGCCCTCACAAAGCATTACTGATTTATTGTGTTGTTCTGGTCTGGTGCAAAGTGGCTGTAGAACCAGTTTATCTTTCTTCTGGGAATGTGGAAAGATATTACTGTATTACAGAAGGATGACCATAAAAATCTCCCTGTCAGCTCCTCTGTCAGTAGGGAGACTCTCTGGCCCCAGTTGTGGGGAGCAGGAACTGGGGAAGCTGCCCTTGCAGCAGCTGATCAGTTGGTTACCCATCAGAGGACAAGACTCAGCCACATCTGGGAATAGGGCCCCAGGGAACTCATTCTTCATGCCTTCTGCCATGTGTGGTCTTATCTATGATAAAGTCTGAACGTAATATTTATTCCCATGTAGATATTGCAGCAGGATCACAGATGGTGCAAAAATAGTTTCTGAAATGCAAATATAAAGGGTCAGGAAGCCAGAAGCCATTGCTTTCTTAGATGCACCACCATAAGCTTGAAATAATATTACTCCCATCATCAGAGCTACTTGCTATCAAGATGCTGGGGGAAGAGAGTGGCGTTCTTTCTCACTTCCAGACGCCTTAAATTCCTTGACTTTTCAAATGGATAAGTGAAGATAGATATTTCCAGGTTAAGCTAGTTTGCAGTTACTCTCATGTACGTTCAGAATCAACAAGTTTTTAACAGTGGGCTATTTTTTCACTTCCTGTATTTCTGCAGCTGTGTGGTCCCCTGCAGACTGGGCTGCCTTCCACAAGCCATAAACCAATTTGAGGACTGCCCTGATTTAGGCTTTGTGTAAAATTCTCCTTGACTGCAGTCATT
Organism: Pezoporus occidentalis; assembly: GCF_034315485.1. Classification (NCBI taxonomy): domain Eukaryota; kingdom Metazoa; phylum Chordata; class Aves; order Psittaciformes; family Psittacidae; genus Pezoporus; species Pezoporus occidentalis. The sequence goes on along the minus strand of NW_026912778.1, from coordinate 617,049 downwards.
GGCCAGAAGTGCAGCAATGCAGGATTGCAAAATACAGCTATATCACAGCTGAGAATCTGCCTCCAAACTGCTTGATTTTAATCAGGTGCAATGCAAGATATGTCAGGTAACAGATTTCCTGTTAGGAGAATTTGTTCCAATTTTTCATGGTTGCATGGAGGGACATTTCATTGTTTATGTCTTTGTCCTCATTTATACAAAGTATCTTGCAGAGGAAATATGTGGCTGCGTAAGGGAAGCTGAACTTCATGCTTTAGGCTATGATCTGAACCACGCAGACAAAGAGGTCTCTCCGTCCTTGCTGCCTGTGCCATTGCAGAAGCAATTATGTTGTGCATTAGCAGTGTTGTGTGTGTGCTGAGACAGGAGCCAACAAGAGGGAGTTTGCTGGTCTTTTCACCTCACTCACTGACTGCAGCAGGGAGCTGGAGGATAGGCAAGAACAAATATGTGGAGGTCCATATGACATACTGTGTCCCCAGCCACCATAGCAGCCCAGGTTTCTACCTCTGCTACTCTAACCTGCAGGATTTGTTTGGCTGCTGCTGAAAGCAGACTTTATTTGTTTCACCAGTAGTTTTACTCTCTGGAGAAATACCATCTGCTGCTTCATCCTTTTTTCTGGCTGCTACGAGGAATGTGGTGAACTAATATATATTTCAATGAATAATATTTATAATACTTCAGGAGACCAGCTAGGTGTTTTCAGAGGCCTCTAAGCTTTACATGTGGCTTTCAAGGATGGTCATAGCTTTCTGTGCATGTTTTAGAAGTGTAAGCTTTCCCTTCCAGGGTAAATAAAATCCAATTCAAAAAAACACAGACAAACACTATCAGCAAGAGCAAATGCAATGAAACTTTTTTACCTGACTTCCTAATGTCTGGATGATTGAAATTAAACTGAAACATCACACCGACTTAAAAATGAAAGATTACAAAGCTAAGAATAGACTTGATTTATGCTGTCTTTTAGCAAACTGTGATTATTAATCTGAGAGGTAGTAGCATGATTTTAAGATTGCTTTTAAAATAAGTTTCCATTCTTTTTGCTAAGGATACTGGTTGGCAAGGTGTACGTACTCAAAATAATACTAATATGTTGTTTTTACAGCAAAGAATGCAATAAAAGCCACCTGTGGCCATATGTTGTCTGTTGATCTACTTCTTATTCATAGATGGCACATTTTACACTCTGATTCCAACTAGTAGGATTAATTTTTAATTAATCAACATATAACACTCCTTAAGCTTTGGATCACACGTTGATCTCAGCATTTTTTTTTTGCTAAAGGTTGTTACTGCCATTGCTGTGCATTGCAGGCTACACACATCTTCTATTTGGGTCTGCAATATTTTATATTTTCAGAAGGCTTTCAGCTGTCTTTTTTAATTTGTTTGCTGACATGTTGGAAAGGTGAAGGAATTTCCACTGGCTCAGTGACCCTGGGTTTTTTTCCCACTGTTGTTGAAAGTAGGCACTCTGTTGGAAAGGCTTATTCCATTTGATTATAGGAGAAGGCTTTCAGAAATGCGTAACTGTGTTTTGTGCATGGTTTTCTCTATGTTCAGTTTGGCTTATTGATGAAATTGACAAAGGGTCAAGATTCTGTTATCCAAATTAAATCCTGCTATTTATTTGTGCTAAACAGAAGTTCATTGGTAACATAACATCTAAAAATTGAAAACCTGAAGTAAAAGTCAAAAGATTCCCATGTTCTTAAAATCGTAGAAACGATTGTGAGAAAAAACCCAAACCAAACCAAATAAAACCAAAACAAATTATTTGCTTGTTCTTTCTGGCAACATACAGTAACAATGTAAAGTACAGGATGCAGTAACAGTTCTGGGGTCTAATTTTGCATCTTACATCAGTTCTTTCTTAAGTTATTACAACTGCTGTTTGTACAAACTGTTTTTCTTTTTCTTGAAAATTAGTGTTATTACTTTGTTTTACTGTTTTATCCTATGAAGCAGAAATTTTCCTGTATCGGATTTTCACTTTTGAAAAATTGTATGACTTTACAGCGTCATAAGAATAACAAAGCAGATTAATTTACCAAAACTGGAAGATGCAGAATAATGTAATTTTAACTATATTTCAGCAACTATATTTCTAAAACAGAAAATTGACTCATCAATCAGTGCCAAAAGTCTGTCACAAAAATATGCATCTTCTTCAATTCTTAGCACCTATGAAACTAAGAGGTATTAATTCCACCACTTCTAAGGAGAAACCCCACCTATTTGCATTACAATTACTAGTTAATACATGGCATAAGAGTTTATGGATCTCAAACTTATGTCTATTTTAAGTACTGGAATATTAAGCCATAAATATACTAATTTCATGAGAAGTTGGTAGGTTGGCATTGGGATTTTCCAATATGTAAATAGTTCAGGATTGCATTTAACTCTTAAAACAGGCATACCTAGTAGCCATACCCAAAGACATGAGGAACATGTAAGTGAACTACAAATGGAGAAGAGATATAGTAAAAAAACCTGTTTGCTAAAATAAATTGTTTGCAACATGCAAGGTGAGCAGGAATTCCTTTTCCCCAATTTTTAAGACTTGCTTCTTACATATTTTTAGGATTGCAAGATATAAGAAAGTGTAACTTTTATGTAAATAATTCATTGCCTGTGTAGGAAAAAACCCCAACATCACAGATAAATCTTATCACATCTCTGACAGGTAAGGAGGCTTGTATATCTATTTCCTGCAGTTCATATTTCCCCTTATTAATCAGAAAACAAATTAAGTAGCACCAAGTTTTCTAACTGTAGCCCACTCCAGAGAAGACCCTAAAAGGATTCAAGGTTTTTGAAGTATTTATCAGAAAGCAAAAAAAAAAATCCTCTTTCAGTGGCACCTAAGGCTGAATTTGCGACACCTGCCTGTTTCCCCCAGGTGTTTCTTAGGGCCTGATTAGGGCCTGTTTCTAGGCTGGGCTGTCCTTGCATGGAGAATGTAAGCAGCTTCTCTGGGATCTGGGCTCTGCAGAGCTCCTGGAGGTCCTGCTGACCTGTAGCATGCAGACAGGGAGTGCCTGCAGGCACTGACAAATCTCAGAAGGGCTTAGTTTCTGATGAAATTATTCATATCACTGCAGGGGCAATGTCATTGTTGGGTTTTGTTTGTTCAGGAATATTTTGAAACAAAGGTGGTGCCAGAATTGGTGCCCACCTGATATAATAGTAATTAATTTACTAAACTAGAAAGAAAATGTTGATAATCACTCCCTATGCTATTCTATCCCCTCACTTTGCAGGAGTATATGTTTTGGAGGCCTGCACTTTTAAAGAGTTGGACAAAGGCAGGTTGGAGCTCTGGAGTAGTTATCCAGCAGTTGGATGCAATTATGTTTTGGTGCTGTTCTTCAGCTGATAACAATTGCAATCACCTGTTGTGCTTTCAGCTCATGCAATTACTGCAAGCTGAGCCCTCAGCATACAGTTTAGTGTGCTTGCAGTAGCAGAGATAGTTGTGAGTTTCTTATCTTTCTCTTCCTTTGTGTTCCTGTGGCAGTAAGGTGTCCTTGTTTTAAGGAAGCAAGTTGCTGAGCTGTGATCTTCATTGTCACAAAGGGTAAGAGTATTTATTGTTTAAAGTAAGAAAATCTGAAATATGTAGAAGGCTAGGAAAAAAACACAGTAGACTGTAAATGTTTTAATATATTTATGTAACCTTTGAGAAAATTAAGAGGTTATTTAATGGTTTTTTTTTTAGATTTTATGTCTTGTGGGGTCTGAGGGCTAAAGAATGTTGCTAGAGTTATGCACAGGCTATCCATGACCTGTATCAAAAGTCAGTAAATGCAGCTATATAATATTTCTGTGTTGTTTTTTTTTTGTTTTGTTCCTGTACATCCCATATCTGAGTGATCTGTGTGCATGGCAATTTTGAAAAGAATGTTCTGTGGCCAAGATCCAGAAAGTTTTGAAATGGCAATTTTAAAAGTGCAGCAGCCTCCGGTTGCTCTTAAGAAAGAAACACTGTAAGATACAGGCAGGTACTGTTTTCTGGCACTCCTTTTCCAGCCTTCCTTTTTGTTTTCTTTTTGATTTCATCAGACTTAATAGATCCAGTGTCACTAAATGTGATAATCTGGCAAGTACAGCTAATCAGACACTTAATGAGATACTGAGCTGTGTTTAAATTCAGGCCTGTTCCCAAGACAGCTTGTTTTAAAAGAACAGAAATGTGGCTGCAGTGTGTCCATCTCATCAGTAGTGTGTACCTCTCATAAGCTTCTCAGAAAGAAAACCTTGTTGGAATAGTAACTTCCTAAAAGGAAAGTAAAAATCAAGTTAGGGGTTAGAATATTTGCTCAAGTTCCAAAAAAACTAAGGCTGAAGCCCCTTCTCTAATGGAAAGGTTTGAACCCTACTTAATTATCTCCAGCAGAAATGGTTTAACCAATGGAGTGGCAAAGTTTCTGTGGTGGAGCATTCCAAGTTTTGCATGTGGTTTTGTTCAGTTAGCCATTCAGTTGATGGCATGTTCAATGTGATTGGCCAGTTGTCCCTATCCTGAATAAATGCTCTAAGGTTATGCAGTTACATTTGTACTCTCTAGACCTGATTATCTAACATTGACTGTAAGATGGCTTATGATCTCTTTCTTACTTGCTCCTGCTGACCTGGGAAGTTCTCCACAAAAGCAAAGTTCTGTCTGTGGAGAAAGATGCCAAAGAGCTCCGTAACCCTGTTAGTCCTTTTCATGTTCTATCACCTTCAGCAGAGCTAGGACTTTAAAACCCGTGTTTTCTTCCTTGGCCAGTGCCTCAGTAGTGGTGCTGCTTGTGTAGAGGAGAAGGCTGACTTCTCTCCCAGATAGGTAGGATTTAAAGTGGGGATTGGTGTTGTTTTTTTCTCCAAAGTACTTAAATAAGAATGATAAGAAAGAAGATGACTTTGTAGGCTGAGAAAACCTGGCAAGGAAAGGGATCACCACCTCCGTAGATCCTGGCAGGGCTTGGGACTATGCTCTTTGTTCAGCTCTGCCAAGGTTTGGGCAGTTACGAGCAAGCCCAGAAGCAAATCTTTCCCTTTCTGCAGAAAGAGTCTCAGCCACCTCCTTAACCCCTTCAAGAAATATAGGTACCTTGGAGGGTAGGTGAGAGCCAAAGAAGATTTGAGAGAATGAAACTTTTGGGCTGATGTGTTCAAGTTGTCTGAATACCTTTATACTAACTCTAAACTGCCATCACTAACTGTGGTCTTCTAAATGAGAGTGGATGATTAAAAACATTTCTGCAAAAATTTATTCCTTTACTATTGCCAGGAGCCTTTTCCAGCTCAATAGGGATTTTTTTCATGTTAGTGACTGGTTAAGCATAGAACATTGGAGCCTATAAGGGCACAGCTATTTCTAAGCTGCTCCTGTTCTACAAGCAAAGTACTTCTACCTCCAGATTTGATGTGCCATGTTGTGTACAGCATTAAATAATTGAAATGATTTGTCGGCTGGTATTTCAGGAGAAAGTAATCAATCACCAGCTGAAACTGCAAATAGTGCTTTTTCAAGCGTAGTTATTTCAATCCCTGTCCACAGATTTATCTACAGATTCATATGTTTTATTAGGCACAATAAACCCCCATCTTTTAAATGTGCAAATTGTCATTACATTTTGGACACTACTGCAATATAACAAGGATGCCAAGAAAAACTATGTGCAAGCATGACTTTAATACTATTCAAATGAGACAAAATAACTTGGCAAAGTTGTTTTTCTAAAGAAAAAATGTTTTTATTCTCTAGTACCAAGATCTGGAATAATATTTCATTTTAAATATTTAAAGGCAGCATTTCAAATCTAAGACTCAAATTACTAGGAGTAAATTCATAAGGCATGCTTTACTTTTTTTTTTTGCCTTTTTTTTAATGATGGGTAATTAAGATAATACCTGTTTCCAAGTAAGTGGAAAGAAAACTGAGTTTTGCTGAATTAGCACTTCTTGCAGTCATTTCAACCTACCTGTACATTAGTATGATTTTAATTGCCTGGGATGGTATTCTCTTTTAGTATAGTCAAATTAGGTACAAAATTACAGTGTTTTTTGTTTTTTGTTTTTTTTTAACATCAACTGCAAAGTAGGTGCATACATCTGTATTTTATTAAAAGGAATAGAAGGTCTGCTTCCTAAATCATCTGCTAAATAATAATCATTCCTAAATAATCTGCTTCCTAAACAAGCATCTTCCGTCTGTTATGTATGTGGTTTTATATTTGCCTTCTATTTTTTTTCCAACCATAGGGGTTTGAAAAAACTCCTTGAACCAGCAGGGCGATGAAGCAGGGTGTGATTTGGCCCCCAACCTCATGCTCTAGTGAACCATAATGACATGGGTATATATTGTTTGGAGCCAACATCAACATCACAATCATATGTACAAAAAGTTATCTGCAATTTTAAGTACCACTGTTAGAATTTTTATTAGAAAGGGAAAGAGAAATTTATTGTTTTGTTTTACAAAATCTTGTATGAGTACAGTCTGTCCATTCAGTGATGTATGTTATTAGCAGTCAAACTTCAGATGCTTGTGCAACAGAACGACATGCAGTTTGAAAACTACCCAAAGTAGTTTCAATTCCTTTCTACTTATTTTTACATAGATTTACTTAGAAAATGTCAAAATGTATAAGGGAGAAAGCACTGTTAATCTTCTGACTTTTTAAATAGTGTTAGGATCAACTGATATGCCTAATGCTGTCCTCTCCTGAATGCAAACATTTCATAGCGTCGAAGGCCTGGGCAAGTCAAAAAAATGGATTAACAATGGATTAACTTGAGTGAAAATACATATAAGAATGTTTCGTTACCAAGTCACAACAAGACTTAAGGTGGCCTCTAAAGCTCTAGGCCAACCAGGACATTAGGTGGGGAAAGAACCTGTGCCATGGCAAGCAAGATGGGTTAAAAGTTCTGAAATAGTCAATAGCCAGGAGAAGGGGCTTGCAGGGCTGAGGCAACCTCAACATTTCTATCACCTTTATCTCAAGCTTCCTCTGCATCAGCAACTGATGAATCTTTTGGTGCTTAACACCAAAGTTGTGCCAGTAGTGGAGACTGCAACATGTATTTGCCTGATTATTTAGAAACCATTGGCAGCTTTGCTTCCCTCCTTCCATCTCCTCCTTTCCCCACACCATCCCCGCTGCCATGTATGTTACACCCACGTTTTGTAAGAACTAAGATGCACCTTTTCTGACTGTAACTCCCTGAAGACTCTGTCTGTGTGGTAGCAATATAAAGGTACAACGTGATGTTGAAATATATTTTCAGCAAACATAATTAGATTTTAATGAGTTGACTTATTTAGTCATGGCTTATTTCACTTTCTTACTGCTTAGTATTTTTGCCCTACCTACAATATTTCCTTTGTTAATTGGATGCTTTTTATAGTAAATTGCATGATACTGTCCTTGATAGCTGACTGACATGTTTTCCTTGGACTTTTAAATACGAATTCCTGTTCTTTATCTGTGTGAATGAGGGGAGGAGAAAAATACCCTGTGTTCTAGCACAAAGCTGCCAGTGTGGAAAAGTAGACAGGGAGCATAGTGCCAGTGCATTGGGCTCCTGCTTCTATGGTTCCCTGTTCCAGGACTGTGTGCTGTGTATAGTGTCATCTCCAGTACATGGCTTCAAGTAGCCAAAACTCCATGCAAATATGCTGATCAAAACCAGGTGTGAGTGAAATAGAGGGCCACTCTGGCTTTTCCAGCAAGTATAATTTTGTGGTCTATTGTGAACTTCAATACTGGCTATATTTGATAACTGTGGTATTTATAATGAAGGGCTAGGATAGTGGTTTCCATGCTCTGGACTATGAGGTTGTGGTACATGGCCTTCACAACTATCTTAAACAAAATAAGGTTATGGATTCACAAGGACTGAACTTAATGTGACCATTTGGTTTCCCTGAGTTGCTCATGGGTCTACTGTTCTATAGGAGATGATGAAAAATTAGGTTAAGCAAGGAAAATGTAGTTGGTCTGGTAGCTTCAAGAACGTGAGATGCAAGAATAATGTAATGATGAATTTCAGTCCCATTGAAGTGAAAAGGAAACTTGCCACACCTTGGTGTTTTTATGGAGCCTAAATCATAGAATGGTTGGAGTTGGAAAGGACCTTAAGATCATCTAGCTCCAAAGCCCCCTGCCATGGGGCAGGGATGCCTCACAGTAGACTGTGTTGTCCAAGCCTCTGTCCAGCCTGGCCTTGAAGGCTGCCAGGGATGGAGCATTTACCACTTCTTCGGGTAACCTGTTCCAGTGCATCACTACTTTCACAGTCACGTCACTTATTTTCTCTCCTTGACTTTTTTCTTCCTGCAAGATATGTGGGTCCTATATTAGCAGTCAGGATGGGCAATATGGATGATGATTTCCACAAAAACACAATGAAATGTCTTCAGTTTGGCACCAAATATGTATCTCTTTTCCCCCAGGCTGCTGCAAAGCTAAACATGTATGAAGACTTATCTTCACTTGTGTAAATATTCATTTTGGGAATTTCATTAACATAAGCACGTGTTTTAACCTCTTTCATTCCAGAGAATATTTTGTATATTGAAACAGAATTTCTGTTTTGCAAGACATACAGTCCTCTAAACTGCCAAATAGCTTTTGTGCTGGAATAATTGAAGGTTACTACTGCTCTGTTAACAGGGAAGGAAAAAGCGGAGGGAGTCCTATTTTTCTGGGAAGAAAACTTCTCTTGCAATGTGCCCAGCACATACTTCTCATGCTTTACTTGTTCAAGATTTTTTTCCATGTCTAGGGAGAAAAACAGGATATGAAGTGTTTGCGATGGCACTAAAATGGATTGTATGCCTATAGAAAAAAAAATCCAAAACTAAACAACCAAACCCTGGAATAATAATGGTGCGATTCTTGCATCTACATGCAAACATGACACCAACCCTAGAGGCTTTCTGGGAACTGGGCATGGGATTTCCCTGATACAGGCGCCTGTCTTTTAGCTGTTTGTCAACTTCCTTTTAAAATCTTTACAGAGAAAGAGAAAACTTTAGGATGTGACTGTTCTGACCTGTTTCAGATGCCTTGTTCATGGCAAAATGAAATATTCTCTAGAAGTAGTTATTTCTGTAAAGGGAGATTATTTAAAATCTAGACAGGTATATTTAGTGACTGTAGCCACCCAGGGTCCTTCACTGCCACCTTAACACTTCATTTAAAAAAGAAAATAAAATGTAAATTGATTAAACCCTCGTTACAGACTAACTCCATGTTAATGCATTACAGTCTTTGTCAAAGCAACAGTGTCATTATGGCGTTTTAGCTGCAAGTGGATATCTAAAATGCAGAAAGATTAAGACCAAAACCTTTGCTGATTTTAAGGTGTTTCAGTGTCTAAAGATGTCATCAAGTACAGCTACAAACATTGAGGGACTACTGAAAGAAAAAGGGGGTTCTCTTTTCGAGTAATTTCTGAACAGGCTGCTCATGCATATCACTGGTAATGGGGAACACTGGTAATGTGAATCTAGCAAGTTCCTTATACATTCAGTTAGGTTAAAAAGAAAAGTGTCTTGATATGTAGGTTGCTACCAGTGAAACTAGGGTGCTAGCATAAATAGTTCAATTAGAAGTTTTGGTCTTCCAATCAACTGGAATGTTCTTGTTGTTTGCTCACCCTACTCTCCATAAAAATATTAGAGATGGTTAGAATGATCAGGACAATTAGGTTGTTTGTTAAATCATTCAAAGTATTGTGTTTTGTTTGTGTCTTTGGTTTGGTTTTTGGCAGTTTTTGCCCTTCATTCTTTATCTTGCACATATGACCAGGCTGTTTCAGACTGGATATTTTTTTTGTTTGCATTAATAAGAGTAATAACAAATCCCAAAGTTTTTCTAATCTACAAAGCTCTGAAGAAATCGGTAGCTAACAAAAAGTTGAACACATTCTTGAAACCCTTAAAAACTAATAGGGTTTCACCTAAATACGTATTTGTTTTGTCTTTTCTTTTTTGGAAGTTTATTCAAGAACTTGCTTGAAATCATAACTTTTTTTGCAAAAGACATCTTTGAAACATCTTCATTAACATTATGACTTGAATTTCATCTATGCTTTAGCTACTTTTCCTACATATTCACCGAGTTGTGAACCTCCAGCCAACTTCCTAACCCTGATGCCAGTAATTTGGGTTCATTCCTATCCTGTCCCCAGTCAAACTTCAATGTGCTGTTACAGCCATTCTGTAACAAAATAGATGCCAGTGTCTGTCTTCCTAGAAGAGCTCCACTCATTGCTATTTCACAGACCTGGTGGGTGATAGAGATTAAAGCCTCACTGTAGTTTATAGTTTCCTGATCACCTCAGGGAAGTTTCAGTAGGACCTGTTCCAGAGGCTTTTAAGTTTTGTTCCATGTATGCTACCTCTCTACAGAGGAATCCATATATATTTCAGGCTTTGTAGCAACACGTGATTAATTCCAATACGACAAGTTGGATGTGGGCAAACACTGTTACAGCTTGTATAGATCTGTGGTACTGGGCAATGAACTATGCTTTGTAAAATAAATGCCCGTCACAACCATGTTCACTTAAGCAGTAGGATGCTGAAGACCAGCATTTTTGACTAATCTGCATTTAGTGCAAAATGCAGATGCACAAGGAGCATATACCATTTGTGTATAAAGATACAGTTAACTGGAGCTGTAGATTTGTGTGCCATTGTATAGCTCACATTATGTTTTTCCAAGTGATGGAGTCTTTGAAGTCATATGGTACATGTAAGATTGTCATCAACCTGATGGGTTGCATTATTTGCATTGTAGTAAGATTGTCATCAACCTGATGGGTTGCATTATTTGCATTGTATCATCAGTGTGCGGGAGTTCAGAAGACTTCACAGGCGTCGTGGTGGATTGTCCACTACACACATAAGAATTGTGCAGTTATGGTTACCAGTAAGGCTTTTAATTTATATCTGTGATGCCTCTGTTGTTAAGGTAGTGGCAAGGAGGCTAAAGCAAAAAGAGGTGAGGCTGGAGCGTTCCCTGTGTGCTTCTGTTACTAGATCTATCTGGGTCCTGCAGATATAAATACCATCTTATTCCAAGCCTGCTCAAGAGGAAGCAGTCCTGTTGCCAAATTACTGTATTTTTCCCTTGCTTCAAGAGCTCTAATAATTTTACAAGTATAGTTGCTTTTATGCTGCTGTTGAATTTGCATAGGTTGTGTGACATGACAGTTATCTGTGTCAGAGAAACACTGATCATCAGTCAGGGAAATAAAAGAAAACTGTTACACAATTTCTTTTTCTTACAGCTGGTATTGTAAAAACGATTATGAAAGGGGATGTTCTGTAAGTATCTACAGTATCATTCTCCTAATGATAGAAATGTGTATGCAAAGTTTTATAGCTATTTACTGCTCTTTTCTGTTACCCAGGAATACTTGTAATTTCTCCTGATGTTTCTGAGAGTGGTGTTAATGCTCCGTTGTAATGTCAGCTTAAGTGTCTATGCTGATGACTGATTTAAACCTCTGACTCTCCTTGATGTATTTCCAGCTGGTCCATAGAAGCAGGGTGCTTTTGCAGCTTGTCACCTTGGTGGAGTCATGCTGGGCATGTGGTGAGGCAGCTCTCTTCTCGCTGGATGCTTGGCTCCTCCGCATTCATAAGCACTCCTGGGAATGGAATTGGGAATTTTATGAGCTCAGAGACAGTGGTTTTGATGGAAGTAAGTGCACAGGGCTTAAAAGAAAATAAAATACTTTGGGTAATTGAAATATGCCGTGCACTCAACGCTTCAGTTTCTCTCTCATTAAAAAGAAAAGCAGACTCATTCTCACATAGAACCTAAAAAAACTACAAACAAATTTTTGTAACTTTATTGACAAATGACACGTATTACCAAAACCCAGGATTTCATGTGACTTGGTAGTAAACCTCTATTGCCATTCTAATACTTCATTATTTACTTACATCGTTGTTATATTTACATCCTCATTAGATTATAATGTTCTTGTGATTTGTTTGGCCATTGGATAATTTCATGCAACTTAATGCTAAGTACCAAAATGTGAAAAAATATTAAACCATGCTGTCCACCCTGAAGAGTAATGGAAAAGGCTGCCCTATTTCTGAGTTCTTTACTTTGGATTAAATCAATTATTTCAGCACTATAAAAAAAAAATCTTGTGTCTCAAACAATAATTACCAAGTAGACACTCTTTAACACCCAGAACAAACATCTGGATCATGTTGACTTTCTTTTCACCGTGGCAAAAAGGGTGAATGAAATATAATTCCTGCTTTCTGGTGTCATGAGGATTCCTTCATTCTCACAGCAGCTGGGGCTCCCAATACACATTAGCATTTATATATAATTATTTTTTTAAGTGTTGCAGATGTTGTGTGTTTTAAAAAATAATTGACACAGCTTACTATGAGCTGGCTTCTGTGTCAAATGGGGTAGATATATGAATTATTCTTTATGTGCAGCCTTTGTTAATCATTATTTTGAGCAAAATAGAAAATGTTTATGTCCTTGTTGGATATATTAGTACTATCAGAATGAAGTTATAATTCCTAATTGCTTATGAATAGAATAAGCTGTTCTATTTTCATCTTCTGCACATGTTTGTGTTTTGGGGTGAGGTTTTTTTTTGGCATTCATAAGTTTCTTGGATCTGGATGTATTTTTGATTTTTCTTAAGTATTTCTAATGCTCTATTATTTCAAGAATAATATTCTTAATACGGCATAATCTTCTGTGATAAACTGTAGCAGACTGGCCCTAGGACAGAAAAAAGCTATGCTAAATCTTGGTCTGAATTTTAGGCCCCTTGTTAGGTTTTAAAAGAAAGAACCTGCATTAAAAATAGTTTGACTCTTTTATGTGGTGGATTAGCCTGGGTTTAACTGCTTTGAAATCTGGTAATCAGATAAAGTTCTGGACAAAGCAACTGCAGCTATTTGCTCTAGTGCTTACGGTATGGACCAGCTTGAGGTCAGTGATTAAGATGAAGGTACATTTCAAAGAACTTCCCTTGGGAATGTGCGCCGAGCACTGCTGATGGATCAAAAGCACTGGTCTGTGGCAATGAAAAGGAGCAGAGAAGCACTTACTGTCATGGAAGTACAAACTGTGTTTGCAATAGCACTTGGCATCTATTGTAAAATGCATGGCTATCAGGACAGCGGAAAGCATGACAGCCTGCGTTACGTACTTAATCTTCTGAGCAGAATTATTTAACCAGCTGTGGCACTTCTCTTTCATGTCTGGACAAGGAGGCCTAGGCACTGGTGTAGGTTTTCTGAAACTGGTCCATTTTCCCTGACAGTGGAACTGATTCAGTTTTGCTGAACTGAATGTCTTCATCAATGGGGCTGACCCTGGCTGCCCTGTTGTTGGGTGCAAGTAGGGTTGTGATGCACCCAGGCAGAAAGGAGAGTCCTCTAAAATAGCAAAAATAAGGTTTCTGTTGCCACTCTGGAGCAAGAGGAGAGATTTTCCTACTTGCTTCCTATGTTTTCCCAAAATTGCAGGCATTCCTCTTGGTTGGACTCTGTATCCTGGTAGAGGTGAACATAAATAATACCATCGCACTTCCTTTGTGATAAAATCATACACTTTTCAGCCAAGGATCCATTGAAACTTGCAGACAGGCACACACAAGCAAAAGGCAATAAAGCTGTTTAATTTGATTTTTTTCCTTCTCTACATCAATTTAAGAGAGAGGAGAATTGGCTTACCATTTCTTGCAGTTCAAAACAAGCATATGAGCTTGCTGGCATATAAATATACCTAGAGAATGCGGGAAGTCTTGTTCAGTGGGATTGATGCAGACCTGTAAAATGAAAGTCTTGGGTAGCTTTTGTTATCGCAGCTGCTAGTTGTAGAAGGAAAGAGTCTGAGTGTCCTCTCCTTGCTGCCTGTACGAAATTGTTAGTGAACATAACATGCCAGCAAATTTCTTACCCAGAAGTCCTGGAACTGTTACGAAGTATGTGAAGAAGTAACTGCTGTGTTTTGGAAATTACATAGCAGAGTTAGGAACTGTACAATATATAGAATTGTATTCCGTCTTCCCACCTATTTCAAGACCAGTTCCTGCATGAAAGGTTTGTTGGGATTTTTGCCCTCTAAATACTGAAGTGAGCACACTATCATGTTGGTGATGAAATTTTTTGTAGGCACTCTGAATTTCTTGCCTTCGCGGCATGTTCTGTTCTGGTGGTATACCTTGACCTTGTTCTGCCATGACAACTGTGTATAGTGACTGCAGACCTGAGTGACTCGGAAACAGTCTGGCAGTCAGTCTCTGGTTATAATGTTTTAAGAAGATAGGTACGAATACAGGAGGATTTGCTGTGCTTAATGACAAATGTAATAAAGAAGTGTAAAATGTAATAAATAAGTGTAATAAAACAGAGAATGCATTAAATCTAATGTAACTGGAGTGATTTTAGGAGAGAGTTGCTCTAATATGTCTTACTCATGCAGTAGGCCCAGGATGACAGCCAAAACTAAGAACTGCCTAGAAAGCCTTATATCAGTGAGGAGGAAGATGATTATAAGCAGCAGTTTGTGTCTTGGGACTGTTAAGACTTGTGTTTATCTTCCAGTTCTGTGAATACCAGAAAGGACAATTCCTCCTGTATGGGATACTCGTGTTTCCTTTGTTCCTGTATGTGTTTTGATGGCTCTTTCCTTATGACTAATGCTGTGTACTAGGATTTACCTCCTTGAATGCACAGACTGCCTTCTTGGAAACCACTTGGAAAATTACACCAAGACTGGAGTGAATTCATGTGTGAAATTTCAAAAGTCTCTTTTTGTGTCTGAAGCACTGATGAGAGCACTACAAATTAACAATGAGAACATTAGTGTAGTTATGATGTCTCAGATTCCATTACAGCTGAAATGTTTTCAGCTAACAAACACAGCTGCAGCTGTTGTTGTCATGTTGATCTCCAGAACCAAATGGAGAAAGAGGAGACAGGAGCACCATGAAGAACAAGATGATGTTATGGGAGTTAGGCTGATATTTGCACTCTCCTTAGGTGGCAAAAAAGGAGGAAGGAGATATGGGGTGCAAAAAAAGACAAATGTGGTCAGGTGGCTGCTGGTGCAGCACACTGCTCGAGTTGTTTGCAAGCATTTTTGACAGGTTCTCTCTAATCTTTTCATTAGAGACTGGAAACTCATTAATCTGGAAAGTATCCAGCAGCTTTACTTTAGCTCATACTCAGGTATGAAAGTGCCAGAGGTACTTGGCAAAGGGGCACAGAGAAGAAATTATTTAGGTTTTAGGTGCTGAAATATTAATGGGCCCTAAGGAAAGTCTTCTGTTGTGAACATGCTATTCAGTAAGCATTCAGTTTGTACCTTCCTTGGAAATGTTCAGTTTTAGTCATCAGTAGGAAAAATGCTGGCTACTAGCCTGATTCAAGAAGGTAATGTTTGTTAAATGCTCTCTGAAGTTATACTGCCAGATACTGTCAGATTATGGTTAAGCAGCTATAGACCTTGAAATATTGCTCAGTACTGGTTTAAAGTGCAAGAAAAAAATCCTATCCAAATTCCTTTAAAAGACCAACCTTAATACAAACCATAAAAGAACCAAAAAATTCACCTTCTATTTTTGCTTGTCTTTGTCCTCTCTGACATTGGGATAACTGACATATTTGCATTCCTTTGCTGCTGGAGATCAGAGTATTCCTAAAAGAGCAATGATTTTATACCTGTCTGTGTTTGCTGAGATATTTTAGTGTATGCTGCAGAATATGCCTGCTCCTAGTCTTGCTTCTTGTCTGTTTGAAGATAAAATGCAAGAACCAGGTAACAGAACAGCAGTGGCTGGGGTTGCTAGTGTGTCTGAGCTGCTTCACTATTATTTAAATAGTACAATTTTGTGCCCTCTAACCCCTTCCTTATTTTTTTTTCCAGTCCTGTTTTATGAGTGCCCTGATGCTGATATGGCCTATTGAGCTGCCTTTGCATTAGCATTTTAGCTCAAGTTAGGGATGTGCTTTTGAAGCAAATCTCTGGATTGGTCCCTGTTTTCTCCGGACTGTATTATGAAGAGTTCTGCAAGCACATAAAATAGGTTCCCATCAGATTAATTTAAAGTGAGAAATGCCATCTAGAAGGGCACATTAATCAATGTCCAAATATTAATGGGAAATTAGTTCCTGGACCAGGACCAGACTTACACTGAAGTAGATGTGATGGAAAACGTTGACATGCATATTACATGGTGGTCAGGTTTTCAGCAGTAGCTGTGCTGAGCTGTTTGCTCATAAAATGCAAGAAATTATAATCTGGGTTATGAATACTGGAAATTCCAGATTTTTTTTTACAACGTTGGTGAGTTAAACTCCTAGAGTTGTATTCAGTGGATACTACAGCCAGCACAAGGTGTGTTGTGGAAGCATGTATCTGGTAGTGGGAAAATGAAGGGAAACTGTTATCAGTTTTCCCTATAACTTGCCTTACTTTGGGGGAAACTGAAAGTAATTTCTGTTATGTATCGTACAATCAGTTGTCTTGCCTTTTCTTCCCTGCATTGCATGGAAATCTGTTAATCGCTTGCTGATCAATGGCAGCACATTTTTTCTTTTTTAAGAAAAAGCTTTGTATTGACCTCTTTCGACTCGCCACAGGCAGTGACTATCATAGTGAACAAAAGAGACTTTGTTTCCTTATTTAATGTGACCTCAGTGTGAAATATTCAATCCTTTTGTAACCCAGAGAAACCTACAGAGGTTCAGGATCTGGAACAGAGATAGAGCCCCAGCAAATGATTGTGCTTATTCAGGTATAATAGTGAACCTTATTTAGGTGTAGTAGTAAACAGTGTAATTTACAGGAAAATGTTACTAATTTTGAGACTTACAAGGAATTTTGAGTTACTTACAAGGAATTATATTCTAGATCAATTTTTAAGTAGAAGAGAACATATCTTCTGTAGCGTGTTTTTTTTCTGCTTCAGTAGACACCATCATTCTGTGATAAAGCTTCATGGAATCTCCTGTGAATTAAGGTTTCCTGGAATGCAATT